>NC_050573.1:192026428-192340595 GCF_011100635.1 Trichosurus vulpecula | reverse complement strand
GAATTAGAACCAGGTTACTTCCCCTAAATTGATTAATGTATATTTGTATGTATATTTGTGCATGTTTTTGCATGTACGTGCTTGTTGCCTCACAGAAATGAAGAAGAATAGGCAAAGGAAGGGAGGGGCAGCATGTTGCGCTCGTGTTTCCTTTCTCCAGACATTTTGTGTGTTGTGGCTGTATTTGTGACCTCCAACATTAATAAGTGAAATGAGATCTCTCTATTTTCTGGCTGCAACCACCACCAGCAACTCCCCCTCTCCTTTTGAATTCCATTTTTATGTGTTATCCTCCCCATTAGAATGTATGCTCCTTGAAGGCAAGGTTTGTCTTCCTTGTTTACATTTGTATCCCTAGCATGTAGTAAGTGAGTACTTCAGAATTACTTGATTTATCTATTTGTCTGAGGGGAATAAGTTTTTCAATACGGGTAAATCTGGGATGACAAGATCATTCAGAGGTAGCCTCAGTGCCATTCTCTATATGGCCCTTGCTCTAAGACCTCCGCATCAGTCTAAGGCCATGTGGCAGAGTTCCATATATGATTCTGCTCCAAAAGCATCCATTGTCATAGAATCCAAATGATTTACAGATTAAAAACGTGGTTTAAAATAGAAATATATTCTGTCCTAAGAGGTTATTAAAATTACTTTTTATCTCAGAATGCTCTTAATCACATGCAACTGAACCCAAATTCCTCCTGTCTTCTAAAAAATGAAAAGTCTTGTATAGGCCACCAAACAAAAGCTCTATTGGCCGCTGAAGCTGTCAGATTGTAAGTGAGGTTGGTACAAGGGGAAAGAGAATCCTCGTTACCCAGCATCAAGTTAAATACCCTGTGGGCCTTCTTCATGAAGCAATCATGGGCGTCAGAGATTCAGACCTGGAAAGGAAGTCAGAGGCCATGTAGTTCAACTCTTTCATTGAAAAGGAAACTGAGGTCCAGAGAGGCTGTGATCACAACAGTACTTATGTAGTTAATGCAACGATTTACTGTTGTCCTGGTTGAAAATGCTGAACATGAATGAAATGTAAAGATCCATATAATACGTATATATACAAATCCAAATTCATCATCTATCCCCGAATTCTTCCTGTAACTTTCCTATTTCAATTAATGTCAATTTACTGAACAATCGGGCTTAAAATATGGGTGTCATCTTTGCTGACAATGCTCCTCATTGATTCTAGGTCATCATATTTCTTCCTATAATATATTTTCTGTATTCCTTTCAAACTGACTTTGCAGATCCCCATAATTAGAGTGATCTGTTAAAACAACAACAACAAAAATCAAACAACCCTCCCATAAAACCTGAATGGCAATGAGCTTTTCATAACAGTTAAGGATACCCCAGTAATTTAGCTTAGCTCTCATATTCAACCACTTGTCATGTCCCATTGAACTTACCTCTAAAACATCCCCCAGAGATATCTTCCTTCTTTTCCTTTCAGTTGTCATGATCTTAGTTCAGATACAGGAACTCTCCTTTGTACTATGAAAATAGCGTCCTAAAGCATTTTTCTGCTTACACTCTTTCTTCATCTCAATGCAATCTTACACTCTGCTGTCTGATTAATCAGATGATGAATGGATATCCCTGATCACATCACTCCTTTTCTCAAAAAACTTCTACTGACTCCTTATTGCCAACTGAGTGAAGCTGATTGCTCCTTAGCCTAATGTTTAAGGGTCTCTGTGATTTAGATCTGGCTCTATGGTCATCTCATGTTAGCCTCTTTAAAGAGAATGAAGAATAATGAGAGTATTAGACCCCTAGTCTTTGTATTTGGCCCAGATCTTATAATTACTAGTATACAACCTTGGTCAAATCCTTATGTTCACTAATTCTCAGTTGCTCGGTTATAAAGTGAAAATAATAATTGCCCTCTTTCTATCACATGGCTTTTGCAAAGAGGGTATTTTGTAAACATTAAAAGGTACAAAATGTATCTAAATTTTATTATTCTCTGTTCCTAGACCCATGCATACTCTATCTCTCAGCTCTGGGCATTCTCTTTGGCAGTCCCCCATGCCTGGAATGCTCTTTCTCCTGCACTATGACCACTGACCTCCCTGGCTGCCTTTAAGTCCCAGCTAAAATCTCACCTTCTACAGGAAACCTTTTCCAACTCCTCTTAATTGCAAGGCCTTTCCCACTAATTATTTTCTAATTATGTTATACATAGCTTGCTTTGTATATATTTTGTTTTCATGTTGCCTTCCCCATTAGATTGTAAACTTCTTGAGGCAGGAGCTGTCTTTTGCTTCTTTTTGTATTAGCACAATGTCCCACATGTGGTAATTAATTTTTATTGATTGATTATTGACAAATTTGTAATGGATTAGTCATTTTTACTCAAACTTGTACCATCCTATCATATTGCTCCTTATACATCCAATGTGTCACTCTCTTTTTCTCATCCTTCAGGAGGGTTTAAATGTTGCTTCCTCCAGGAATTCTTCCTTGATTGTGTAGGTGAAAGTAATTTCTCTTTTCTCATGAAAGGAGCACTTTGATTTCAAAGCACTTTGATTAGCTTACTGAGCACTTAGCTGGAGGGCATTCATTTGTGTATTATTGTGATGTTCATATATGCCATCTCCCGTTAATAGACTAAGTGAAAGGACTGGAGCTTGTTTGTCTTTTTAGCTCCTTCAGTGCTTAGGACAGTGCAGGTACCCAATTCAATTTGTCAAAAAAGTTGAATGCTGTATAAAAGTCCTGAATTCAAGCCTTGCTACATATTCAATTCATAGAAGAGGGTCATGATGGTCAAATGAAGAGTAACCAAGCAAAGGGAAAGTTTCAGAAGATGCTGAAAAACAAGGGAATAAAGCAATAAAGGAGCCTACTATTCAACAGAAGAAATGGAACCACTGACAGCACAAACCCAGCTGTAGTTAAAGAACACATCCTAGAAATCCTTATAAACTATGATCATCAGAAGGGTAAGATTTACCTGCTGGCCTAGTAATCAACCCCCAGGCTGTAGGCCTTTTACAGAACCACATGAGCACTTCCTATGTCAGGATATTGTTGATTCATCATGAGGGATCAATGCATGGAGCACACAGCACCAGACCAGGAAACAAGACAGTCAAACTTAGATTCAGAAGTTCATTAAAAACATCAACAATACCAAACACAAACTGGACTGGACAAGAGAGAGGCAGCCTGACAAAGTGGATAGGGGACTGGAGCTTTGTTCAAAATCAGTCTCAAATGTTCTTTGCATCAATTACCTCATCTACTGGACTCACTAGCCTTTGAACATATGCTCTAAATTTATAATCTATCATATGAGAAGCTGTTTTTCATGAACCCAATCTAGAAACTCCTGAGGATATGGTAAACTCAGTCCATAAATGGTGAATAGTGTCTTTGAGATAGAACTCTTATTACTATTTTGAAAAAGCCTTCTTAAAATGATTCACTGAAATAGCAACAGCTGAACACACTACACTACAAATGTATTCCAGCTTACTGTTTAGCTATCTCCAACTTCAATAATTATATATGGGTTTTTGTTTGTCTTTTTAGTGGAGAGCTGTAGAAAGAGTTGGAAGGATGGGAAGAGATAAAAGCAAGAAGAATAAAATGCTGCCCTTTAAAAATTGCATCCCCCTAAAATTCTTCTAGAAGCAAAAAGCCCATCTTTTTAACACAAGCAATTTTCTGATAATGCTGTATGCTATGAGTCGTACAGAAATAACATAAATTTCACAAATTAAAATTGTAATTCATTCAAAGGACAAAGAAAGGATGTATGGCAGGCATGAGTAGGTGGAAGTATATTCCCAATGAGGAATTTATTCAAGAGAAGATGCATAAAGGATATCAGCAGGGAGATGCACAACGGAGGGAAAAATAGGTCAATGATATGGAGAGAACAGTGGATAACCAATGGAAATCCCAAGTGCTCCACTGTCTTGTTCTGAAAAGTTATTCTTGAAAAATAAACTGGATATTGAATAAGGAATATTTTAGTTCAAACTCTAAGTCTCCATCTCTTAATTAGAAAAATGGAGTTACTACTATTTACAGAGTGATTGTGAGGATCAAATAAAACAATATATGTGAATTGCCTTGTAAACATTAAAGCACTCTGTGGCTTGTGTTAGTTATTATTATCCAAATCTGTAAGTATCTCTTTCTCTCTCTCTCTCAATCTCTCTCTCTCTCTCTCTCTCTCTCTCTCTCTCTCTCTCTCTCTCTCTCTCTTTCTCTTTTTCTTTCTCTCTCTCTCTCTTTCTCTCTTTTTCTTTCTCTCTCTCCCTCCCCATCTCTCTCTCTTTCTGTCTCTCTGCCTCTCTCCATCTCTCTGTCTCTCTTTTTTCTCTCTCTATCTCTCACTGCATCTCTCTCTCCATCTTTCTGACTCTGTCTCTGTCTTTGTCTGTCTCTCTCTGTCTGTCTTTCTGTCTCTGTCTCTCTTTGTCCCTCTCTGTGTCTCTTTTTCTGTCTCTGTCTCTCTCTGTCTCTGTCTCTGTCTCTCTCTGTCTCTCTGTCTCTTTGTCTCTCTCTCTCTCTCTCTCTCTCTCTCTCTCTCTCTCTCTCTCTCTCTCTCTCCCTCTCTCACACACACACACACACACAAACACACACACACACACACATCTACTCTGTGGCAAGTATGTTAGCTAAACATCTTTTAGCTTGTGTTTACCATAAGCACTCCAAAATGGCCTGAGGACATGTGGAAAGAAATTATATTTCTGGTAGTTTTTGATAGACAATGAAACCAGATCTTCTAACTCTTCTGTTTTAAAGACAATTTGTGAGCCATTCTTCCAGTTATTTTCTAGTTCCTCTTATGGTTCAATTTATCCTGAGAATAAGAAGATTGATGTGCTTCAGTCATTTTAGTAGTTTGGCAGTTCACTGGTCATTTAGTGCATTTTACAGCTAAATTAATTTATATGAGCATTACCTAAACCCTGTGTTTATTAGCATCTTTTTTTTATTTATTTAGCATCTACAATATTTTCCCCATTGTCATGGATGGGCACCTAGGTATTTGAGGTTTTTCATTTTTATTGTTATGTTTGTTTCCTGGGTTGCCATAACTAACATCCTCACTTATAAGACCATTGGTCATGAAACTCTATATTTAACTAATTTGCTATTCAGACAGCAGTTTCAATTTCTCACCAGAATTGTGCTCCATTCTCTCTATTGGAGTAAAATATGTCCATCCTATCCTTGACATAGGCCCCAAGAACTCAGGCTCACCTAAATACCACAGGAAGAGTTCTGTATTGGATTGACATTTCAAAATAGGTATGATAATCTGATTTGCTTGGTCAAAGTACTATACTTGGTCTTGGCACACATGTAGGAAACGCTACCTTTGAAACTAAGTAGCAACAATGATTAAAATTAAAATATAATTTTGTAAAGATTAGTTTTTCCTCTATAAAATTACAACATTCTAGTTAAGCTTATACTCTTTACAACAATCTGAATCTCTTTATCACTACATACCACCCTAAGACTGATGTTTTGTTTTGTTTTTTGCAATTTCATTGGCATTAAACATTTCATTTCACCTTTCAAAATACTCATTTAAACAAAGAATCCATCTCATAAATAGAATTCAGCCTAAATGATAATCAAGTTATGTTAGGACTTACTTCCAGTGGTCACTCAGCTGCATGTAGCCACTTCGACCTTTGCAAGTTCAGGTCAACCCATTTTCTACGACTAGTTCCTGTCATAAAGATACATATATAAACAACAGTCTAGGTGAGGCAGACATTGTCTTAGAATCATATTTTAGCAAATAGTATTAGTGACAGCTAGCGTTTCTATAGAAATTTAAGGTTGGCAAAGTAATCTGCATGTATTATATATACCATTTGATCTTCACAATGGCCCTTTGAGATAGGTGCCATTATTATCCTCATTTTATAGATGAGTAAACTGAGGGTTCTGATTGCTGGTATTTTGCCTTAATTTTAATGTCTATCTCAATTTTGCACTTTTTGTCCCTCTGTAAAGGCAACCAGTGAATGGGAAGATCTTTCCCACCCATTTGAGTGGGCTTTGGGGGTGGGGCTCTCAGGCTACTGGGGGAGTGGCTAGGACTGGAGCCAATGGTAGGCACCTGAATTCTGGTCCACGTGATGACATGAAGCCTGTGGCGGGAGGAGCTTGTTGAATGGTTGGAGTAGAGCTAAGAGGCAGTTGGTGAAGGAGTTGGTGAGAGCAGTTAAGAGCTGAGGAAGAGAGGAAGCAGCCAGCTATCTGGAACACTGCTTGGAGATCATGGAGGAAGCAACAGCGATGGTGGCAGCTGCTACAAAAAAGCAGGACTGACCCTTGTGGAGACTGGAGAGTGCTGAGCAGGGGCTTGAGGCCAGTGAGTGGTCATCTTGCTGGAGGGCCCTGGGTATGGGGGGTGGGGAAACACCAGTATGTCTTGGCTTGCTGCCATAATGTTTTTCTGTGGCCTCCTGGTCACTATTGTGAGATGGGCATACTGGTTTTGAAAGCTTCTTGCCAGGATGTCAAAATGGGGACACTGGTCCATGGGTCTGCTACTTTTGAGTTTCAATAAGTGCTTTAACTCCTTTACCTTTTACTTAGAGAATTCCTTATATCCTGCAATTCTGCACCATTCAGGCATATTCATGGTTATCTTTGAAGTCATGAATTCTGCTTTAATTATATACTGTCCTAATTTCCTATTCCCATATGAGATAATTCCAGCATTTCTGACTTAACTTCTCTTAGAGCCAGCATGCAGATGCAGGTCTGTCTCTGACCAAGCAATGATTAATAGATTAGATTCAAAGACTTCTACATTGAGCAAGTAACATTAAACATGACAATACAATTATGCTGTAAGAAATGATGAGCAGGTGGATTTCAGAGGAACTTGGAAAGACTTATCTGTACTGATGTTGAGTGAAGTGAGCAGAACTAAAAAAACATTGTATACAGTAACAGTAACATTGTGTGATGATCACCTATGCTTGACTTAGCTCTTCTCAGCAATACATTGATCCAAGACAATTCCAAAAGATTCAGGTTGGAAAATACTATTCATCTCCAGAAAAAGAACTATGGATCTGAGTAGAGATTGAAGGATACCATTTTGACTTTTTTGTGGCATTTCCCTTTAGTTATGTCTCTTCTTTTACAACATGACTAATGTGGCAATATATTTACATGATTGCACATGTATAACCTATGTCAGATTGCTTGCCATCTTGAGGAGAGAGGGATTGGCGGGAGGGAGAAAAATTGATACTCAAAATCTTATTAAAAATGAATGTTGAAGAACTTTAAAAGGATTTTAAAAATCAAATGAGGGAGACTGAGGAAAAAAATTTAAAAATAAGAACAATCTAAGTAAAACAAGAATATAAAAAGAAAATCAACCAGACAAAGAAATCCAGAATCTTAAGGAAGAAACAACTCCTTGAAAATCAGAATTGGGAAAGAGGAAGCCAGTGAAGTTATAAGAATCCAAGAAATAACAAACCAAAATAAAAATATGAAAAAAATAGAAGAGAAAGTGAAATATCTCATAAGAAAAACAACTGATCTGCAGAACAGATCTAGAAGAGAAAACATAAGAATAATCAGACTACCTGAAAACTATTATCAAAAAATGAATTTTGATACAGTTAATACAAGAAATACTTAAAGAAAAGTGTCCTGAAATGTTAGAAAAAAGAAGAAAGTAGAAATAAAGAAATCCACTGATCACCATCTGAAAGAAATCCTACAAGGAAAACCTACAGGAATATCATAGCTAGATCCTGAAACCCCCATCTCAAGGAGAAAATATTATGAGCAATAAGAAAAATAAAAACAATTCAAATATTGCAGAGCCACAATTAGAATCACACAAGACCTAGTAGTGGCTACACTAAAAGATCACAGGTCTTAGAAAACTATATATTAAAGAGCAAAAGAACTGAGTTTGTGGCTAAATATATCACACCCAGCAGAGTTAAGCATAATCCTGAATGAAAAAAAAATGACATTCAATGAACTGCCAGACTTTTAGGATTTTGTCTCAAAAGACCTGAAATCAATACAAAATTTGACATATAAGATCCAAGAGAAATATAAGGGAAACATCAAAGATGAATTACAAAGGACTCAATAAGGAGAGACTGTTTACTTTTTATATGAGGAAATTTAAATTGTATGTCTAAGATTGTTAATGGTAATTGGGTAGTTTAAAAGAACCTTTGGGGTAGGGCTAAGTGTGATGCAATACTAAATAATAAACAATCTAGGAAAAGGTAAAATGAGTAATTATCTTATACAAATGAGGTGCAAGAAGAAGAACTGACATAGAGGAATTAGATGGGGGAAGAGGACTGGAATCCTATTCTCATCAGGAATGGGTTAAAAAGGGAACAATACATATATATCCAGAAGGGCACAAAAGGCTTCTAAATTCAGAAAGAAATAAAAGGCTAAGGGGAAAGGGAGGGTGAGAGGATAAGGGAGGGGTTTCAGGGAGGGGGAGAGGATAAGGCAAGAATCTTTGGTGAAGCGCATAGATGGTTAAGTAATAGGAGGGCAAGGTAGCAGGTAGAAGTAGAGTCAGGAGGGATAGGAAATAGGAGATACACACAAACATAAAATAAAAATCAGGGGTAGAATTTACTAGGGGAAAAAAGCAGGGGTAGTAATGATGATCTCAGACAAAGTTAAAGCTAAAATAGATTTAATCAAAAGAGAAAAAGGGAAACTACACTGTACGTCAGTCACATTAATTAGTATTGTTTAAACTATTTAAAATAACTAGACAGTATAAGGTTTGAAGATTGCTGTGGTGTATAGGAAACGTAGAGTTGGTGGACTCAAGAAAAATAGGGAAAGACTGGGACCTATGGAGGAAGATGCTATCCACTTTCAGAGAAACAGAGGACAAACAAATATAGTATGGTCTTACATAGATGCATATGAATGCATATGTCTAGATATGGGTATGATTATATATAAGTATACAATGTATAAGTTAGTGTATCTATATATGTATGTGCACATGTGTGTATATATTTGTATATATGTGTGTATGTGTGTGTGTGTATGCATATATGTATATATAAGAGGTTTAGGGTGTGTGCAGAGAGGACTGGTTTCCAGGTCTGGGCTGCTTTCCACCTTTGGTGTCCATCTGTTCCACCCAACTCTCACTTGTGTCTCCAAGAAGCTGGGGCATGTGCAGTGGCCACACTCCGGTAAACCATTTTGGCAGATGGGCTGAACCAGATTGAGGGTAACCAAGGGGTCTCAAACCCATTAATGAGTTTGGAGGGGTGTCTACCCCAAGCATGTGAAGACTTCCTCTGGTGGAATGGGCGGATCAGAACAATTCGTTCCAAATGCCATGAAGGCAGCTGAAGCAAGCACTGTGGAGCACTTAGAGTTTGGTTATTGAAGATGCCAAGGTCATCCACTGCATCTTGAGCCATCATCAGTTGTCTGCATTCTGTCTTGCCATTGGACTGTGATGACTCTGGAGGAGAGAGTAAGGTCAACGACTTTGTCCAACTCTGCCTCACTTAAATCCAATTTACGCACAAATCAAAAGATATATCCCATACCGTTTTACCATTATACCTATCTCAAAGTCCTGTGGCAACAGGCAAGTGACAAAACAGCAGGTGCAGACACAATGAGGGCTATAGTCACAATCCTGCACACAGGTGGACCAGACCATAAGGTCGTTTGTCACTGGAAGCAGCAGTGGGATTCTGCAGCCACCTGAGTGTCTGAGCAGCCTTTTAGGGATCTCACTGCTCACCTCCTAGTGTGAGGAAGCAGCTAGAAAAGGTGCCTTAAAAATTGTCTGCTTACCCAACCCTGGCCTGATTACTATCTTAGGCAGGGAATCCCACTCTATGGTTGAAACAAAAAAATGTACAAAAACATCTGCCAAGATGATTCCATCCACCATTGGCACATGGAATGTGCACACACTTATAGAAAACACAAAATCCAGTAGACCTGAAAGACAAGCAGCTCTTGTAAGAGAACTCAGTAGGTATCTCATGTAAATTGCAGCCCTAAGTGAAACAAAGCTGGAAAATTAAGGCCAGCTTACTGAAGTTGCAGCTGGATACAAGTTTTTCTGGAATGGCTTAAGTGAAGGGGAGTGCTATGAAGCTGGTGTAAGTTTTGCAATCAGAACTAATCTAGTCAACAAAGCTTGTAAGCCTGCCAAAAGGAGTGAATGACAGGCTCATGACAATGCAATTGTCACTTGCAGGAAAATGTCATGCCACCATCATCAGTGCCTATGCTCCCACCAAGACGAACCCTGATGAGGTTAAAGAAAAATTTTATGAAGACCTGTAGACCCTTATCATCAAAGTGCCAAAAGAGGACAAGCTTATAATTCTGGTTGACTTTAATGCTAAAGTAGGCTTAGACTACCAGACTTGGCAGGGAGTCCTAGAGAGGAATGGAGTTGGAAACAACAGCGGCAATGGTCACTTACTACTGAAGACGTGTGCGTCTCATAACCTTCTCATCACCAGCACTGACTTCTGTTTACTTAAACACAATAAACTTCATGGATGTATCCCTTCTAGCAAGCATTGGCATTTAATAGATTATGTGATTGTAAAAAGAAGAGACAGACAGGATGTGAGAGTATGGAAGGCAATGTGTGGTGCAGAGTGCTGGACTGATTATAGAATTATCCTTTCCAAGCTAAATATTACCATTCAACAAAAGCCATGCCCCCAAGGCAAAATGAGTACTAGAAGAATTAATGTCAATAAATTAGAGCTCTTCTCTGAGTGGGAACAGTTTGTTGCTAACTTGGAGGGAAAGTTGAGCCCACACATAGTTGACAACAGTGGAGCAGAAAAGGGCAGCTTTCAGAGATTTGATGTACAGCACTGGATTTGCTCATCTGGGTCAGAACACTCACAAACACCAAGACTAGTTTGATGAAAGTGATGGGGAAATTCAGAAGTTGCTAAATGAAAAATGGGAACTCCATATTATTTACCAGCAGGATAGCTCATCCATTTCTAAGAAGGCAACATTTAGTTCCATCAAAAGTAAAGTACAAGCAAAGCTTAGAGAGATTCAGGATTCTTGGCTCAGTAAGAAGGCAGATTAAATTCAGTTTTATGCTGATAGTAATCCAAAGCACTTTTATGATGCCCTGAGGGCTATTTATGGGCCAAAGACCTATTGTGCTTCTCAACTAGTCAGTGCTGATGGAGCCATATTTATTAGAGATAAGGACAAGATCCTAGAGAGATGGGCTGAACACTTCCATAGCGTTCTCAAAAGACCATCATCAATCAATGCTGAAGCCATTGACCATTTACCTCAGGTTGAAGTCAATCCCTCCCTAGCTGAAGCTCCAACTGAAGAAGAGGTTTTTATGCCATTAGGCTCCTTTCATGTGGCAAAGCACTTGGTACTGATTCTAGTTCAGCTGAGATTTACAAAATAGGGGGTCCATTGCTCATACAAAAGCTGACTGAAATTTCCAGGTTATATGGCAAGAGGTGGTTATCCTCCAAGAGTTCAAGGATATCTCCATTGTCCATCTCTATAAAGGTAAAGGAAATAGATTGTCCTGTGACAATCACATAGGGGTCTCTCTGTTAGTCATTTCAGGCAAGATTCTTGCCAGTGTCCTTCTTAATAGGCTGATCCTTCACCTGGAAGGTAGTCATCTACCTGAGACCCAGTGTGGCTTCAGAAAGGGCCGAGGAACAGTTGATATGGTGTTTGCTGCCTGACAACTCCAGGAGAAATGCCAGGAGCAGAACAAAGGTATGTATACAATGTTAGCAGATCTGACCAAGGCCTTTGATATTGTTAGCTGTGAAGGCTTACGGAAAATTACGTCAAAATTTGGTTTCCTTGAGAAGTTCATTGGTACTGTACGTCAGTTTCATGATGGCGTCCTCGCCTGGGTTCTCAATAATGGACAATGTTCTCGTGCCTTCCCAGTCACCAATGGAGTGAAACAAGGTTGTGTGTTTGCTCCCATACTTTGTAGCATGATGTTTTCAGCCATGCTGTCAAATGCTTTCAGTGAAGATGAACTCAGCATCAAGGTCAGCTACTGCACTGATGGTAAATTCTTCAATTTGTAAAGGCTACAAGCCAAGACCAAAGTGGAGGGAATGTTGGTGCATGATTTTCTGTTTGTGGATGATTGTGCACCCAATGCAGTCTCTAAAGCTGAGATGCAACAAAGTATGGATCACTTCTCTGCTGCTTGTGCTAATTTTGGCCTAACAATTAACACCAAGAAAACACAGGTGCTCCATCAGCCACCAGCACACCATCCATATGTGGAACCATTAGTTACAGCAAATAGAGAAGTTTAAAATGCTGTGGATAAGTTCACTTACCTTGGGAGTGTACTTTCCAGGAATGTAAATGTTGATAATGAGGTTGATCCATGCATTGCCAGAGCTAGCTCAGTGTTTGAGAGGTTCCTAAGGAAAGTACGGGAGAGAAGAGGTAATAGACTGATTACCAAACTAAAGGTCTGCAGAGCTGTAGTACTGATTTCATTGTTATATGCCTGTGAAACCAGGACACTCAACCAGCACCATGCCAGGAAACTAAATCACTTCCATTTGAATTGTCTTAGGAAGATTCTGAAGATCACCTGGCAGGATAATGTACCAGACATTGAGGTCCTTACTCGAACTAAACTGCCAAGCATTCAAACTCTGCTTCAGAGAGCACAACTCTGATGGGCTGGCCACATTGTTTGAATGCAAAACATATGCTTGCCAAAAAGACTATTTTATGGAGAACTCACACAGGGCAAGGCATAGTGGTCAGAAGAAGAGATACAAGGACACTCTCAAAGTACCTCTCAAGAACTTTGAAATTGATTGTGTGACGTGGGAGACAGTGACACAGGACTGCTCAGCGTAGCATTCCCATATCAGAGAAGGTGCTGTGCTCTACGAACAAAGCAGAATTGAAACAGCTCAAAGAAACGCAGGTTGTGCAGGTTTGGAGTATCCAACCCAAATGTTCACAAGAACTATTTGTGCCTGACCTGTGGTAGAGCACTCTGAGCTCATATTGGCCTGATCAGCAACAGTCAAACACATTGAATCTTGACTCAAGCATAGCATGTCATTTTGGTCCTCTTCGAGAACAAAGGACAACCAACCATATGTATATATGTGTGTGTGTGTGTATACAAATACACGCACATATTATCCACACTTAAGTTTACGTTTCTTTTCTTATTGTATATTTAAATTTAAAATAAATTAAGAAAAAAAAGAATGTTGAAAACTGTTTTGCATTTAACTGTGTTTTTTAGTTTTGGAGGGGGGGAAGGCAAGGCAATTGGGGTTAAGTGACTCACCCAAGGTCACAGAGCTAGTAAATGTGTCAAGTGTCTGAGGCCAGATTTGAACTCGGGTCCTTCTGACTCCAGGGCCAATGCTCTACTCACTGTAGCTGCCTCAATCTTTGCATGTAACTAGAAAAAATAAAATACCATTTACAAAAAAATGATGAGAAGCAAGCTGTCTTTTCTCTAGGGATAGAGCTAAGCTCAGTCTTTATGTGTTCATTAGAGCTATAACTTCCAACACGATCACCTCTTATACTCTAGAGACTCTACACACTTAGACCTCATAGTTGATTTTTCTAAATTTCACCTCTTGCCTGCCTAGACCAGTGATATATTCCCCATTCTGTTTATTCCACTCTAGTTCTATTTCTTTCCATTTGGCTTAAAATACCTGCCTGCTTCTTACTTTCCAGTTGACCTAGTCATAGATTTCCTGATCAGTCCTGTCCTTCTGCCATATATGTCATATAGTAAAAATCTTCTTTTCCCTTAGCATAGGATATCCACATGGATTTTAAACTATGAGTCCTGACTTTTGATCATCGAGTGCTCCTTAAATTTTATCTTGCCTACATGGATCCCTGACTTCCTGCCTATAATGTCTTTGATGATTTTATGCCACCATAACCTAAGACTCTGAGATAAATGTCCACCTAAGAAACTGTACTCTCCTTTCTCCTAAAGACATGGTATGTAAGATTGACTTTACTAGTTGTATGGGCAATGGACTAGTCATGTCAAAACAGTCGCTCAACCTAGTAGTCTGATGTATATACTTTGATTACATAGCATACCTTGATAGTATCCAACCCAATCTGTTAAAATGCATCTTTTTTCCTCACTGTTTTGTATTTCTTATTGCCAGTGATTGCCACAGATACAGTATATCACCAATTATAGTGCAAAAGTAACAAGCAAATTAAAGCTATGTTCATGGTTTTGTTTTCATTAATGTTTTCCTTTCCTAAATATTTATAGGAATTAATACCTAAGGCTTTAAATGCCATAATTTAAGAGCTCATTGAAGGAATAATTATTTTTCTAAAAGCATATTATAACTGCCCTTTGAAAGCAAATCTAGGTATAACCTATTTGCCATTCCCTTTTATGCCTATCCTTTAAAAATATTGTTAATCCTCCTGAATTAGGTGAGGAGGTGTTAATGAGCTTATTTGATAGCACAAAATAGAAGTCAGAAGCAAGAAAAAGACAGGAGAGTCAGATAATAGTTGAGCCTCTACCTCCTTTTAAAAGAAATGGATAGATGACAGGTGCTTTCAATCAATAAGAAATAAATTAGATTGTGGAGAAATATTTATAGACAACATAATGTTAACATATGTAGAAGGAATTTTGTACAGTAATTGTATTTCAAACTTGTGTAGGTTTCTTTCATGTAATGTAATTTTAGTGGAAAATTGATGTATGTTAAATATGTATACATGTATGAACATGAAGCAATTTTCCTTTGAAAGCACCCATCTGAGTGACATTGACTTCAAAAAATTACGGGAATTGCACAACCAGGCTCTGTTCTACTGTATTCACTGAATATCGCATAGAAATGACCATATCTTTTAGTGTTGTCATTAATTTTTTTCCTCATTTATTTTAAAAGGAGAGAGAAAAGTAGAAATTGTACCTACCTTATAGAAAACCTTGTGAAATTATCTGGGAATAGTATTACCCCTTCAATATACAAAAAAAGATTGGTATTTGCATTATCAAATGTAAACATTTTAAAGTGCTAATGCCATTATTTTGAACTTAGCTTATGTAATAAATAATAGGAATTGGGACCTAATGCTTCCATCTTAAAATGACTGCATGTTGTATCATAATTGAAAATCATTTAATATTCTACTTTCTCATATTAATAATATCTCCTATATATTTGTGAGTAGATATTCAAAATCAAGAACCCTAAGATTTTAAACTTAGAATTAAAATGAATCTTAGGAATGAATTAGGGAAATATCAATGCGAATCATGAATTCTACCTGTAACATCTTCAAAAAGTGGTCATCCAGGACTGTATAAACACCTTTATTGATGTAGTATGAATTCCAATCTCAATGAAGCCCATTCCAATTTTAGAGTAGTAATCATTGTGTAACTTTCCCTATGTTGAACTGCAATCTGTCTCTCTGTAATTTCCATTAATTGTTCCAATTTTGGCCTCCTGGGCCAAGTAGAATAAATCTAGCACTTTGTCCATATGACAGCCTTCTGAATATTTTAAAACAGTGATTTCTTTCCAAAATCTTTTTTTTTTTTCCCTTCAGACTAAACAACCCTAAGTACCTTGTCCAAATCTACTATGGCATGTTCCCAGTTCCTCCACCTCCATCATTATTTTGTTCACCTTTTTTTAAAAAGATTTCTAATTTATCAATCTACCTTTGAAAATATTATGTCTAGAACCAGATATTGTTCCAGATGTAGACTGATCAGGATAGATTTGAGTAGGACATTAATTTTCCTTTTTTGGGACACTATACTTTTATTGCTGTAATGTAGGTTTTCATTAACTTTCTTTAGCTGCTCTACTGAAATATTGAACTATCATTACCCTAAAATCATCATGACTTTTCTCATGAACTTCTTTCATTTCTAGCCACACCTCCCCACCACCTCCATCCTCTGCTTATCTAGAGCTAGTTATTGAAAACTTAGACTATATATATCCTGAAACTCTCGCACCCTCACCCAGTGTACTATGCCCTTCTCTCTGTATTGTCATATGATCATAAGATTCAGAACTGGAAGTGTCCTTAAAAGCTATTTAATCAATAAACCTTTATAAAGTACTTAGTATGTTCCATGCGGGCATTACACTAAGCTCTGGAGATACAAAGAAAAAGCAACAACTGTTTTTTCCTTCAAAGAACTTACATTCTAAGGGAGGAGACAATATATTTACACATAGGTAGATGTAACATCCACAAACTAGATGGGAAGTTGTAACCAGAATGGCCTTTGTTTTCTTTGAGTGACTCGGCTTACCTCATTGAGCCTCTGGACACTGTGGCTTGCTCTTCCGGGGCAGGAAGTCCAGTGACCATGCCAGGAATCAGAACTTCCTGTGTGAGTCATGGGGCTGGCTGAGGGGAGGTGTTAGCTCCAGAGCCACGCCCTATTGAGTGTTAACCTGGTCTACACTAGGGGGAGGGGCCAGCTAAAGAACCAATAGGCTCTGGTCATTCAGGCGGCGCTTGATGATGTCAAAAACTCTATAAGAGGGGAGAGGACAGCTTGAAGATCTCCCTTTCCTTTTCCAGTTGGTGTGGGAGCAACGGGAGCGTGACTCTGGGCCAGCCCTTGCTCTTGGGCCGAGCCCAGATGTTGGTAACTATGAATTGTATTGGGTCTGTCTGTTGATATTTGTAATTTGTTTGTATTTTGGTTTTGAGGTTCAGGGTGCTGGTTTGTTTTCCCCTGAACTAAATGAATGTTTTGAACCTCAGGGTGCTGGTTTTTTCCCCTGAAGTAAGTCAATGAAATTGTATTTGGTCTGTCTCTTGATGCTTGTCTCTTTGCTCCCCTGAACTAACTGAATGCTAACTGAATGCTGGTGTTTTTACCCTGAACTAAATGAATGTTGTCTGGATTAAAGTAAGCTGGTCAACCCCTTCACCATGCCTTCCTTGTTTAAGCAGATAAAAAGAACCTGTGCTTTCATGGCGTCCCGGCAGCCTCCTGGGTCTTGGCAGCCTCCTGGGTCCTGGCAGCCTCCTGGGTGCCGGCAGCTCCCTGGGTGCTGGCTGTGGGCGCATCTTATGCCCCCACATAAGCTGCTAGCTGGGTTGTTAATACAGAAGTAAAATTAAAGCAAAAATAACTAGCATCTGGGGTTTTAATAAAAACATCTTCATTTTACAAATGTGGAAACAGTCTCAGAGATGAGGTCACAAAGTGGCAAGTAGGAGAGTTCTTCTGAGTAAAAATCTATGCTTTTCACCATCACACACTGTCGGGTTTACATTGCAGTATTTCTTCATGTCTGTCTGTCTTTTAGTTATATATCTGTCTATTCAACATCTTACTAGTTTTTGTAAGGGCATTTTGTGAAGGCAGTTGTCAAGGATGGGGTTTTATTATTTAAGACTCAATAAGGTTAGAATTTACATGCTTTTTTTTGGTATTGACTACTATCAATTGTGGGGCCGCCCATTAGATCACTAGCACAGATAATTAGCAAGGTAAACTGTTGCTTACTTTTGGGCTAATCTCAGATTCAACCTAATTTATAGGCCTGGGAAATTTAAAAATCCAATTCAACTCAGCAAACATTTATTGCTCACCCTGTTATGCCCAAAGGATAAGCCTAAGGGAAAGAAGGACAAAGATAAAAATGAGAAAAAGACACAAAATTTCCTGCCCTCAAGGATCTTACATTCCACTCAGATTAAGAGAATTTTAACTAGACCTATGAGAGCTTTACAATACAAAATGTAAGCTTGCCATTAATATTGTTGATATTTCAAACGAGTTCTAGATGTTGTGGAATTATACTCTGATCCAGTAGGTTCAAACTCAGCAGGGATAACTAAGAATATATATAGACAGAGGGCACAGGGTGAGTTGAATATGAAGTGATGATATCTAAAAAATAAAATCAAATTAAGGGATGACAGAGGAATATATTGAGACAGGAAGAAAGGGAGAGATAGAATGGGGTATATTATCTTGCATAAAAGTGGCAAGAAATACCAGTTCTGTTGGGAGGGAAGAGGGGGCAGGTGAGGGGCAATGAGTGAATGTTGCACTCATTGGATTTGAGCTGAGGAGGGAATAACATACATGCTCAATTGGTCATCTTACCCCACAGGAAAGAAGGAGGATGGAGATAAAAAGGGGGTATGACAGAAGGAAGGGCAGATAGGGGGAGGAGGTAATCAAAAGAAAACACTTTTGAAAAGAGACAGGGTCAAGGGAGAAAATTGGATAAAGGGGGATAGAAAAGGAAGGAGCAAAATTTAGTTAGTCTTTCACGACATAAGTATTGTGGAAGGGTTTTGCATAATGATACACATGTGTCCTATGTTGAATTGCTTTTCTTCTTAGGGAGGGTGGATGGGGAGATAAAAGGGGAGAGAATTTGGAACTCAAAGTTTTAAAAGAAGATGTTCAAAAAAAAGTTTTTGCATGCAACTAGGAAATAAGATACACAGGCAATGGGGCATAAACATCTATCTTGCCCTACAAGAAAGTCAGGGAAAAAGGGATGGGGGGAGTGGGGTGACAGAAGGGAGGGCTGACTGGGGAACAGGGCAATCAGAATATATGCCATCTTGGAGTGGGGGGAGGGTAGAAATGGGGAGAAAATTTGTAATTCAAACTCATGAAAATTAATGCTGAAAACTAAAAATATTAAATAAATAAATAATGTTTTTAACTCAAAAAAAAAAAAAAAAAGAAATGAGGGAAGCCTGAATCACCAGCAGGCTATTGCAATAATCAAATTGTAAGGTGATTAAGGCCTACTCCCAAGTGATAGCAGTGTCACAGGAGAGAAAATCTGTTAACTTTTTGTCATAGTCATTATTATGTTATTTTAATTTGGATTCTACTGAGGAGGTAGAAGATATTGAATATTATGTTGAATTTGTACTGATAATAGGCCATACACGGGAGATTTAAAATGCCTGCTAGGAACTTGTAATTAAAAACAAAATCTATATAAATATTTAGAAATAAACAAACAGATAAGCAAACAGATAAATTTATAAATAAACCAATGAAGGAACAAATATAAACAAACAGATAGATGAATGAATAAATTAGCAAATGAATACATAAATAAAAATTTGATTTACCAATTTCTACCCATTGCTCCTAGGACTTCACTGTAGGGTAAAACAAAACCATTAATCTTTTTTTCTTTCTTCTTTGCTGCGTCTCATTCCCAGAAGAACGCCAATTCTTACAGGTGTCAGAGGACGCTGCCCTATGACAAGACCCCTCCTCCACCACATCTTTGATGATGCAGCCCACTACTAACTCTTGCCTGGTTACCCTTCCCCTCCCCAGCTCCCATTTATCTCAAAATCACCTCACTGGGTTCATGTTTTCCCATCTCCACTGGTACCAGTTTCCTCCAGGTGTTTCAACGTCTACTCCTCCTAAGGTAATTCAACTAGACTTTTCAAATACCGATTTTCCCACATCACTCAAAATGTAAGGTCCCCATCTCCATTTACAGACCATCTCCCTTGGCCCATAAGAAAATTCATCCGTGGAACTCCTCCCCCCACATCACCAGAGCAAGGCCCTTTTCTTAATACTCCTTTTCAATCCTTCCCCTTTCTCACCCACTCCCCACATATTCCTCTCTATTCTCTTGTCCCCCTTCCTTTTTTAATGTATGAAGCCATATGGTAACCTTGTCACCCCCCAAAAAACCAACAACAATGACAACAAAATCATTGATTCACCTATAGGCAGGGTGCTTCCTTCTTCACTGTTACTTCCATCTGATCTGTGCCTTCAATCCGCCTCATTGTGTACATTTAGAAATACTTTTTTTTTTTGTTTTTTAACATCCCTCTGCTGTCACTCTTGCTTTTGCTGTCCTTGGCTACTGCATTTATTCATTCCTTCTGCATTTTTTGGTTGTTTGGGATGTTTGAAAAACAAATAATCTCTTCAGTTCTGGTCTCCCTTCTAAAAGGGTTTCAAATAACTTTCAAGTACCATTTTTATTATTGAAAGCCCTTCTTTTTTCATGTTAAGCTTAGATGCAGAGTAGATCATCCTAGGCTGCATCCTGAGCTCTAAGACTCTTTGGAATACATTATTTCATTCCCTCCAATGTTTTCTAGTGAGTGAAGAATAGTCTTGTATTATTCAAATTTCTTTTCCTTTTATTTGAAGGTCTTTCTCCTGATTGCTTGAAGAATTCCTTGTTTCTGAACTGAACCCTTAAATTTAAATACTATGTGTCTTGGAGTTTGTAGCCTTGCTATTCCCTCCCCACCCTCACCTCCCACCCCCACTCTAGAGGTGATCTGTGAATCTTTGAATTGGTATTTTGTTTACTATGTTCAGAAGCTCTGGTATTATTCTATTACTTCTCTCATTGCGAGCTAATTTTTTGTCATGTTATTTTTCTTAGAGACCTATTCTTCTTCCACTGTCTATCTATCTTGTCTTTGAGATCAGTATATTTTGCTTACATAATTAGTATGTTTTCTTTTAATTTTCTTTTATTTTATTAAAATTCTCTTTTTCTAATTTGTCCTTCACTTCTGTGTATTTGCAACCCAACTATGACTTGTGTGGTCAATACTGCCCCTAGCTTGATGCTGTGTGCCTTCCCTCAGACAGTGGAATGGTACGCAGTGTCTTCTATCCCAGTGCCCCCAACCCACACTGTGCATTGTCCTGAGGTCCTATCTCTTTCCATTCACTCTATTCCTTAATTCTCTGGCCTGGCACCTATAGTTCTAAGATCTGCTGTGCTGGTGCTACGGGATCACAATCCCTAGCTATCTCTCCCAGTCCAGGTAACTTCTGCAGCCTATAGCCAGGTTGTCCACAACACTGGAGAGGGGGAGGAGGAACTGTGGTTTGTGGGAAAGGTTTTATTGTAGGCCTTCGTGGGGTCCTTAGGTCTATTAGTACAACTTCACTTCTGGTGGCACAGGAGATGGGATAAGGGTGAGCTCAAGATCAGTGAGTGTCAGTTCATGGATTTTGTTTTTGTTTTATTGTTGTTTATCTGTTTGTTTTAATCTATTGGATTCTGGGTTCTTAAACCATGGAGAAAGATGAAGTTGCTTTCTCTTTGGTGTATAATTTGTATTTCTGAGAGGTTTCAGAGGTTATGGGGAGGGGACCAAACGAAAATGCCTAATCCTCTGTCTGGTTGTTCATGTCTATACATCATTCTAAGTTGGATATAGTTTGTGGTCATGAAGATCATAGGTGAGGTGTCCCCCAACAAAACAAAACAAAACAAAACAGAACAATGTATCACCACTAGGCCTGTTCCTAAAGAAGTCAAAGAAAGAAGTAAAGGGCCCATGTACACAGAAATATTTTAATAACTCTTTTAGGGGTGGCAAGGAATTGAAATCTGGAGGAAGGAAGGGGTTTAGGGGGGTACCCATTAGTTGAGTACTGGCTGAACAAGTTATGATTTATGAATGTAAACCAAGGAATTTATCTTCCATTGGGGCAATACCATGCAGACAACTATGAACGTGAAAAGTATATTCATGGTATTTAGGTGGCACAATGGATAGAGTGTAGGTCCTGGAGTCAGGAAAGTCCTCTTCTTGAGTTCAAATCCGGCCTCCGATAGTTACTAGCTATGTGATCCTGGACAGACAACTTTTGCCTCAGTCTCTCAACTTGTAAAATGAGCTGGAGAAGGATATGGCGAACCACTCCAGTAACTTTGCCAAGAAAACCCCAAAGAGGGCCAAAAAGAATCAGAAATAGCTGAAAAACAACTGAACAACAACGAAAATTAGAGAATGCACTAGCAAATGAGAGGGTAGGAGAGGGAGGATGAGAACTGGGATGGACTTCTTATAGAAGGCAAGTTTTGAGCTTTGTCTTGAAGGAAACTAGGAAGCCCAAGTGTTGGAGATCAGGAGAGAGAGCATTCCAGGCATGAAAGACAGCCATGAAAAAGCCCCCAGGGTCAAGAGATGCAGTTTTGTGCATAAAAAGTAGCAAGAACACAGGGAAGGCAGAAAGGGGACAGGTTTTTAAGGGCATTAGAAGGCAAAAAGAGACTGTTATCCTGGAGGCATGGAGAACCAATGGAATTTACTGAGTGCCATAGTCAGACCTGTGCTTTAGGAAGATCACCATGCATGGAAACCAATCAGAGGCACACAATAGCACTGGGGTGGTGACTGTGTGAGTAGAGATAAAAGGTCATATACAAAAAATACTACATAGGTATGTTCTTTACTGTGCTATAAAACCTCTTGGGGTTTAAAAAAAAATGAACCAAACTAAACCAAAACTGTGAGAACGTAAGTAAAGACTAGGTGGGGAGAGATGCTAAAAATGTTTTGCATTATTATTTTTTAAACAAAGTTCTCCCTCTGGTGAAATAATATGTGGAAACAATGAAACACATGATTAATGTTGGCCTGTTATAATTACTGTGAAATTACATGCAGCCTTACATTAACCCTAATGTGGGGCTCTTCACAATGGAATATAAGAGCTCAGACACAGGGTAATCTTCTCCAAGCTGGGAGAATGGGAAATGCTTAGTCATGCCAATGAGATCTCCCTAGGGAGTCCCAGGAAGCTCTTGGCTGTTATGAAATATAAATCCTCCATTAGGAAAATCACTTACGAAAAGTTCTTTGCCACCAATGTATGCTACTCTTAAGGTTGTGGTATCCTATTAAAGCCATTTTAATGAGCTCTTAGGACTCTTTTAATAAGGAATGGACCTCTTCATAGAAAACAATTCTTATCCTGTAGCTACAAAAGGCTGTTAGCCTTGTTTTGTACACAATTTCAGGAATCATTCTTACTAAGTCTTTGTACTGGATCAAAGGTAAATTCATGCTTCTTGTGTCCTTAGAGGGCTCTCTCTATCTCTCTACCTCATTCTCTCTTCATCTCTTTCTCTCTCAGTCTTTCTCTCAGTCTCATCTCTCCCCTCTCCTCCCCTCATTCTGTCTTTGTCCATCTATCTCTTTTGTAATTACAAAAAAAGAGGATCCTTAGACTGATGCAATCTGTGTTCATAATCTGTGAGAAGAATAATTTAGAAAAAAAAATTGTCCTTTGAGATTGAGAAGAGTCCTTGCAATGTTCCAAATTGTTCATGAGAATGAAGAAATTGTTCAGAACTCCGTTTCAGTCCATGAACATTCTGAGCAAATAACTCCAGGCTATTCAGAAACTGAATGCTTCTAAATTACTGTCCCCTTCTGACACAGACCCTTTTAAGGCTTCCTCGTACTGGATCATAGCTGGCAAGAATTCTTAATTGGTTCTCGTAGATGAACTGGCAGGATTTGAGAGCAGGAGTATCAAGGCAGATGGTAAAGAAAAGAGAGCTCATGTTGAAACAGCTTAACAAAATCATGATCTCTGTATACATAGTGAAATACTGTATGGAAAATACATGTAAGCTTTTCCTCCTAGCAATAGCTGTTTAAAATTGAGTACTTGGAAGGAAATTCCAAATCTGTCTCTGTGTACTGATATCAAATTTGAATGTGCGTTGTTTCCTTTGTTTCCATTCAAGAAGAGGCTACAGGATTCCTTCTCCCATTTCCTTGTTGCCAGCTCTTTTGAGATTTTCCAAGATAAAGATGTACATACATTTTGTGTGTCAGATGATATCATGAAGTGCTGTCCTACTAAATCTATGTCCCTTGGGAACAAAACAAGAAGGGAGATTGAAGGTTGGCATTTGGCTGATATACTGCAGGTATTTAATATTTAAAGTACCCAACAGGAAAGCTATAAGATAGTTGATACCAAATTGCCAATGCATAATATCTATTATTTCATTATCTTATCCAAAGAAAATGAGGCACAAAATGAAATATATTACAAGGCAAGAAACAATTGGAATGAAACAAATTACTAACTGGAAGCCATTGTTTTGCTTATCTCCAATTCCCAGTATTTTATAAAGGCTCAAATGATGATTGTCACTCAAATTTGAATGTGGTGTTAATAAATTTTCTAAAAGCTTGCTTTTTCGTACTTCTCTTGTGAAATATTAATGCAAAATAATACTGTATTACTTTCCTAAGTGAGCAAATATTACAAATGGATTCTGAGAGCATTTTTAATGAAGCAGACTTTACGTTAATTTATCACAATGTCTCAATCAGACAACCAAAGCCAATGGGCAGATATAAATATATTGTGTTTTTTTAACTATATTCAGAATAGAGTAGTAGAATATTTCAGTATGTAGAACCACGTGTGGTAAACTAAAAATAAATAAAGAAATTAAAAAAAAAAGAAATCTAGCTTGGGACTCAGGTGGGTCTGGGTTCAAATCCAGCCTCTGACTTACAGTTTCAGTGTGACTTTGCTTAAAGGAGTTACATTCTTAGTGGCCCAAGCAATTGTCTTTAAGACGCTAAGTTGAAGGATAGCTTCTGATCTGCCTTGCTAGGAGAGATTTCTTCCCTGGGTGTTTGCCATACACATGAAACCATAGATCTGGACACACACACACACACACACACACACACACACGCCAATATACATATACATACAAATATGGAAGATTCAATAGACAAACCTAACATGTTAATAGTGCCTGGTACATAGAAGGTACTTGACTATTAAAAATGAAGGTTTATTGATTGATCACATCAAATGGGGCTCAGTGGATAGAGCCTCGGGCCTTGTGTCAAGAAGATATGAGCTCACATCTTTCCTCAGAAACTTAGTAACTTTCTTATCCTAGGAAAGTCATGATCTCTTTTTAGCCTCAGTTTCCACATCTTAATAAGAATAAAAATAGCACCTATCTGCAGGGTTTTGTGAGGATCAAATAACACATGTAAAGTATTCCACAAACCTAAATCTGCTATGTGAATGCTAATTATTATTATTATATGGCTCATATGTTTATACTTTGAGGAAAAAAAGAAATTAGAATTAAATAAGACCTACATTGAATTTAATGATTGGCTTTTTTTTTCCAAAACAAATCATGTTGCTAACTTCTTAAGTTAGTTTATGGACATATATTTATATATGTGGGCTTGTCTACAATAGTCTTGTATTTCACGTTCTCAATAAGATGAATCTGATGGTCTCACAGCATGAGAAGAGTCAATAAGAAAATGTGCGCTGTAGTTGGAATGAAAAGCCCTGGGTTTGAATCCTAGCTCCATTGCTTTCCAGCTGGGTGATGGGTGCTGATGGGTAGGACAAGTCCTATGTCCTCTTTGGCCTTCACCTTCCATCTGTCTAAAATACGGATGTAAATGTTACTATTGTTATCTCAGGAGGCTGTTGTGAGAAAAGTTCATCAGTATAAAATGCAACATAAATATGAGCTGTTATTATGTTGGGAAATGATAGTAAAGATGAAAGGTAGGAAGCTCTGGGTACTTTGTGAAACTTGAAGTGGAGGGTGTCCAAAATGTCTTGGTACAGTCTTCAGTCCGGGTAGTTTAAAACTTAATTAAGATTTTTGGGACACCCTGTATAGAAATTTCTCCCCTTTTTTCAGTGCTATTCAGACCTAGGAAATGTTGATAGTTGAGCATAATCTCTGAGCTTTTCAAGAATGAGCTACCCCTCAGACAGCTTTACCAAGAAAGAAAAGGAAAGATAGAAAGGAAATGCCAGGATGGTGGAAAGTTATAGCATATATTCTCCCTTTCAAGTCCTTCTGGGAACAGGAAGAAGAAGAAGAAAAAAGGTAAGTTCAATTGTACTAAGAAATTAAATTCATCCATTAAGATGGATGGAAGCTTAAGAGATATAACCAATTACTAGTAATAGGAACAGGGGCCTGCTAGGCATGTTCATTCATGTTTTGACACAATGTTAGAAGCAAAGAACTAATTAGCCACCTATCTACCACGAAGCTCAGACTGAGCTTTCCTTGATGAAGGATCAATTGACCCCAACTGGTCTGAAGGTTTCAGATATGTGATGGTATTTTTCAAAATTAAATTGGATAAGCCATTTCTATCTTCTATGACTATGAAATAAAATTCAAATATATGTAACATGGGGCAATGGAAAGACCTCTGGATTTGGAATCAGAGGACATAGATCTGAATCCCATATATTCTGCTTGACATATTGTGACATTGAGTAATAAACCAATCAATAAATATTTTTTTCAGAGCCTACCACCTGCCTGGAACTATTCTAAATTCTGGGAAAACAAAGTCAAAAGGAAAGTAATTCCTTCCTTCCAGGTTACATTCAGATGAAGAAGGGAATAGGTATACAAACACATGTATACAAGGTATGTTCAGAATAGAGAGAAGATAATCTTAGAGAGGGAGGTATCAGCAGATGGACTGGCTATGAAAGGCCTCTTGTAGAAAGTGATGCTCAATTTGAGTCTTGAAGGAAACCAGTGATTCTAAGAGTACAGAGGGAGAGCATTCCAGACATGGAAGAAATTTAGAAAGAATGAAAGTAGAATGTCAGTGAAGGGATAGTAGTGAATCAAATACAGCTGCACTTACCATAATTAGAGGGATAGTAATGTGTAAAAAGCCTAGACAGGCAGGAAGGGAAGGCAGTTGTGAAGATTTTGAATATAATAGGAACTCATATTTCAGCCTTAAGGTAATAGGAAGCCTCTGGAATTTATTGAGGAGACAAGTGACATGAGAAAACCATCACGTTAGGATCTTCACTTTAATGACTCCATGGAGAATGGATTAGAGTGAAAGCCTTAAGGCAGGGAAACCTATTAAGAAGCCTTCACAACAGTACAGGTGAAAAGCTTTGGATTCCTGAGCAAGACTGGATGTTATATACATGGAGAACAATGAGGCCTATAAAAGAGAAATGACGAGATTTGGCAACTGATTGAATATTTGTAGTAAGTGAGAGTAAGGAGTGAGACACTCTAGGTTTCAGTTTGCTCATCTGAGTTGGATTTCTAAGGTCTCTTCCAGCTAGAAACATATGACTCTTATATATGTTTTCATGTAAATTAATTCATATACAGAAAAATAACCACTGATGTGTTCCAATTTTTGGGTCAGAAACAACACTGTACATAAGCCATAGCATGGAGGTGGGAGGGACAAAATATAAGAATATCATTCCCTTTTACTCCTTTACATTTTCAACGTATTCAGCTGCTGTGGTCATGGGGGCAGGAATCCCAAATTGTTTCTGTACTGATTAATTTCAGTGAAATTGATGGCTCTGCCTGTGCTTTTGTTATCGATACCTTGAATTACAAAAATATTTTCTTCATGCCATTTTCCAAATGTGCCTGTGGACTCAAAAAGCAGCAGGAATGAATTTATAGTAGAAGACAAATACTTCCTTTTCACACAGGGGAACGGTCAGAATCTCTACCTTTCTCTGTTGAATCAACACTATGCACCGGCTTCAGTTTGGCCTTGAAGATACCTTTCCTGGTTATTATGTGAATAATAGAAAAGGGAAGAGTTAGGAGCATGAAGGAAATCCCTTTAAAAATCCTACTGTTTGGCAGAAGGACTTAAAAAAAAAGATTTCATATGATGAAAGTTGAGATTCCAGCATCTTGGTTGTATTACATAAAATCCAAAGTACACTTTTGCATGCTTCCCAAGAGTGGGACTCAGCTGGAGGTGCACAAACATGGATAAATGAAACACAAGCACTGGGAAGGTCAGAAGAAAAGACTGTCTTTATGAAAATTGATTTCTTTTGAGGTCGGGGGTGGGGGAACTTCTCCCCTTGAATCCAATCTAATCCCACTAGGAAAGGGAGCCTCAATTTCCCAATGCCATACAAAAAAAAATCTTTTTCCAGGAGGCAAACAGATGAATGCTCCAGGAAGCAGTGCCTTTTTCAAATATTTGTTTGGGGCTAGAATCCAAGGAAAGGGTTTGTTTAGAAATATTGGCGAATAAGGATTTTTATTGTTAATTCACTGCAGCTATGATTAATCTTGCATCAATTTTCTTTTACTTTTTGTACATCACAGAAAGCTGAAACGTACCTCAAAGATCATCTAATCCAACCTCTTTATATAACAAATGAGGGATTTGAGGTAAAGAGAGGTTGCTAGTAAGTATCTGAGACAGCTTTTGAATTCAGATCTACATGAGTCTCGGATCCTCTCTTCTGCCATGCTGCTTAGCAAGACACAGCTAGTGCAACCTCTTTAAAATAGCCAATGAGCCACACAGTCAAAGGGAAAAGAGGTTGGCTCAATCTCACCAGAAACTCCACAGCTTCTGTGAAAGAGCCTTATTATCTAATGTAGAGATACATCTAAAAAACCAACCAAATTTAAATCATAAAGTTTTCCTCACTCTGTTCCTGAAGGTACCTTGGATTGACCACAGCAATCTTACTTCCTAACTAAAAATAGGAATCATCATATATCCCTTTTGTCTTTTGTCCACATATTCATCCTTACATAAACTTTCACTTCACCCACTCTTTTCTTTCCTCATTTTTCCCCTATAATTTTATAAGGACTGATTGGTCTAATTCACCAAATCTAGTAACCATGTTCCCTATAGACAATGATAGGGGGAGTGGGAAGAATTTCTGGTTCTCTATGAATCTATGCTTTCTCTACCTACATGACTTACACATAGCGGATATTTTAGAAATGGTTATTGAATTGAATGGGCTACCATTCTTCTGAATATCAAGTAGAATTTGATACTTCTGGAAATAAAATGGGGAAAAACAAGTAGGAAAGAGAAAGGCCAGGAAAAAAATAACTTTTTACAGATTATTTTGAGGTTTCATTTTCTTTTATTTTTTTAAACTAACTTGTTAGGTTTAATGTAAATGTATTTCAAAAAACTGTACATAATGGGAATCCACAGTTCAAATATAAAAATCCCTCTTCTTCTTTGTATATTTAAAAAAATGTATATTTTGATATTTTTCTTTTTTAAAAAATTATATTATTTATTTATTTTAAACATTCTATTCTTTTTTAATTTTGAGTTCCAGATCCTTTCTCTCCCTCCCACTATTCCTCCACACACTGAGAAGGCAAACAATATGATGTAGATTATACATGTGGAATCATACAAAACACATTTCCATATTAGCTATATTGGAAAAGAACAGGAAAGGAATGAAAAGAAAAGGAGAAAATTGTACTTTGCCAAGCTTCAGGCTTTTTTTTTGCTGTTTTTTTCCAGAGCTAGTTTTGGGTGTCTACAAGCACTGTTTCTGCTCTAGTGTTATCTTGGGAGAAATGTGATCACTGCTCTCCTGGTCTGCACTCTGATCTTTACCCAGGAACAGATTTTTATTCCTCTGTAGCCTCAAGTACTAGTGCCCCTTTTCTCCCTGGAACTGACCCAAAACTGCTTATAGGTAAGAGTTTCTAATCAGCCCCAACTGCACCTAATGCCAACAAAGTGTCCCCTGTAATCTGTTTCTGACCCATCATGATTCCTTCACTGTTTCTGGGCTGAAAGCTCTCAAACCTGCTACTGCTGCTGCTATCATGGCTGCCTCCAAGGCCCATCTCTACTGATTCTGACTCTCCAGCCTAGTGGTATAGATCTCTCCTCCCTTCCTCTTAAGTTGTTTTAGGTTAGAAAAATGTCTCTTCATCTTTTGTTGTCTCTGTAACTCCAAAATTTGATTCAAGGCATTATTTTAAAACTGCTTGGAGGGGAATGGTGGGAGAGTTCAATTGGGTCCTGGTCTCTACTTCACCATCTTCCTTTGCACATTCTTTAATTGGAGCTTTACAGTAGCCCTGTGAGGTGAGTACTACGAGTCTTAAAATTCCCATTTTACAGATTAAGGAATTGCAATTTACTGAGATTAATGGATTTATCTGCATAAGGTCACAGCTAATAAGTGCAATGGGTCATTGGACCACAGGTCTTCCGAAATTCAAGTGCAGCCTACTAGACCTTATTTCAGAAGCAACAATGACATAAACAAAGAGTGAAATTGTAAGCATTTAAAAAGACTAATTTTCCTTCCTCATTGCTTGTAGAGCTTTTGTGAATTAGAGAAAGTCTTTTAATTAGATTTTGTCCTACTTATACAAGTATGATCTCAACTGGCTTTACTTAATATTTATTGAAAACTGATTTGCATCTTCAATTCAATTCAATAAACATTTGTTAAGTGCCAAGCACCGAGATAAGCACTGGGAATACAAAAAGAAGCAATAGTCTCTGCCCTCAAGGAGCTTAAAATCATCACCATCATCACTGTCATCATCATCATCTCATGGTTTACAGCATTTTAAGTTTTTAGAAGGTGTTTTTCTGGGGAGAAATCTGGACTCCCCAAACCAGAGGAGATCCCCAGGCCTCCCAACGCAAGACGGCAGTCTATGGAAGCAAGGAGAGGCAGGAGCGCAACACCACTGGCTGTGAGACATCAACTCCTGAGGCTTGCAGCCCAAAGGTATGAAACGCATCTTCTTGAACTTCCGGGAGACATAATGGCCAGGTAAATGGCTCTAATCCCTCCCCCTGCCCCGACCCAGAGAATTCCTCCAGAAAAAATGCTGGAATAGAGGAGACAGAAGTGGGGCTTCAGTGGCTGAGCAGTGGGAGTTCCTGAGTCCCAGAGGGGCAGAGACAGCAGGGGTCAACACCAGGATCCCAGATATACACTTGTACCCCCAGGGGAAGTGGCAGACACCAGCACAAACAAAAAACAGCTGAGACCATTGTTGAAGAGCAACAGTGCTGGAGAGCAGACCTGGGGAAGAGGAGTCTTCAGGCAGCCAGACCCCTCCCCCACACCTCAGGAAACTGAAGGCTATAATTCACAAAGCCAGTAACGAGATTCACAACCCCCAGAATAAGAAACCTGGGACAGAGAGCCCTGAGCCCCAAAAGCAGAATTCATTGTAAAGCCAGGAAAAGGCTAACCAACATGACAAAGAACACACACACACACACACTAAAAAAAAAAAAAAAAAAAAAAAAAAAAAAAAAAAAAAAAAAAACCTGAGGACAATTGATTCTTTTTATGGAGACAGGCATGATCAAAATACCAATTTGGAAGAAGATAGCAATGACACTATACCCACATCTGATACCTCAAAAGGGAATGTAAACTGGTGTCAAGCCCAAAAAGCATTACTGGAAGAGCTAAAGGAAGGATTTTAAAAACCAAATTAGGGAGGTAAAAGAAAAAAATGGAAAAAAATGGGAAGGAAAAAGCACTGATGAAAACATGTCCTTAAAAAATAAGATTGGTGAAATGGCTATGGAGATTCAGAATCTAAAGAGAGAAAATGACATGCTGAGAGGTAAAATCAACCAATTGGAAAAGGAGACTCAAAAGCGAAATGAAGACAGTAGCTCATTAAAAATTAGAATTGAGCAAGTGGAAGCTAATGATTCTATGAGTCATCAAGAAGTAGTAAAACAAAATGTAAAGAATGAAAAAATAGAAAAAAAATGTGAAATATCTGTTTGGAAAAACAACTGACCTGGAAAATAGATCCAGGAGAGACAATTTAAGAATTATTGGTCTACTGGAAGTCCACGATGAAAAAAGAGCCTTGACAGTATCTTTGAAGAAATTATCAAGGATAACTGCCCAGAGGTCCTAGAACCAGAGGGTAAAATAGTCATTGAAAGAATCCACCGATCACCCCCTGAAAGAGATCCCAAATTGAAAACACCAAGATATATTATAGCCAAATTTCAGAACTACCAGGTCAAGGAGAAAATACTGCAAGCAGCTAAAAAGAAACAATTCAGATACCATGTAACTACAGTCAGGATCACACAGGATCTCTCAGCTTCTACATTAAATGACAGGAGAAATTGGGGTATGATATTCTGAAGGGCAAAGGACCTGGGACTACAACCAAGGATCAACTACCCAGCAAAATTAAGCATAATTTTTCAGGCAAGGAGATGGACTTTCAACAAAATAAGGGAATTCCAGACTTTCCTGATGAAAAGGTCAGAACTCAATGGAAAATTTTATCTTCAAATACAAAACTCAAGAGAGACATAAAAAGCTAAATGGGGGAAAACCCCTACAAACCTTATTAATCAATAAGGGCAAATTATTTATATCTTTATATAGGATTATATCATCTTATGTATATTACATATATAATATGCATATATGTATGCATATATATGTATACGTCAATCTTGAGAATAGTACAGCTATTATGACAATGGCAAGGGATACATGTAGACTGTGAATGTCTGTATAAAATAACTGATATAAGGATAAAAAACATAATTAAGAGATGTAAAGGGAGGGTTATGGGAGAAGAGGTAAGGAAGTAGTATAAAACGGTAAATCACATCAAATGAAGAGGCACTAAAACATATTATAGTAGGGGGAAAGAAGGGAGGTAGAAGAGCAGTATTTGAACTTTACTCTCATCAGATTTGGATCAAGAAGGGAATAACATGCCCTGGCAAGTATAGAAATCTAACTTGTCCTACAGGCAGTAGGAGGGGAAAGGGGAAAAAGGGAAGGAGGGTGGTCAGAAGGGAGGGGAGAAGTATCAAGGGGAAAATGTTTAGATAAGGGAGGGGAATCCAGAGGGAGGGAAAACTGAGGAAGGCAGCAGTAAAAACAAAATTTTGTTGAGGAGTGGAAGGGGAAAGGGAGAAATAAAAGCATAAACAGGGAGGAAATAGGATGGAGAAAAAGACAGAGATAGAAGTCATAACTATGAATGTGAATGGGATGAACTCTCCCATAAAACAGAAGCAGATAGCAGAATGGATTAAAAACCATAATCCTACAATATGCTATTTACAAGAAACACATTTGAAACAGCCATACACACAGAGTAAAAGTAAAAGGCTGGAGTAAAATATATTGTGCTTCAGCTAAAGTAAAAAGAGCAGGTGTAGCAATCCTAATCTCAGACAAAGCAAAAGTAAAGATAGATTTAATTAGAAGAGATAAGGAAGGACACTACATCCTGCTAAAAGGCACCATAAACAATGAAGCAATATCATTGTTTAAAATGTATGCACCAAGTGGCATGGCATGCAGATTCTTAGAGGAGATGTTAAGGGAGTTACAGGAAAAAATAGACAGCAAAACTATAATATTGGGAGACCTCAACCTCCCCCTCTCTAAACTTGATAAATCTAACCTCAAAATAAATAAGAAAGAAGTTAAGGAGGTGAACAGAATTTTAGAAAAGGCAGATATGATAGACCTCTGGAGAAAACTGAATGAGGATAAAAAGGAATATACTTTCTTCTCAGTGGCACATGGCACATACTCAAAAATTAACTATATACTAGGGCATAAAAACCTCACAATCCAGTGCAGAAAGGCTGAAGTAGTCAAAGCATACTTTTCAGATCACCATGCAATAAAAATTATTTGTAACAGACAACCATGGAAAAATAAACTAAAAATTAATTGGAAACTAAATAATCCAATTCTAAAGAATGAGTGGGCCAAAGAACAATTCAGAGAAACAATAACTTCATTCAAGAAAGTGACAATAATGAAACAACATACCAAAATTTGTGGGATGGAGCAAAAGTAGTTCTTAGGGGAAGTTTTATATCTCTAAATGCTTGCATGCATGAAATAGAGAAAAAGGAGATCAATGAATTGGGCATGCAACTGAAAAAGCTAGAGAAAGAACAAATTGAAAATCCCCAATTGAATACTAAATTAGAAATACTGAAAATAAAAGGAGAGATTAATAAACTGAAACCAAGAAAACTATTGAATTAATAAATAAAAGCAAGAGTTGGTTTTATGAAAAAAAAACAGTAAAATTGATAAACCTTTGGTCAATTTGATTAAAAAAAAAGAAAGAAGAAAATCAAATTACCACTATCAAGAATGAAAAGGGTGAATTCACCTCTAATGAAGAGGAAATCAAAACAATAATTAGGAATTATTTTGCCCAATTGTATGCCCATAGTTTTGATAACCTTAGGGAAATGGATGAATATCTACAAAAACATAAATTGCCCAGGTTAACAGAAGAGGAAGTAAAATTTCTAAATAACCCCATCTAGAAAAAGAAATCGAGTAAGTCATCAATGAACTCCCTAGGAAAAAATCTCCAGGGCCGGATGATTTTACATGTGAATTTTATCAAACATTTAAAGAACAATTAATTCCTATACTTTATAGACTATTTGGGAAAATAGGTGAAGAAGGAATCCTACCAAATTCTTTTTATGACACAAATATGATACTAATACCCAAACCAGGTAGAGTCAAAACAGAGAAAGAAAGAGACTTTGGCAGAATGCATTATCTTTTAGTCTTCTTTGAAAGTTGGATTTCCCCAGGTTTTTCCTGGTCATTATAGAATATAAATTGGTTATTTAAAAATAGAAAATGTTGTTTAAATAATGGCGAGATATTTATTTACACATTGGAGAGTCTTTTGAATTACTAGTAACAAAATTATAGTAAAAATTATTTCACCATCAAAAGTGCTGCATTCACTAGCAGAGAGTACCTTTAGCACTGAGGTGAGTCTGGTTCTCTAATCTGGCCTCAGATATTTTAAGATCAGTGTTTTCCTTGGCAAGTCACTTAACCTCTATGTGCCTCAATTTCTTCATCTGTAAAATAAGGATATTAATAGTACCTACCTCCCAGATTTCTTAGAAGGATCAAATGAGATAATAATTTAAAAGCATTTAACACAGGGTCTGGGACATAATAGGCACTATATAAATGTTAGTTATTATTATTGTGTACTAGACACAACAAAGGGTAGTTGAATACTGAGTTTTGTGATTAATTAAGCCCTCACCCTCCACAGAGACTGGCTTGAACTGCAGCTCAAAATATAATGCTTGTTCCAAGCTCTTTCCCAGGATTGTTTTGAGATACAGACTGGACTTGTGATTTCTTTTATGTAATAATAATAACAATAATAATAATAATAATAATAACAATATCATTTGTAAAATGCTTTAATATTTGCAAAATGCTTTACGATTATTATTAACTTTATCTTTATTCAAACCTTTGGGACTACATGCTATTGTAATTCCCTTTGACCACACAGATGATACAATTACTAAGTACATGGCTTATTACACTGAAGGTATATGTGACATTGATGAGAGAGAAATATGGCCTATGTCTGGCTTTTCAGATTTCCTGGAAGTCACCTTCATGAGCTGTAGGATCTCATTCAAATGGCCTAGTGGGATAAGTACATCTATAATTAGAAAAATTGCTCAAAGTCATTGGAACACTTCTCTAATCATTGGAAGAATAGCCAATGTTCATGGATAGGACATGCTGATGTAAAAATTATAATGCTACTTAAATCCATTTAGGGAATTAACTCTATCCAAAAAAAACTATCAAGGGGATTCCATTAAAGAGATTTACAAAATTTATGTAGAGGAATGAAAGATCTAGAATCTCTTTTTTTTCTTTTGTTGTTTTTTTTTTTGGAGGGGAAGGCAGGGCAATTGGGGTTAAATGACTTGCTCAAGGTCACACAGCTAGTAAATGTGTCAGGTGTCTCAGGCCAGATTTGAACTCAGGTACTCCTGACTCCAAGGCCAGTGCTCTACTCACTGTACCACCTAGCTGCCCTGAAAGATCTAGAATCTCAAGAGAAATAATGAAAAATTATAGGAATGAAGGGATGCTAGCACTTCCAGACCTCAAATTAACCACAAAATATTAATTATCAAAATCATTTACTACTGGCTAAAAAAATAAGTAGAGTGATGGATCAAGCTAGATAAAGAATAATCAGAAACAAATGAACTTAATCTAGTATTCAACAAATGTGAGAGCATAAATTACTTGGCAGAAGAATTTCGCATTTACGAATAACTGCTGGGAAAACTGGAATGCAGGTTAGCTGAAATTAGGCTTAGAATAACAATTTATACCATATGTTCCAATAAGCTCAAAATGGATATGTGTCCTGAATACTGTCATACCATTTAAAAATATTGAAAGAGGACTATAACTTACAAAACTTTGATTAAAGAGAGAATTCTGCAAAAAAGGGAAGTTCTGATCATAAAAGACCAATCAGTAACCATTTACTACTGTGCTAGATGCTAGAGATATAAGGAGAAAAATGAGAAAAATTCCCTGTACAGCTAGTACATACATATTAGAATATACAAAATATTCACACAATAGATTGAAGACAATAAGATGAGGGATGTATTGGAATAGCATCTGGGGGAGAACGGGAACTGTTTTATGTCAGAGATGCTGCTTGGGTTGAGTTTTGAAGGAAAGAAAGAATTCTAAAATGTGGAGGTAAGAAGAAAATACATTCCCAGCCTGCAAGCATAGAGACAAGAGATGTAACTAACAGCAAGAATGAGTGTCTGGCTATACCACGAAGCTGGAAAGGTAATTTGGGGCCAGGTCATGTAGAACATTAAAAGTCAGATGGCGAAGTTCACATATGATCCAAAAGATAATCAGAAGACATTATAATGCATGAAACATGAGATTTACCTGGTTAGACCTACACTGTAGGAAAATTACTTTGGTGGCTCTGTAGAGAATGGTCTAGAGGTGGGGGAAGGACTGGAAGTGGGGAGACCAACTAGAACTTTATTGGAATAGTACAGGTGAGAGGTGATGAAGGTCTAAACTAGGATAGTAGGCATGTGAGTCAAAAAAAAGACAGATGAGAGAGGTGATATGGACGTAGAAATAATCAGGTTTGGCAAGTAAACAGCTATATGATGTGAGAGAAAGCTAGGAGGAGAGGATAACACCAATGTTTTGAATCCTGAGTGTCTGAAAGAATGACAGCACCCTTGAAAGAAACAGGAAAATAAAGAACAGTAATACTTTGGGGAAAACACATTGAGTTTTGTCCTGCCAAGATAAAATAGATAACTTCTTTAGTATGAAAGTGAAAAAAAATCCCTAACAATATCGATAGAACAAGAATATACAGAAGCTATGCTTTGAGGGAAAAATATGTTTGCATCATGTATATTTGATAAGTAGGCAAAGGATGTGAACAAATGATTTTTAAAAGAAGAATTTACTATTGATAAGCATATGAAAGACTTTTCCTAATTATTAATAATGAGAAATGCCAAAAACAAATCCTGGAGTTTCCTCTTCACATCCAGCAAATTAGAAAAAAAAATGTTTGTCATGGGAATAGTGAGAGTTAAAGGGTAAGGTAGAAAGATAGGAATACTGACGTTTTGCTCATAGGGAGTTGAAATAATCCAACTAAAATGAATAGCAATTGGGAATTTTGCTTTAAAAAAAATGACCAAAATACATTGTAACTCAGAGCCATATATCCCTAGTATGTAAAAAAAAAAGGAAAAAGGGTCCCATGTGCAAATAAAAATTCATTACACAACTTTCTTTACTACCTAGGAACTAGAAATAAAATGATGCCCATCAAATGGAAAAAAAAAACAAATCGTACACAAATTGTGATAAATGAATGTAATGGAATAGAAAAGATGGAAATGAAGACTACAGAGAATCATAGGAACATAAATAATTAAAAGTGAAATAAATAGAAAAAGAAATAATATTCACAATGATTACAATAATTCAAGTGAAAAGAACAACAAAAATGACATTGTTTAAATATAATGATCAAGACTGGTCCCAAAGAAGGGATGAGAAAATGTATCTTTCTCCTTTCTTTGACGATATGGGGAATTATAAGTGAGGAACTTTGCATATATTGTCAAATTCAGTTGATGCATTGATTTGTTTAGCTAAACTGCTTTTTCACTATCTCCTTATTCTTTGTCACAAGGGACAGTTCTCTGGGTAGAGGAAAGTGGAGAGATGCATATGGAAGTGAGGATGATGTGAAAATGAAAGATCAATACACACACACACACACACACACACACACACACACACACAGACACAAACAGACCACCTTGTGGGTACAAATGTAGTGCTCAGACTGACCATCCATTATCACTTATATTTGCTACCTGACCATCCTACTCCTTTTGTTATATATTTCCTGGATGATAAAATTTATACTATCATCTGTGCCCAAAATTATCATTGACAATATGCGGCAGCTTACTTAAATGTGCCATATGTTTCTCCTTTCCCTTTGAGTTCTTTCATTTTGTTTTTTCCCCCAAATTTGCGTTGTTCCATGGTTTGTAGCTACATAACATTACCAGAAGAACATTGGTAGTAAAAAGATGGAGTACATGTCAGAAAGAAGCATGGGGACATTAATATCTATACACTATTTCCCAAAGGCAATTCACCTTGATGTTTTCTCCATATTTATCTTTTGAGACCAGTTCGTTGTCCATCTACAGTGCCTATGCAAAACATTTGTATTTGTGGACTAATTTAGCCTCTGTTTATCTAAATGCATATACAAGTGCAAACAATAATTAATTTTCAGCCATTTACTTTCTCCTATGCAACTTGTTAAGGTCAGAATTTTTTTTGATTACCTATGCATTTCATTGAGGAGGCACTTAAATCTTCTAGAATTTGATGCAGTCATCTTCAAAAATGATTATTTGGAGAAGCTAGTATTCCTCTTTCATTTGGACCATGAACTGGATAAAAACCACAGTTTCCTGATCATTAAAACAAGAGGTTTGGATAAAATGGCCTCTAGATCCTTTCTATTTCTACATCTATGATCCTATAACCACCAACATAGAGGTGAATTTGGCTATACTGTTGTCTGTCCCATTTGATGTTGGCTGTAAGAGAATTATTAAACAATATTGTCTCTGTGGTCACATCTCATGGTAGGAATCTTCTGTAGATGTAACATATTCATGCATGACACCTCTTCTTAGTAGGTTAGTTAACATTGCATTTTTGCTTTACTGAATTAAATCTGAGTTACCTAATTCCTCTCATACTACCAATTAACCAAAACAGATTGAGGCAATTGGCTCTGCCTCTGGCATTTTGTTTACCTGCTTCCTTTATTGCCCTAAAGTGACATTAAGTCCTATAGCACTGCAACTATGAAGTTTGAATGCCATAGTTTCTTGTTGAGTCATACTTTCTTTGTGCTTCTTCTAGCATAAGTTTTACTTCCAGACTGATTATATCACTTGTATCTGAATGAATATTCTATCCCTAGTTATCACTGGCTGGACTAAAAGGACAGTCTCTTCCCGTGGCCAATACATTGTACTTTAGCTCACATTACTAACTTCAATCATACCACATCACTGTACTCAGTATGTTTTGCAGAATAACAGAATTTTAAGAGTTGGAAGTAACTTCAATGATCATTCATTCTAATTTATACTTCTCAAAGAATCTCCCCTGTAATGTGGCCAAAAGCTGGTCATCCAGCTTTTGCATGAAGACTTCCAATGAGAGAGAACACATTGCCTCCTGAGGCATCTCATTGTACTTTTGGATAATTGTTAGCAAGTTCTTACCTCTGCAACTTTTAAGCCTTAATACTCTGATCTCTATGTCCAAATAGGCCAATTCTAACCTTTTCTTTCTAGGAAAGACAATACTTCAAATACTTGAAGATAATGATCAAATCATCCCTGATCTTTCTCCGGACTAAATATTCTCATTTCTGTCTATCAATCCTCATATATCATGGACTCTAGGTGCCTGTTTTCATTCTAATTACCCCCTTTTAGATGTCCTAAAACATATTGATACTAAGCCTAAAGTGAAACAGTCACATCTCCATTCTTAGGTAATCAGTGTCATATTCCTGAGTAAGAGTGTAAACAATACCTGATTTATGCATGTGCTATTTGTATTTTTTATCATTGTAGAAGCCATCTACTGATTACTGCCCATCCTATAGCATTCAACTATACACTATCATTAATCAAAGATTTGTTGGATATAGGAATCCATTAAATTTAGGCTTTAGTTTATGCAATGCCCTTTAAAAAAATTCCCATTCCTTTTACACTTGAAATTAAAAGTGTTGTTTTAGGGGTTTGTTTTTCAATGTGGATAAATTGTTAATGAATTTGGTTCCACTTTGTTCCAAGTGTATATTTTTATTATTTGGTTATGGGATGGATGTGAACTTCTTTTGTTTCTAGAATTCATAAACTTTTTGAATGTTAGATATTTATTACTGGTAACTATGAAAATGCTATCTGTCACTTTTTAGGGATTTATATCTTTTCAAAATACTCAAAAAGAAAACTAAGGCAACAATTAAAGCATGTAAGTAGAGATAAAAACAGACAACATAGGTAAAATACATATTTTTACATTAGAAAATCAATCTTGAACTAATCACATGAAGAAAACACAACAAAGCAGATATAGCAAATTGGCTCTTTGATTTTTGTGACTATGAAAGCCTGGGTTTAACCAGCTCTAGTTTTAAACCCTTATACCTCTTTTTTGGTAAACACTTCACTGATAGGCCAACTTCATTGCAGGCAGTTCATGTCATCTTCAGTTCATTCAACTTCCTCAGCTCAAGACATGTAGGACACACTTCAGTGACAAATTCAAGCATTCCTTCAAAGAGGAAAAACAAAATAAAACCAAAAAAGCAGCATCTAGCCTAATTATGGACAGTAAAAACCAGTCATCACATGGCATTTTCTAATCATTTTCTTTATTAGGTCCACCTATAAAGCAAAGCTTTTATAAGGAACAGTGAAAACAAAATACAACTAAAACACCTATTGTTTAAACTTGGTCATCCACAGCCCGAAACATCATTGTTTGGAAAACTGCGTGTCACTCAGTGTCTGCTGCTATCTTCTATTGTGAGTTACTGAATGGCCTGGTGGCGGTAGCAACTCCTATAGTTAAAGGCCCCATCACTCACCATACCACAGAAAGTGTATGCTCAGGATGTTGGCAGTGGCAGAATGAATATTGATAATAACAATGGCATTTTATATTGGCATAGAGCTCTACTTATGACGCATGTAAAAGTCTGTGTCAAAATATTTTTAAATTTATGACTCCTGAGATAAAGGATGAGTTGATGTTTATTTTCATGCTACATGTAAGAAAATGTCTTCTAAAGAAATTTACTATTAAAAATGTTTACAGAGAGAATGTTTAAATGAACAAGTTATTTTTATTCCTTAAGCCTCCATGGCAGGAACCATTCAAGTGATGGTGCTGCCTCCACGTAATAATATCATTCATTATAAATTATTCCTATCTATTTATCAAGATTACAAGAGCATTGATTTAAAACTAGAAGGGACCTCAGCGGTTATCTCATCATAAAAATAACAGATTTAGAGTTGTAAAAGCTATAGTGGCTATGTAATCCAACCCATTCATTTCAGAGATGAGGAAATCAGGCCCAGAGTGTTAAATGACTTGCCAAGGTCACACAAATAGCAAGTGGCAGAGCTAGGATCAGAATCCAGGGATTCTGATTCTCAATCTAACTCTCTTTCCTCTGTACCATTTTGTCTCCCCAAGAGATATATACTAGTGCCTTTAATTGGTAAGACTTTTTTATCCCCAAAGTTGAACTCTATCTACACAATTTAGCAAGATGATATGATTTGTATACTTTATATATTTATGTTTTCTCTTCCTCTAATTATTCCAAGTTTAGGAATGACTTTCTTTAGTTTTCAGGTATCATAACCATAATCAACAACATCATCATCAATGAATCAATCATCATCATCATCATCACCCCTATTTATTTATTTATTTATTCAACAATTATTTTGGGGGACCTGCTATTTCCAAAGTATTATACTCTAGATATTAGGAACATGCAACCATCCCCATTTTATCCACAAAGGAACTGGATGAGGGAAAACAATCCAATGAGGGTAAACAATTCCCTTATTACAATGACATAAATCAGTGTCAGCTTTCATACACTGAGCCAGGATCACGCGATTGATCACAGATCAAGAACTGGAAAGGGACCAGTAGTAGTTATCCAGTTCAATCCCCATATTTCAAGAGTTTGGCAAATGAGAGTCCAGAAAGGTTAAATGATTGGGATCCATTGTCTCCATGCACTGAGTAGCAGAACATTTAGGCTCTCTCACTCCCAATTCAATGTTTGTTCTACAGCACTAGGAATCATAAATATACTGACTTGGTCAGAGGAAAGAAAGCCGGGAGGGACACAAGGCTTAAAAGACTTCTTATCAGGTAATGATTTCTTCTTTATTCTAAGTGAGGCCAATCAGTAAGTGAAAGATCTTTCCAGCCCATTCAATAGGCCTGGGTGGGGGTCGCAACAAAGGGAGGCTTGATAAGAGGTAGGCCTACTCCCATTACTTACTAGGCACTAAGCCTCAGGCCTGCTCTTTCAATGATTGGGTGTAAAGTCCTCAGGCTCTAAAAAGACAGGCCCTAAAAGGAGTGTATATATATATATATATATATATATATATATATATATATATATATATATATATATATATATATATATATATATACATACACACACCCAGAAGGTAGCTATAGAACTCAGAATCTGCAGAGAATTCAGAAGTCAGAAGAGAAGCCAGAATTCAGAATCAACAGAGCTGCAGAAGAGAGTGCTGAAACCAGGCAGCTTCGGAGACCAGAGAACTGAGGGGGAAGAGAATGGAGGCAAGCAGACAATCATGAGTGATTGTTTACAGAAAAGCCCTAGCAGGGGGGGATGGTTACAGGATGACTTGGCTCCTTGCTATAATACTGTGTAATAATTTCCTTGTTGCTACATTGAGGTGGGCTCACTGCTATATCAAATTAGAGTCATTGGTCTTGGGACTGGATTCTCTCATGTTTAAATAAATGCTATAATTCTTCCTGCTACATAGAGAGCTTTTCTTACTTTGTGATTCTGAACCATTCAAGCATGTTCGTGGTCATCCTTGAGGTCATGAATCTTGCCTTACTGATACATTCTCCTGTTAGTCATTTGTAAAAGGCAAGTGAAGTAAAGTTTTGAAATTGGTGATATGAACTTGCTATTTGCCTCCTTATGATAATACAATTTCTTGTAAGTTATCATGAGTTTCTCAAAAAGAGTACTTGCAAGATTAGATGAACACATCCTTGTAGTGCTGAAAATGTACCCTCTCCTTTCCACTCTTGTGTATCAGTATTGTTTCTATAGAAACTGCCAGTTGGGGTCTGACACCCAGGAGAATTGTTTCATATTTTTATACTCTGAAGAAGAAGGGGTCAGTGTCTGTGGCTCATTCCATATGTTTGGAGAAACTGTAATACTGTCTTTTTTAATTAAATTGTATTTTTTTTTCAAAAATCTACCTTCCCTCCCTCTTACCTGCCCCCTCCCAAACTTGGCAAACAAGGAAACAAAACCCCTGTCAAACAGTCAAGCAAAAATAAATTCTCACACTGGCCATGTCCCAAATGATTGCCTCAGTTTGTACCCTGTGTCCATAATTACCCATCACTTATTTATCAAGAAATGAGTATCCTGTTTCATTATGAGCCTTATGGAATTGCAGTTGGTCATTGTGATGATCAGAGTTCCCAAATATTTCAAAGTTGATTGTCTTTATAATATTTTCCTTATTGTATAAATTATTTCTCTCGTTTTGGTCACTTCCTCTTGCATCAATTCATTCAAGTCTTCTCAGATTTCTCTGAAATCATCCCCTTTAAAATTTCTTATATTGCAATAGTCTTCCATCACCTTCATGTAAATTCAATCAGCCCTTCCCCAATTGACGTGCATCCTTCAGTGCATTTAGGAACAGGTAAGGGGTTCAACTTGCTACTGACTCTATTTTTTTGCCTCTTACCTGAGAGTGAAGCACTTATTATCCCTGTTATAAAAGTGTGGGACCAAGGGAAGGAGAAACTAACCCTCACCAATGTATTAGGCATGCTAAGAAAGTGATATGGTTTTCATTAGTTTTCTATATCTCCGTAGTAAGATCAAATTCAGTAGCAGATCTTTCAATTCAGTTTCCAAGCCAATCATTCAACAAAATCACATCTTAATCCTTCACCTACATGTCTTCATTGCCCTAATATTAGTTTCCAAGGAACCCTTCTTTCTTGATTTGCCTCCTACCTTTCTGATTGCTTTTTTAGTATTTCCTTTGGCAGTATCTCTTCTCCATGTGTTCTTTTCTCTGTTATGTTTTTCTCTTTCTCTCTCGTCTCTTTTGAATTATTTCAGCGAGGAGTTGATCCAGGCCCCTATTATTTTCCCCAGGGAATTTTCTTTTACTCTAGAATCATGGATAAATTACAGTGGGTTTCAAGTATTCATTTATCCAAATTTATGTGATGCTTTTATAAAAACAGCAAAAATGACTATTTCAGGTTTAGCACTTTGATATACATAGGGTCTGATACAACAAACTACCTTCATTGTCTTGTTTAGAATACAGGCCCCATTAGTGTAGAGAATGTGGCATTCATTGTATTGTATAAAGAACCCAGAGCCTTGGAGAGGTTGGTTCATTTATTTCATTTACTAGAACTGTGTCCTCGTGAACTGTTTGAAAAATGGGATGATTATTCTATTTTTCAGCAATTATCCAGAGATATCAGGGGCTGTAACATTGAAATTTCAAGGGGACAAGCAGGGATAATCCAGCTGCTCACATAAGATGAGAAGTTTCTTTAGAGAACATTATTTTTTGAGTGAGACAATGGAAGCCAGTGAAAAGTGCTCAAGTGCAAAAGATGATATGAATAATACACTGGAAATGCAAAATGAGCAATGGGAAGGAATGAATATAACCTTGTCACCAGATGGTGAGGAGAGTGGCCTGATGGAAGCAGACAATTCATATTGGGGAAGAGGTGGGGATAAGGTTGGAAAGGTGGATTGGGGCCAGACTGCAGAAGCCAAAAATGATTGTACTTGGCCCTGTAAGCATTGACATACTTAAACCTTTCTCTAGGAATTAACTCTTGTCCTATGGATCTCAAAATTTTAGCGAACTTATTACTCCATGACTATCACAAGTCTGACACAAGTTCAGAAGTGCAATTGCAGTGAACCATGCACTTCAGTTTTATTTTTGCATATGAAGGGTCACTGTATACCTTTTAGCAAACAGAACAGTAGGAATTCCTTCAGCTCTTTCCCATATTATTTCTCTGGTCCTGAAATGAATGGAGAACTTGTTCTAATCTTTAGCAGATTCCATGGCTTTCAGAAATGAAGATTTTTTGTATATTTTACTCTCTATATTTTATATTTTCAGCCCAAGAACAGCTACTATATTGCTGTTGCTGTTTGTACTTTGTTCTCAAAGAGGACAGTGACTTCAGGGAGGTGATGCCATGATATGCAAGTGAATTGGATTTAAGTGAGGGGGTGCTATGCAAAGTCACCAGCCTCACTTTCTCCTCCGGAGCCATCTGGGTCCAGTGGCCAGAAACGGATCAGGATAACTGGAGATGACCCAGGATGCAGTGGGGGACTTCGGCCTTTTCAAACTAAGGTCTTTAACAGGTCTCAGTTTGATTGAGGCAGTGCACATTCAGTGACTGAGGCTTAATAAAATGAGGCAAAGAATGGCCTCTTTAAAAAAATAGATCTGGGAGGGGAAGATCCTCAGGATTTCTGGCAAAAAAAGAAACAATTGTTATTTACATTCATTCTGAGCCAATCAGGGCCCAAAGGGTAACCAAGAAAGACTTGATCTGGGACCAGAGTGAGTTGGGGTTAAGGCTGGTCTTTAAGAGAAACAAATGAAAACAAGAAAAAGAAGTTTCAGAGATTAAAGATCCACCTGCAGGTAGGGGTGTGATACCCTCTGTGGAAAGAAAGAAAGAAACAAAGAAGAAAGAAAGAAAGAAAGAAAGAAAGAAAGAAAGAAAGAAAGAAAGAAAGAAAGAAAGAAAGAAAGAAAGAAAGAAAGAAAGAAAGAAAGAAAGAAAGAAAGAAAGAAAGAATGGAAGAAGGAAGGAAGGAAGGAAGGAAAGAAAGAAAGAAAGAAGCAGGGAGGAAGGAAGGAAGGAAGGAAGGAAGGAAGGAAGGAAGGAAAAAGAAATAAAGAAAGAAAGAAAGAAAGAAAGAAAAGCAAGAGAAGGAAAGAACGAAAGAAAGAAAGAAAGAAAGAAAGAAGGCACGGAAGGAAGGAAGGAAGAAAGAAAGAAGAAAGAAGCAGGAGGAAGGAAGGAGGAAGGAAGGAAGGAAGGAAGGAAGGAAGGAAGAAAGGAAGGAAGGAAGGAAGGAAGGAAGGAAGGACGGAAGGAAGGAAGGAAGGAAGGAAGGAAGGAAGGAAGGAAGAAAGGAAGGAAGGTGAAAAACCAGAAAACTGTAGGACCAGTAAGTGCCACCCTGCTTCCAGTTTGCTCATGCAAGTATGAGGAGCATTCTTTCTTAATAAATTACTAAATTGGAGAAGAGACTATTAATTCTGTAGTTTTATGACTGCCCTGTTTGCCCTACCAACAAAGAGTCTTAATAAATGTGCCAAGTGGCCAGGAAGAAGCTAGACAAGTATTGATTTTGCAAGGAATAGCAAGTCACTTATGTCCTTGACCTCTTTTCCCACTTTAAAATCAGCTGTCTCTCTCTCTCTCTCTCTCTCTCTCTCTCTCTCTCTCTCTCTCTCTCTCTCTCTTTCTCCCTCATTCTCACTCTATCTGTCTGTCTGTCTGTCTTTCTCATACACACACACACCAAAGACACACACATGAAGGAAAACCCTGACCCTCAAATATGACCAAGGCTTTCTATGAACTCTATCACAAATTATCAACATAATAAAAAAGATCACCTAAGAAAGCTGAAAAGGTCACTGTCTTCCTGATTGTCTATATCTTATAAATCCCAGAACATAAGTATGCTCTCAGAGAAAGTCTTCCTGCTGTCTTTATCCAGAAGTCAATGGCCTTTTCCTCCTCCAGTTTTGCAAGAACACTCATCTTTGAACCTACTGTACATAGAACAGCAATTAAAGGTATTGTGGTGGCAGGCCTGCTATGGAGAATCTTTTCTTTTTCATTCTTGGAAATAGGTGGACACTTTTAAACTGTTTCGAAAGCCATTTCAAATCTTACCCTCCAAGCAGCTGAGAAACATCTTCAAGAAATTCTTAAGACAGCACAAATACATATTGCTTTTTGTAGCAAGAATCCAATGTTATTTTGACTTTGTAAAAAAATCTAATTAAAGGGGAATAAAGTTTACATTTTAACAACTCAAGTCCAAATCAATCCAAACAAAATGTTTGAGGCAAAAGCAATCTAATAAATAAATGGCACAACATGGATTATGGGAAACTCAGTTTTGCACTGCAGAAAAATATGACAGGATATCAGAGGCATTCCGGTTCTTATTTCTGAAGTAGATGGTAAATAAATAAGCCTGACTATGAAATCCATTTTATGACGAAGTCTCTAGAGAGTAATTCCTGATGTGTACTCAAGATTAGAACATCTGAAAGAAAAGCAAGTTCTTTCCAGGAAAGCAATGATAGATAGTCATGGCAGATAATCAACCCAACAATCATTTATCACATGCCTATTGTATGCCAGGCATGGTACTAGGGGAAAGGGCTACAAAGACTAATATGAAACAGTTTCTGTTTGCAAGGAGCTTCTGGTCTATAGAGGGAAAGAGTACATACATACATATATATATATGTATATATATATATATGTATATATATATACATATATATATGTATATGTATATGTGTGTGTGTGTGTGTGTGTGTGCAGAAAAAATGCAAAATAAATACAAGATTTTTTTGAAAAAGGGTGGTACTAGCAGCTGTGGGAATGAAGAAATGTCACATATGCAAGGCGGCACTTGAACTAAGTCTTGAAGGAAACTAGAGGGAGAGGTAAAAAGAGTGTATGGGGTAATGACAGTAAAAAGGCATGCAGACTGGCAATGGAATGTCCTGTATGAGGAAGAGGAAGGAAACTAGTTTGGCTGGAGAATAGGATACATTTACAGTTGAAATGTATATAAAGCTAGACAAGTAAGTTTGGACCAGATTGTGAAGAACATTAAGTGTCAAATAGAGTTTATATTTAATCCTAGAGAAAACAGATAGGCCCTCAAGTTTCAATAAGGATGTGACAGGGTCAGATCTGAGTTTAAGCAAATTGCTTTAGCAATATGGAGGATAGATTGTAGAGAGGAGACTTTGGAAGCAAGATCATTTAGGTTGTATTTGATAAGTTGGTCTACCATAGACATATTTTGGAAGCAGTTCTGTGATTAATGTATGAAGATTAGATTAGGGCAGATTTTCTCATATGCAATGATATTCTGTGGTCATTGTGGCTATATTTGGCCTGCTGAAAATGAGAGTTTATGTGTTACAGTGTGAAAAGTTATGGCTTGACATTGCAGAATCTGGTTCTGAATCTCTATTCTACTGTATACTAGCAAGGTGACTTTGAACAATTTATATAACCTCTTTGGGTGTCAGTTTCCTCATATATAAAAGGCTTGAGTTGGATTATAAGGTCTCTAAGGATCCTTCCAGATTTAAGTTTTACAAACTATAGATTAACATCCATCTTTCTGCTGTGGTGCTCCTACCTCCTTCTATGCATCCTCCCACCATGATCTCTAGCCCCTGACATAAGGCCACGCTATGTGGTAAGAACTTGCTCTATTTACCTGACACCAGCCACAAAGTCATGCTATCTTTCTTTGATGCTATTCCTATTTCTCTCCATCAGCTAACCCCACTCCCCATTCCTTCTCTCAATCTGAGAGCAATAATTGAATCAAGACTATCATTTCTCCTTGAAAGAATGCACATTAAGATCCATCATGGCTCTATTCACCATCACTGTTCAATGTACCTTGACCACTACCTCCTCACATACATTGTTCCCTTTAGTAGAATGTAAGCTCTTTGAGAGCAAAAATATCTTTCTTTTGTATTTTAATGCCCAACACTTTACACAGCATAATCTCCTAAAGTGATTTTTCAATATTTCATTATAGCATAATTTTTGTTTGCTTAAGTAGGATACTCTTTTCAAATTGGTCAAGACTTGTGATTTCATATGTTTAGAGCATGTCTCTTGAAGAAACTCCCTCTTATCAATGTCAATCTGCAACTCTTATTGAACTTTTAGTTTTAAATTTTTCTGGAGTGCTGAGAAGTTGACAGCTTTGTTCAGGGTCACATAGCCAGCATGTGTCAGAGGCTGAATGTGTTCCTAGTTCTTCTAATTCCAATGCAGCCCTGTATCCATTATGCCAGCTTGCCTCTTGTGAAGTATACACAGTCAGGATAAAATAAAGGAAATTCAACTCATGCAATGGCTAAGACTTTTAGTAAGTAGCTCCATCTTATTCCTTGTGGGAGAGTGACCAAAACAAAAAAGTGAGGAAGTTCTTCTGCTCCTCATTTCTTTCAATCCCCTGCTAAAGCTTTTTCTAAATTACTCCCAAAGAATTCCATTTCCTTTTTGAGATTCACTGTGGTTGTGCTAGAGGCAAATTTAAACAGAAAGTCATTTACTTCATGGTTGCATAAAGATATCGAGTTTAGATAGATTTGATATGTCAATAGAAGAAGGCTGTGCTGAATGCAAAATCAAATTACCCCTTTCCCTATTGGGACTTCAACATCTGCCTCAGCATAGATTGATTAGAGCAAGGCAGGTCATCAAAAGCCCTTTGTCTATGTTTGACTGGGTGAAACAGCTGACAAGTGGCCATCAGATTACCACAGTGGGGCAGCTGCTGTGATAGGTGTTTGACAGCTGACTTCATTAGAGTCCCTAAGATGCATGCAGGAATGGATTTGTCCTTTAATTGAGCTGGACCAGCAAGCAGCCCACAGAAGAAATGGGAATTAAAGTGGTTGGAGACTGATAAAGTAACCCAAAGGGAGGACAGGTGAATCTTCGTGTATGACACTACATAGTGTACTGATATACCTTTGGATGGAAATGCTGTTGGTAGCTTGTGTGTGCTTAAATGATTTTATTCATGAGGACAATTGGTATTGTCTGTTGGAATAATTAAAGAAGTTATTTATTAATAGATGTTATCTATTAAAAGAAGTTAGTTACTAAAAGGGATCTTTTGCTTTAGCAGATAAGGCCCGTGATGGAAGCCCACTGATTCAGCAAACCTGGAAGTCATCTTTTCCTTCCTTTTCCATCCTTTATTTCCTTCTCCTTTTTATCATAGTACTTTGAACTCCTCCTTTGCATTTTTTGTTTTTTTTAATAATAAATTTATTTTCATTTTTAGTTTATAACACTCAGTTCCACAAGTTTTAAGCGTCCCAAATTTTCTCTTCCTCCCTCTCCTCCCCCCTCCCCCACAAGATGGCATGTAATCCAATGTAGGTTCTATATACACCTTCACATTGAACTTATTTCCATAATACTCCAGTTGTAAGGAAGAATTGTAACCAGTGGGATGAATCATGAGAAAGGAGAAATGAAACCAAAAAATAAGGGAAAAAAAAGAGAGCAAAAAGTTTGCCTCCATCTGCATTCAGACTCCATACTTCTTTCTCTGGATGTGCATAGCTTTTCCATCATGAGTCTTTTGGAGCTGTCTTTGAACCTTTCATTGCTGTGAAGAGCCAAGTCTATCAAAGTTAGTCCTTACAGATACTGTGTGTCTGTAATCGTGTATAATGATCTCCTGGTTCTGCTCCCCTCACTCATCATCAGTTCATATAAGTCATTACAAAAACCAGTAGTTTTTAACCTTCTGTGTGTCATGGAGCCCTTTGGTTGTCTGGTGAAACCTACAGATCCCTTTTCAGAAAGACGTTTTAAAAGATTTTGTTGTAATCAGCCAAAATCTGCTTTCTCATCTCCCTACCTGTCTTTTCTGTTTCTCCTTTTCAAAAACGAGCACACCAATAAAATAAAACCCATTGCAAACATGATCGGTCAATCAAAACACGTCTGCATTGGCCTGTCCAAAACATTGTTTTTTTTCTCTTTTTGCATTTCGAGTCCTTCATCTCCCTCTCTCAGAAGGTGGGCAACATTTTTCATCATTACTGTCCTAGAATCTTGACTGGTTATACACTGATAAGACTTTAGCACAACATTATTCCATCACATTTATGTACCATAACTTGTTCATCCATTCCCCAATTTATAGGTACCCCCCAGATTCCCATTTATCTCACTCAAAAAAGCTGTATTTTGCTCAGAGCTAATTCATCCCTTTATCCTCTCTCTAATTCCCCCCCTGCCTTTTCCCCTTTACCTTCTATTTACCCTTTGAATGAGATGTACTTGTGTGCCACATATGACTCTGGGTTCAATAAAAAAGGGCCCATTTAGTAGATGTTCTGTTATTTTGCTTTGTGAGCTCCTGCCCCAGCTGGAGTTCTCCTTGTAAATGCAGAATTTGTGCCATGTCCTGGTCTTCACTTTAGGAAGCTTTTTCTAGGCATATCCTTTATAGAACAGGTGAAAGAGAGGCTGAGGTCTATGGATTTCACTTCTTTTTAAAAAATATTTTATTATTTATTTAATATTTTTAGTTTTCAGCATTGATTTCCACAAGATTTTGAATTACAACATTTCTCCCCATTTCTACCTTCCCCCCCCACTCCAAGGTGGCATATATTCTGATTGTCCCATTCCCCAGTCAGCCCTCCCTTCTGTCATACCACTCCCCTCACATCCCCTTTTCCCTTATTTTCTTGTAGGGCATGATAGATTTCTATGCCCCATTGCCTGTATACCTTATTTCCCAGTTGTGTGCAAAAACAATTTTTTTGAATATCTGCTTTTAAAACTGAGCTCCACATTCTCTCCCCTCTTCCCTCCCCACCCACCATCCCTAAGAAGGAAAGCAAGTCAACATAGGTCACACATGTATCATTATGCAAAACACTACCATAAACACTTATGTTGTGTAAGACTAACTATATTTTGCTCCCTCCTATTCTGTCCCTCTTTATTCAATTTTCTCCCTTGACCATGTCCCTTTTTGAAAGTGTTTGCTTTTTATTACTTCCTCCCTCTACCTGCCCTCCCTTCTATAATCCACACTTTTTAATCCCATTCCTCCTTCTTTCTTGTGGGGTAAGATAACCAATTGACTGTGTATGTTATTCCCTCCTCAAGTCAAATCTGATGAGAGCAAGAGTTACTCATCCCCCCTCACCTGCCCCATCTTCCCCTCCAAATAAGTGCTTTTTCTTGCCACTTTTATGTGAGATAATTTACCCAATTCTATCTCTCCCTTTCTCCCTCTCTCAACATATTCCTCTCTCCTCCCTTAATTTTATTTTTTAATATCATCCCTTCATATTCAACTCATGCTGTGCCCTTTGTCTATACATACATACATACATACATACATACATATATATATATATATCCTCTTCTGCTACCCTAATACTGAGAAAGGTCTCCTGAATTGTACACATCATCTTTCCATGTAAGAATGTAAAGAAAACAGTTCCACTTTAGTAAGTCCCTTATGATTTCTCTTTCTTGTTTACCTTTTCATGCTTCTCTTGATTCTTGTCTTTGAAAGTCAAATTTTCTATTCAGCTCTAGTCTTTTCACTGAGAAAGCTTGAAAATCCTTTTTTTATTGAAAATCCATATTTTGCCTTTGAGCATGATACTCAGTTTTGCTGGATAGGTGATTCTTGGTTTTAATCCTAGCTCCATTGACCTCTGGAATATCATATTCCAAGCCTTTAGATCCCTTAATGTGGAAGCTGCTAGATCTTGTATTATCCTGATTGTGTTTCCCCATTACTCAAATTGTTTCTTTCTGGCTGCTTGCAGTATTTTCTGTTTGATCTGAGAGCTCTGGAATTTAGTGACAATATTTCCAGGAGTTATCTTTTTGGCATCTTTTTCAGGAGGCAGTCTGTGGATTCTTTCAATTTCTATTTTACCCTCTGGCTCTAGAATATCAGGGCAGTTCTCCTTGACAATTTCTTGAAAGAAGATGTCTAGGTTCTTTTTTTGAACACAGCTTTCAGGTAGTCCAATAATTTTTAAATGATCTCTCCTGGATCTATTTTCCAGGTCAGTGGTTTTTCCAATGAGATATATCACATTGTCTTCTATTTTTTCATTCCTTCGATTCTGTTTTATAATACCTTATTTTCTCATAAAGTCACTAGCTTCCACTTGCTCCAATTTAATTTTTAAGGTGGTATTTTCTTCAGTGGTCTTTTGGACCTCCTTTTCCATTTCACTAATTCTCACTTTCAAGACATTCTTCCCCTCATTGGCATTTTGGAGCTCTTTTGCCATTGGAGTTAGTCTATTTTTAAGGTGTTATTTTCTTCAGTATTTTGGGGGGAATCTCCTTTAATAAGTCATTGACTTGTTTTTCATGGTTTTCTCACATCACTCCCATTTCTCTTCCCAACTTTTCCTCTACTTCTCTTACTTCCTGTTCCAAATCCTTTTTGAGCTCTTCCATGGCCTGAGACAAATTCATGTTTTTCTTGGAGGCTTTAGATGTAGTCTCTTTGAATTTGTGGACTTCTTCTGGCTGTATGTTTTGGTCTTCTTTGTCACCAATAAAAGATTCCAAAGTCTGAGTCTGAATCTGAGACCGTTTTCACTGCCTGTTCATGTTCCCAGCCAACTACTTGACCCTTGAGTTTTTTGTCAAGGTAAGACTACTTGCAGAGTAGAGATTACTTTGTCCCAAGTTTGCGGGGCTGTGCTGTTGTTTTCAGAGCTACTTCTACACAACAAGCTCTGCCACACCAGTGCTCCTTCTCCCCCAAGTATTGCCAACCAGGACTGTGGGCCAGATCCAGGCAGGGCAAATCAGGCTTTCCACTACTGCTCTAATCTGCTGCTTAATTCCTCCCACAAGGTGGGCCTGGGGCTGGAAGCAACAGCAGCTGTAGTTCTGGAAGCAGCCTCAGAGCTGCACCACCTCCACCACCCCAGGGGCAGTGGCCAACTGCAAACTTTTTGCTCTGTCCCAGCAACTTTTCCCAATAACCTGCCCCAATATCCTTGGTATCTGTGGGTTGGGAAGTCTGGTAACTGCCACAGCTCAATGATTCAGAATCCTATGACCGGTTCCACCTGGCTTCCGGTCTGATTGGTCCTGGTGGAGCCCAGGCTGGGCTCTGCTCTGTTCTGCTCCCAGCTCCATGTGACAGATCTTTCCTACCTACCATCCAGGCTGTCCTGTGCTGAAGCCCTGCTTCCCTCTGCTATTTCATGGGTTCTGCAGCTCTAGAATTTGTTCAGAGCCATTTTTATAGTTGTTTGGAGGGACCTGGGGGAGAGCTTAAGCAAGTCCCTGCTTTTCAGCTGCCATCTTGGCTCTGCCCTTCCTCCTTTGCATTTTTTTTATTCTTGCAATTGGACTATAATCTCCTTGAGGGCATAGAGTATTTAAATTTTAATTTTTTTTGTATGTTGAATGCCTGTCACAGTTCTATGTAAATGTTGTTGTCATGCAGTCATTTTTCAGTTGTGTCCAACTCTTTGTGACCTCATTAGTGTTTTCTTGGCAAAGATACTGAACGGTTTGCCATTTCCTTCTCAAGCTCATTTTACCGATGAGGAAACTGAGACAAACGTAGTTAAGTGACTTGTCCATGGGCACACAGCTAGTAAGTATTTGAGGCCAGATTTGAACTCAGGAAGGTGAGTCTTCTTAACTCCAGACCCAGAGCCCTATTCACTGAGCCACCTGGCTGCCTCAGGTATGCCCATAGTAGAGATTTAATGAATATTTCTCAAATTGAATCATAGGGCAGAGTGATATGAGACAAGATGAGCTTTTGAAACAGCAGCATTGAAGGGAAAACGAGGGTTACAAATAAAAGGGAAAGGAGGTTGTGGTATTTCATGATATGCCAGAAGGGTTTCCTGGAAGAGAAGGGATTAGAGTTCACTAAATTAGATGGTTCATACTAAATTTCATCTTTCATAAGCAATCAGTTCAGGAACTTATGCTAATACTTTTGAGTGATGTGCAGATGACAAAAATGATTAAGGCATTTGAATTTAATAAAACACATCAAAATAATGCATTAATTCACTTTAATGCAAAGACAATCACAAAACTGACTAGGATGGATAGTTTTATGCTACAGATTTGTCTTTTGGAGAAATAACTTTTAATTGAGGCATCAGCACTAAAATAGAAGAGCTTCATTTCTCTGTGCTATTTGTATCTAGGACAAGATTCTATATAAGATCAGTAATAAGAATTTCACACATATAAAGATTTTTTTTAATTTACTTTGACTCTTGGAAATTTTTTGGCAGAGTTACATTCATACCACTATATACTTTACTGAAAATAGTCAAAGGTAATTTTTTAAAACTGGCACTGGGATAACTAGATACACTAACAAATATCTTATTTTACTCTATCTTTATATATCTTCATAGGGATTTGCTGGTAAATGTTTAACAACTGCCTATGTGATATTCTTAAAATTTAATATTTATTACTCATCTTTTCTCTATCATTTTATTAAGTTTTAAAAGTCAATAACAATAAGTCAAATCTTGATTTTTAGTGGTTGTTGATTTTTGAGGGGTCAATGCTTACACTGAAAATTAAACAATCAGCTCTCCTGGATCAATTTTAGATGGATCTGGTATACTCCTGTTACTTATCCACCAATTTTTTGAAAATGATCTACCATAAAAAGGAAATGATTCATTTTAAAATGACAATTCCTTTTACCTACTTTTTCCTTATTTAAGGTGATGTTAAAAAACAAATGACCAATGACTAGCAGCCAAGAGAAAAGTAAGAGATTTGGGCAATTAATTGAATGGACAATCAACTCATCAACAATTGAGAACTGGTTACACTAAGGCCTAGCTTCAAGTAAGAACTACAAAAGATATTAGATGCTATCTAGTTTATTTTCTGATATGGATTAGGAAACTGAGTCTTGGGGTGGTTAAATGATATCCTCAGGGTCATACAGATAATTGGTTGATGACACGGGCCTTTTAACTCTGATTCAATTCTTTTTTTTTTTTTTTACAATGTCATGCTGCACAGATTACCTAGTCCAACTTCATTTTAGAGATGAGGAAAGAGAAACAGGGATGTTATATGACTTGCCCCAATTCACATTGGTAGTAAATGATAGAATTGAGGTTTACTGGTGTCCTGACTCCAAATCCAAAATTCTTTTCACTGTACCATTCTCCCTTTCAATTTTCTTTGACAGTAGCTGTAAAATTTGATGTCAATTGCTTAAAAAAAGAAGAAACTAATAGAATGAAATGTATATGTTGTCCCTTTAAAATATCTTGATGTATAGTTCTTGCTTCACATGCATGTGTTTGACCAACCAGTATGTCAATGACTAGATACACTATAGTTTGATTGAGTAATCCTCAGTAATAATATATTCCAAGTCCATATCTCTGAAAAATGGTGTGGTATGAAAGGCTGAGGTCTTCATGTTATTCAGGTTTGTGCAGTGTATTTACAGTAAAATGAGTTTATGTGATGCCTTTTGTTTGGTGTAATGAACTGACATGATATAAATGGAATAAACCCTAAGAGGTAAATGTGGCTCGTCCAGTGGTTTGTGCTAATGTCACAAAAATCAACAGTGACATAAACACTGCAATTACATAATGATGACTAGCCAAAGGAAAACTAGGGTGTGGGAAAACACTGATGCTAGCTTCATTTTGAGGAGAGTTATAATATTCAACTAAACATATCAGTGTCTCTAAGCAGTGTCTGAGTCAGACCTGCCTAAAACAAAAACCAATGTGAAAACCACAATCCTAGTATTTACTCATGATTCCTTTGGAATTAGAACGTAGGAATTGGAAGGGATCTTAGAGATCACATAAGGTCACCTAAGTCACTGATATGTAATTGAGAGAGCACTGTACTTAGCAATAGAAAACCTGGGTGTGGGTCCTTCCTCTTCTGCTTCTTGGCTTAGTAACCTTAATTAAGTCATTTAATTTCTCTGGGACTCCTTGTTATAAATTTTAAGATAGAGGTTGTTAATGTATTTGTGGCACCTTAGAGGGTTATTGTGAGGAAAACACTTTATAAATTGGAAAAAAGTCTATAAATTTGAGCTGTTATCTAGTTTAACTCTTTCATTTTCCAGATGAAGATACTGAGGTCTACTAAAGTTAAGTGACTCATCCAAAGGCATAGAGCTAATTAATGGCCAATTCCTTTAGAAAGGACAAACTATGACCTGGCTTCATAAGGCAACTCATTAAGTATAAGTTCTCCTATGGACCTGTATTATAATTCAATACTTTTGTAACTACAGCTCTTTTCCATTTGATGGTATTAATATAAATTAATCATTTAGATACCATTTATTTATGTGGGATTATTCTCAAAATAGTAATTGTATTAATATGTGGAAAATGGACACAGACAGAAAAAGAGAGAAAGAAAGAGAGCCAAGGGGATAGAGAGACAGGGAGAGAGAGAGACAGAGACAGAGAGAGAGAGACAGAGACAGGGAGAGAATGCAGTGGTGCAAACTGACCACAATATTTTTCTTCCTTTGTGTTTCTCCTATGAAATAGCCTACTAATTGGCATCTCTGCTTCTGGCTTCTCCCCTCTCCAATCCATCCTTCACACAGCTGCCAAAATAATCTTCCTAATTCATGGGACTGTTGAAAAAGCCTCACATGCTCTGCAGTCTAGCTAAACTAAACTGAACTGGTGATGCTTTCATGTTACCCTGCCCCTCTCTGTGCCTTCACGCAGGCCATTCTCCTCTGTCTGAAACACACTTAATACTCATCTCCACCTCTTAGAATCTTTCTTTGCCTTCAAAGTCTAACTCAGGCACTACTTCTTCTGTGATACCTTCTTTGATCCTTCATTTGAAAGTGATTTTCTTCCCCCATCAAATTATCCTAAGAGCAATTCCTGACTCTCTCCTTTTCCCCTAACTTATTCTTTCTCATGTAATGTTTATTAATATACAAGCCTTATTCACAATGTTAGACTCTAAATTAATTCACAGAGGGGATTGTGGCTATCAGCATTGTGTACTTAGTGCCAAGCACAGAACTTTGTATATAAATGGGGTCTTAGTAAATGTTTGTGGTTGTTATCGTGTGGCACATCTTTATAGAGTTAGCAAAGATGAAATTAGCAGTGTTTTGTAATTAGACTAGATTCTAGGATGCCTTCATGCCTCTCATATTTACTTTTGGAATCAAAGTTGATCCAGGATTTTTGGAGAACTTAAATCCCAATATTGTTAAGAATATAAGCTTATTCTTACCCTCAAGTTATCCAAATTCATTAAGTCCAAATAAAACAGATCCAACTCCAGGATTTGATTGGGTGAGTTTATCATAATCACTTCCATTCCATGTAAGTAGGGGAACTTCTGGATTTTGGTTCTGCAGCTAGGTTGTATCAGGGTAACCTGGACTGAAGTTGATTGTGCTGGACCAGTTTGCCTGAAATTCATGGAGGCAACCACAACAAGACATTAGGGTAGCTGGGAATCTAATTCAGGTTTTTATATATTTCAGTCCCTTATTCTTGAGGTGGTGAAAGTGATCTCCATTATTTTGAGAGATGCCTGTTCTCATATGGGAGAATGAGGTGTACACTTGACCTGTGCAGATCACATTTTCCCCCTGCTCTTCCTGCATGTGTCATAACATCATCAACTTTGCTAAATATTTTATTTCATACAGAATTAGCAATAAAATAACCCCAAGGTAAAGCATAAACTTTAATTTTTAGGACTACATAATTCTGGTCATTGCCTGGGACTGAAGGATAACAGTTTCTGAATCCTCAGGCCAGGCCTATATTCTGAGTTTTAGACATCAAAGGTGAATGTCATGAGCAGCCTCTGGCTTTCACACACCAAATTGGTAGAATCAATCATTGAACCAGACAACTGGATGGCTCTCAAAATGGTTGAGGCCTGGGAATATGGAAGTAAAAGGATCTCCATTTTGGTTTAGCTGGAAAGACATCTGTGCCAAAGGCACAGATCTTCATAATGAGCTGGCTGGGCAGTGATTTGTTGACATGAGATCTGCCTTTTGTTGAGAAATTTCCATAGTATAAGCCTATTTTATCACCTTTAATTAGGTTTTAATTTTTAAATGTTATTGTTTTTTTTTTCAATCATCAAGAAAGATAGAAAGTTCCATGTGTAAATATATATATATATGTATATGTATATATGTATGTATGTATATGACAGTAATATATATGATGGAAAAAGCTCCAAATTAAGTGGATGTCCTTTAGTCAGAAAATAGTAGAATAAATTTTGATTTGTGATTATAATGGACTACTACTTTGCCATAAGAAACAAATATTCTATAAGAAACAAAAATGACTTTTCCAAAGAGGCATTAAAACATTTGTATGAACTGATATAATATGAAATGTACAGAACCAGAGCCACGGTTTTTTACTCTGCACAAGATTTGTGGGATTTGTGTGTGTGTGTGTGTGCACACATGTGTGCCCCCACACATGTATGTTCAATATAATCATAACAATTAATATTAATAATTTAAATTTATTGTTATTGTTTGAAAGTGAGCCAGAGAATCTGACTAGACTTATGTTAAGAACATTAGTCACCTGCCTATTCACAGGGATTGACCCATTTAGAAAAAAAAGGGTATTAGAGTACAGGACAGGCAATTTTGCTGCAGAAAAAGAAGAAAACAAACTTATCTGCTGTTGAAGTGGTTGTGCTTGACAGAGAGAGAGAGAGAGAGAGAGAGAGAGAGAGAGAGAGAGAGACAGTGAGACAGAGAGACAGAGAGAGACAGAGACAGAGACAGAGAGACAGAAGTTGAATACAGAAATGATTTTTTTCCTCAGAAATAGCTGATAACTCACTCTTTTCCATTCTTTTATGGCTGTGAAGATTTATGATTTATTTGATCTTATTGAGATTGTACAGAGCCCCTTTTTATGCTTTACATTGTCATCCTGATTTGCCAGTGAATAACGCATTCCATGTTCTGATTTGATGTGAACTGTATGCTGGGAGGAAGCAGCAAAGTGGCATAGAGGATAGAGTGCTGGCCCTGGAGTTGGGAAGACTCAAGTTCATGAGCTAAAATCCAGCCTCAGATATGTAACCCTGACCAAATCACTTTACCCTGTTTGCCTCAGTTTTCTCATCTATAAAATGAGCTGGAGAAGAAAAGAGCAAACTACTGTAGTATCTCTGCCATGAAAATCCCAAATGGGGTCATGGAGAGTTAGACATGACTGAAAAATGACTTAACAATGATGACAAGAGTGAAGAAGGGCTGGAACTGTATATATGACCCCTGCTGTTAGGCATCAGCACATTACTAGAAGTCTTATTGATGGCAAAGGAGAGTAAATAAAGAAAGAATCACATCATGGCTTCCCGTATCTAACACCTGTGAGGTCCCATGAAGGTATCTCAGCCCTATGCACTTCCCTACCTCCAGAATCTGTTAGAACCATAGGAGTAGGGATCAGTAGATCCCTTGAAGCCCCAAGTTACACCAAGATGTCAAATGGTAGATCTGCTTTCAGGGCAGGGAAATTCCTAGGGTTGTGAGTACAGGGTGGGGACTCTTAGACACTTAAGACATATCTGGGAATTATTCTTTTAGTAACCTCCCATCTCCCTTGTATTTTCTCAGTGTTCTTTACAATAACTGAATGGGCTACTCTTATTTCCTTAATATGCAAAGCTCATGAAAGGATGTCACCATTCATAAAACTTTTTCTTCTTTTCTTTTTTTCTTCCCTGCTAGGAGTTTTGGATTTTCCAGCAATAATCTAATCAAGCTCTTGTACCCTTTCTTGTAAACGTAACTGTTTTAAGATGAATTGTTGGCTTTAACTATGCTGTGACCAAAGTAAGAGTGAAAAATGTATTGTTGTTCAGTTGTGTCTGACTCCTTCTGACTGCATTTGAGGTTTTCTTGACAAAGATACTGGAGTAGTTTGGTTTTTCCTTCTCCAGCTCATTTTAAAGATGAGGAAACTGAGGCAAATAGGGTTAAATGACTTGGCCAGGATCACACAGCTAGTAAGTATGTGAGATCAGATCAGAACTCAGAAAGATGAGTCTTCCTGACTGCAGGCCAAGCCTGGTGCTCTATCCACTGCGGCATCTAGCTGCTCTACACACATTAATGAAAATTGTATTACTTCACCAGAAAAGGAGGGGCATTAGCACATATAATGGTATATGAACTCTTCAAGGTGAAGTACACTGAAATCTGCATTCATTATGTCATGTATCTAAAAGATGTAGACCTGTGCAGAAGATGGATCTGAGGCAAGTGGGGTGAGTGGTCCATCAAACATTAGATAGCATATCTCTGCTGTCAAAAGGAAAACGATTCCAGCGTTTGAATAATGTGTTGCTCCTGCTAACACCATTTATTCATTTGCTATTAAGACTACATATGAAATAAGACATCCAGCAAAAGGCCTGGTAGATAAAGAAGCAATCTTCCATCATTCATTTCTTTGCTGGCTTCCTGCATCCACCATTTCAATTTTTTTTTCCTGCTGAAAATCCTCCAGATTCAAATTTTCTATAGAATTTCAATCCCATCTATGTGTTGTTTTGCTTTTAAATCCTCCCCTCCTTAATTTACTGGCAGCCAGATTTGCAATTTCTTGCAAGGACTTGGTGGATTTCAGTTGACTTTGTAATATTTCATGATGCCAAGTAATAAAGGCAGCATGGATGAATAAGGTTTCTCTTGTATGTAATAAGGGTTTTCTTCTCCACTAGTAAAGGTAAGTAGGGAGAACAGAGTCTGCCCCACTTGTCTGATAGGGTCAGATGGTTGAGTACCTTTTACGTGTGAAAGACTAATATCCCAGCTGCCAAAAGTTTAGGAAGTTTGATTGAACTGGATTAAGACTTTGCCCCAGATGTTGGCCCACATTCTGGGATAAAATGCAGCAGTTGGTAAAGTGCTGCGTCTGGAATCAGGAAGACTTGAATTAAAATTCAGCCTCAAACACTTACTTAACTAGCTGCATGACCTTGGAATGACAATTTAACCTTTGTCTGCCTCACCTTCTTTATCTTTTTTTTTTCTTTGTTTAATTTCATACTTCATTATTTAATAGTTTTTAGTTTTCAGCATTAATTTCCACAAGATTTTGAGTTACATATTTTCTCCCCATTTCTACCCTCCCCCTACTCCAAGATGGCACATATTCTGATTGCCCCATTCCCCAGTCAGCCCTCCCTTCTATCGCCACCCTTCGCCTCCCCCCATCCTTTTCCCCCTTACTTTCTTGTAGGGCAAGACAGATTTATATGCCCATTGCCTGTATATCTTATTTCCCAGTTGCATGCAAAAACAACTTTTTTTGAGCATCTGCTTTTAAAACTTTGAGTTCCAAATTCTCTCACTTCTTCCCTCCCCACCCACTCTCCCTAAGAAAGCAAGCAATTCAACATAGGCCAAATGTGTATCATTATGCAAAACACTCCCATAAATAGTCATACTGTGAAAGACTAACTTTATTTCCCCCCATCCTATCCTGTCCCCTTTTATTCAATTTTCTCCCTTGACCCTGTCCCTTTTGAAGAGTGTAAGCTTTTGATTACTTCTTCCCCCTATCTGCCCTCCCTTCTATCATCCCCCCTTATTTATCCCCTTCTGCCTACTTTCATGTGGGGTAAGATATCCAATTGAGTGTGTGTGTTATTCCCTCCTCAAGTCAAATCTGATGAGAGCAAGATTCATCTCATTCCCCCTCACCTGCCCCCTCTTCCCCTCCAATGAAGTGCTTTTTCTTGCCACTTTTATGTGAGATAATTTACCTAATTTTATCTCTCCCTCTCTCAATACTTTCCCCTCTCCTCCATTAATTTTATTTTATTTTTTAGATATCATCTCTTCATATTCAACTCACCCTGTGCCCTCTGTCTATTTATATATATATATATATATATATACACATGTATATATATATATATATGTATATATATATATACATATATATATATATATATATATATATATATATATATATATATATATATATATATGTATGTATGTATGTATGTATATCCCCTTCAACTACCCTAATACTGAGAAAGGTCTCATGTATTACACACATCATCTTTCCATGTAGGAATGTAAAGAAAACCGTTCCACTTTAGTAAGTCCCTTATGATTTCTCTTTCTTGTTTACCTTTTCGTGCTTCTCTTGATTCTTGTGTTTGAAAGTCAAATTTTCTATTCAGCTCTGGTCTTTTCCCTGAGAAAGCTTGAAAGTCCTCTATTTTATCAAAAATCCATATTTTGCTTTGGAACACAATACTCAGTTTTGCTGGGTAGGTGATTTTTGGTTTTAATCCCAACTCCTTTGACCTCCGGAATATCATATTCCAAGCCCTTAGATCCCTTAATGTGGCAGCTGATAGATCTTGGATTATTCTGATTGTGTTTCCACAATACTCAAATTGTTCCTTTCTAGCTGCTTGCAATATTTTCTCCTTGATAGGGAGCTCTGGAATTTGGTGACAATATTCCTAAGAGTTTTCTTTTTGGGATCTTTTTGAGGAGGTGATCTGTGGAGTCTTTCAATTTCTATTTTACCTTCTGGCTCTAGAATATCAGGGCAATTCTCCTTGACAATTTCTTGAAAGATGATGTCTAGGCTCTTTTTTTTTTTTGATCATGGCTTTCAAGCAGTCCAATAATTTTTATCAGGTCGGTGGTTATTCCAATGAGATATTTCACATTGTCTTCCATTTTTTCATTTCTTTGGTTCTGTTTTATATTACCTTGATTTCTCATAAAGTCACTAGCTTCCACTTGCTCCGATCTAATTTTTGAGGTGGTATTTTCTTCAGTGTTCTTTTAGACCTCCTTTTCCATTTGGCTAACTCTGCCTTTCAAGGCATTCTTCTCCTCATTGGCTTTTCGGAGCTCTTTTGCCATTGGAGTTAGTCTATTTTTTAAGGTGTTATTTTCTTCAGTATTTTTTGGGTCTCCTTTAGCAAGTCATTGACTTGTTTTTCTTGATTTTCTTGCAACACTCTCATTTCTTCCCATTTTTTCCTCTACTTCTCTTACTTGCTGTTCCAAATCCTTTTTGAGCTCTTCCATGGCCTGAGACAAATTCATATTTTTCTTGGAGGCTTTTGATATAGTCTCTTTGACTTTGTGGACTTCTTCTAGGGGTATGTTTTGATCTTCTTTGTCACCAATAAAAGATTCCAAAGTCTGAGTCTGAATCTAAGACCATTTTCACTGCCTGTTCATTTTCCCAGCCAACTACTTGACCCATGAGATTTTTGTCAGAGTATGACTGCTTGTAGAGTAGAGAGCAATTTGTCCCAAGCTTTACGGGCTGTGCTGCTGTCTTCAGAGCTACTTCAACACAGCAAGGTCTTCCACACCAGTGCTACTCCTCCCCCAAGAACCACCAACCAGGACTGCAACCCAGATCTAAGCAGGCTCTGCACTCCCATTCTGATCCACCACTTAATTCCTCCCATTGGGTGGGCCTGGGGCTAGAATCCACAGCAGCTCGAGCTCTGAAGCAGCCCCAGAACTGCACCACCTCTGCTGCCCCTGGGGAGGTGGCTTAACCACAAACTCCTTTCACTCTGTCCCTGAAGCTTTTCCCACTAACCTTTTCTGTTGTCTTTGGCATTTGTGGTTTGAGAAGTCTGTAACTGCCACAGCTCATTGATTCTTGTCCCTACTGCCTGTTCCGCCTGGCTCCTGGTCTGGTCGGTCCTGGCGCACACCTCACTGGGGGTATTGCACTCCGCTCCCAGCTCCATTCAATAGACCCTTCCCACTGACCCTCCAGGCTCTCCTGGGCTGGAGCCCTGCTTCCCTCTGCTATTTCATGGGTTCTGCAGCTCTAGAATTTGTTCAGAGCCATTTTTACAGGTGTTTGGAGGGACCTGGGGGAGAGCTTAAGCAAGTCCCTGCTTTCCAGCTACCATCTTAGCTCTGCCCCCACCTCACCTTCTTTAAATGTAAAATGGGGAGAATAATAACACCTACCTCCCAGGGTTTTTGTGAGGATCAATTGTGATAATATTTGTAAAGCTCTTACAGTAGGTGTTATATACATGCTAGCTTTTTTGTGTTTTTAAATACAAAATTTGAATTGTATGTCACAGAAAAACATTTGGCTAATACTTTGTTGTCTTGAGTCTAGTCCTGGAAAACATTAAAACGTGCTTTGATATAAATTTTATCTTATTTCCAGTCAAGAACATTTGTCATTTTCCTTTTCTGTCATATTAGCCAACATGATAGGTGTGAGGTGGTGCCTCAGAGTTGTTTTAATTTGCATTTATCTAATCAATAGTGATTTAGAGCACTTTTTCATATGATTATATAAATACCTTTGATTTCTTATTCTGTCTCTTTATTGATCTACCACTCTATTTCTTACCCAGTACCAGGTTGTTTTGACAGCATCGACTTCAAGAAATTAGGATCGCTTACATGTCCTGATGAGGAATTAGAATAAGACTTTAATTTCAATTGAGGTAGTTTTCAATTAAAAAAATAAAATGATGTAATTAAGCATATAACTAAAGCAAATATCATCATGTTAAAGGCAATGATATGGAAAAATTTACATGGCACTAGAAGTGACAAAAAGGGAAGATGTCTGAAGATGAACAAGGTCTGAAGATGAGGTTGGTAGATCTAATTAAATAACTGGATTTTCTCCTGTTCACTTGTGTCTTGTGGACTGTCCTTTTCCTAATACATAATGTTGCAAGTAAAGAAACAACTTCTTATCTGACTACCCTTTAGGGGAAAGAGAGGGGAAGTAAAGGTGTATATCTAGAAATCAGCTAAAGGAAGAAAGAAGGATTATAATTCTAATCGAATAACAGGATTTCTGTTTGCTTCTGACTTAGGGCAAGACAGCAATGTACTAATTGCTAGTTAATGGCAGCTGAGAAGATTGGATCATCTTGTCAGAATACTTTGCAAGCCCTGCCTAAATAAATTAAGCTTCAGGGCCTCCTGCAATAGATGTTTCAGTACAGTCAATAGGCATCAAAATCAGAAGTTTTGTATATCATTTAGACACAGTTTAGTAAAAAAAAAAAAGTACTAGAAAGCAGACAGAAGTCTATGGAGTTCACTTCAAGCAATAAGGAAGGACAAGGAGAATTTTCCTGTTCCCCAGAGAGAATGTGCTACATTTATGTTTTTGTCAGCATCTAGGAGCATCTATACCTGTATAAAGTAAGTGAAGTCTGTCTCCATTGCAGAAGAGAAAGTCAAAGGACTGGAGGAAGTTATCTCTGCTCTCCAAGTTATCAGGTATAAGGATGTGTTTATTAAATCAATCAAAAAAATTACTCAAAATAGTGAACAAATAATAGAGATGATATGAAGAAATAGAGGGAAATCTGACACATACAAAGAAGGTCCAGGACAGCAAAATGTGTGACGCAGAAATGAATAAGAAGAAAGACCATTAGGTGTGAATCCTTTCCTATAGATTAGGGATTTTAGCCATCTCAGGAGTAAGTAGCTTCTTGAGCTCCAAAACAGATGATAATGATCCCCAATAATCTTAGAGGTCAAGAGTAATGATCAGAGGAAGAAGAGACAATAGAAGATAGTGAGTTACTGCATTAAGGGATATTGGTTGCCTTCTGGTCTTCAATCTTTTCTTATGTACTTTCTCCTTTGAAATTTGCTACCACTTGCCTAGGCCTTTAAAAAATCTTACATCTTAGATCCTTTAAAAAAATCTTCAGTGAACTCTATTTTCTTTGACTGCAAAACTTCTAGCAAGAATACCCTATACCTACGGCTGCTAGCTTCTCCCTGAGCGCTCATTTCTCAATACCTCATCACTCCTACCAATATATTGATTCTGCTTTCTCTAAGGTCTTAAGAATTTCAAATACTAAATCTGATCTTGACTTCTTGACATCCCCAAGCTTTTGATGCTTTTAGCCACCATCTTTCTCTCACTCTTCTCTCCTTTACTGGCTTCTGAATTCATGTTATGCTGCTTCTTGTCAGAAGAGCTTCTGAATTCATGTCAGAAGAGTTTGTCAGAATTCTCCTTTGCTGTATACTCATTCTCAAATTCTGAAGCATAATTGTCCTCCAAGGCTCCATTCCGGGTTTCTGTCTCTACACTCTCTTCCTGATATCAACTTCTTCCACAAGTTCAATGATCACATATGTATTTGTGAGTATCAAACATATACATGCACCCTTGTGTGTGTTGTTGTTATTGTCTTTTGTTTTCAAAGAGAATCAATTCTCATCCACCGAAGTTTAGCTACAAAGCATAGAAGAGATGTAGGTCTTGTGTGGTTAAGCTCATTTTTGCAGTATAAACCAATCTTCTTAAAATCTTTGGTTCTTTTAGTCTTTTTTTCTTTTTCAATCTCCTCCCACCCTATTTCTTTACTCCCTTTGTGATTGTGATTTCACTGGGGTCTGAACCTCAAAGCATCTGTGCAACCTTTCACACCGGGAAATTCACCATTCACCAACCTAGATCTTCGCCCCCGCTGAATTGTGGGTGATCACAAATGATCTCAGCTAAATTCTGTGCTTTTTTCCCTCAGTCCTGGTAGTGCTACATAGCTCCCCATATGCTCGGTATCCTGTCCTGGTGACCTGTCTAACTTCCTCCATCACTGAATTTTCTGGTTTGCCAGTGCTTCAGAGGCTGCTTTTCATGGCAATAGAAGAACCTGCTTTCTCTGGTATGAGCAGTTCAAGCTTTATAGTACTGGTGCTTCCAGGTTGAAGCCCCCAGAAAGCTTTTGCTCATTGAGGCTTGACCAAGCTTCCCAGGCTAATCTAAGCACCAGAAAGAGGGATTGGGGAACAGGGTGCAGGGGTAGGCTTTGATGTAAAACCGAGTGGTTTCTTTTCTTCTCTGTTACTGTGGCTTCACTTCCAGTAGTGCAGGAGTTTGGGGTGGGTTGCTGAACGAGCTCATGATCAGTGAGCGCTACCAGTTCTTGGGTTTTGGGTTTTTTTTTTTAATCTTCTTTTGGATTCTGGGCATTCTAGACCATTGAACCAGCTAAAGCTGCTTCATCTTTTATGCATAATTTCTGTTTTAAAAAAGTATGAGAGGTTGTATAGATCAGAGAAAATGTCTAGCCCACCATCTTGTTTCTCATAAAACCCAGAAATCATTCCTGTATCTTTTCAAAATGTCACCATCCATCTAGTCATCAAGGCTAGCAATACCCCCCACACACAATTGGTTATTTTTAAAAATATATTATTTATTTATTTTTAATATCTTTTTCTTCTTTAAAATTTCAGTTCCAAATTCTATCCCTCCCTCCCAATTCCTTCCCCACCCACCAAGGGGGCAAGCAATGAGATATCCATTACATATATGAAATCATACAAAATATATTTCCATATTATCCATATTTCAAAAAAGTTAAAAAAAGAGAGAAAATTATACTTTAATTTGCACTCAGAGATACCAGCTCTCTGTCTCTGTAGGTGAGTATCATTTTTTCATCATGAGTCCTTTGGAGTCTTGGAGCATTGTATTGATCGGAGTAGCCATATCTTTCACAGTTCATCCTCGTTACAACATTGCTGTTACTGTGCACAGTGATGTCCCAGTTCTTCTCACTTTCATTTTGCATCAGTCCATATAGGTGTTCCTGTGTTTTTTTTTTCCTGAAACCTTTCTTACCCCTCATCATCACCTATAGAACAATAGTCCTCCATCATAATCATATGCCACAACTTGTTCAGTTATTCTCCAATTGATGAGCATCCCTTTGATTTCCAATTCTTTGGCACCACAAAAAGAGTTGCTATAAATGTTTGTACATATAGGTCCCTTGCATTTTTCTTTGATCTCTTTGGGATATGGACCTAAGAGTAGTCTTATAGCCCCTTTGGCCTAATTCCAAATTGTTCTCCAGAGTGGCTGGACCACTTTGATGGAATCCTAATAAAGCTTCCCCTGGCCCCAGTATTCTAACTTCCTTATAGGCCTCACTGAATAGCCAGCCCATTCCACCTACCTAGCCACTCCCCCCCCCCACACGCTCAATATCCTAAATTCTTCATACATGCCTCATCACTTACTAGAACAAGCAGGTGTGTCCATATGAGGTGATGCCAGCCACTGTCTCTACCTAGGAACTGCCCCTGGACCCATTCCCACAGAAATAGGTGTGTCCATGCACTCAACCTCAACCACATCATCCATCTTGACCAGACAGGACCACAGCCAATCAGAAGACAGCACCACCAGGATATACAGCAGGATGTGGACCCCAAAACAATAGAAGGGACTTTCCCTAAGTAGGCACCTGTGCAGTAATAGTAAAAAACTGACCTAGAGTAAAGGTATGACATAGACAAGCTTATTATAATATCATTATCATACATATGTACCCCCCAATGGGTTTTCTGTATGTATTGTGGGTAATCACACGTGCAGTTCCACTGTGGCTGGAATCCCTCCTCCATTACCTAATCCCTTAACAACCTCCTCTTGCCTTTTTAATATTAATCATGTTCCTATATTCTATGCAAATTTTGATTGTGTAACTGCATCTTTACACTATTCAAATCCATCTTGCTTTCTGTGAAGTTGCTGGTTCCTCTTGGAAATTAGTCTACTTAATGAGAGGTGTCAGTCTCCATAAATGCCTGTACTTAGATTAGAGGTGGTTGGACTTAATTCTTTGAGATGGTTCCACCACAACACATCATGAAACCACAACAAGTTCACTACTCCATCAGTAATTCATTAGTATACCTAATTCCTTTATCTATACCTATTCCTTTATCGCCTCCAGCACTTTTCATTTCTGCACTCTAAATTCAACTCAGACTGGACTAGCTGACCAAAATTGACGCTCTATCTCCATGCCTTAATGTGGTGAATTCCCCATGTCTGGAATACATGGCCTCATCATCTTTGCCTCTTAGAGTTCTTACCTTCCTCTGGTTTCTTCTCTTTTATGAAGCTTTTCCTGACATCACTTGTTGAGTGCTCAAATCATCTCGAATTTACTTCATCCCCCTCATCGACTGCATGCCCACTCTCCCAAAGCTGTTATTGTGTGTCAAAGGGTAGAGCCCATCAGACTGCCACAGGGCCCCTTCATGCTCCAAACATCCTGAACTGAACCATATCCACTCAGAGTCCAGATCAGAGATTTGTAATGATCTCGCCTTACAAATAGTCAACTCTAACGTCTGCCTCCCCCACTCCCAGACTTTACCATAACTTCTACTGCAACAACACAGTGACGACTGGATCTTTCAATCCTCCTTATCACAGATCCATGCTTTATTTGTTATCTCCCCCAATTCCATTGGGAGTTCTTTGAACACAGGGCCTGCCTTATGTTTCTACAGGTATTCCCAAAGCTTAGTATACTGCTTGGCATATAGCAAGTGCTTAATATATTTTCCCCCATCTCATAGTATCTGTGTAGTTTTTCCAGTCCTGGGAATGTAATCTTGAGGGTATTGATATCTTCAATTTTGACTTTTTTTCTCCAGAGGAAAAAACATATTAATTCCAATAAACATTAATTTCATTACATTTTATTGATAAAAAAACTATTTTTCTCTTAACCTGAATTAATATAATTCTAGTGTTCAGAATGAGGTATGTATTTATTACATACATATTCTGCATTGGTTGCATATGTCTATGGTTCTATGACAATTTCTGGGTACCACAGTTTAGATGGTACATAGGCAAGCTAAAGGGTATAGATAGCCTGTTAGCCAGGACAACTGAAAGAGTGTAGATTCAAGATTAACTGAAGGAACAGGGATGTATAGTATAGAGAAGTATGCTAAGGTGATATGTGATGATTTCATGATAGCAAGCTTCATGTTTTTGAAAGGCTACTTTTTGGAAGAGGAATTGAATTTATTCTGCTTGGCCCCAGAGGGAAAAATTAGAAACAATAAGTAAAAATGACAGACACTGATGAAAACTTGATGTAAGAAAAAACTTCCTACCTGTTACACCTGCCAAGAGACAACTAGGTGGTGCAGTGGATAGAGAGTTAGTTCAGGAAGCCCCGGGTTCAAATTTGGCCTGAGATACTAGCTGTGTAACTGTGGACAAGTCACTTAACTGCTGGCTGCCTCAGTTTCCCCAACTGTAAAGTGAAGATAATAACACCTACCTCATTAGATAGTTGTGAGGATTAAATTAGATAATGTTTTTAAAGTGTTTAGCACAGTTCCTGGCCCGTAATGGGTTCTTGATAAATACTTATTGCTTTTCTTTCCAAAAGTAAAGTGGTCTGCCTCAAAGGGTAAAGAAGTATCTCCCCTCCCCACAATACAAGATATAGTCAAACAAAGATATAAAATAGCTTGCCAGAGGTGTTGGACATTCTTGGTGAGATCTGGCAAGGAGTAGATGGCCTCCGTGGTACCTTTCATTTCTCAGATCTATGAGACATGATTGACTTACTGTCTTTGGATATGGAATTTGCCTTTAAATTTCCTGGCAGCTAAGTCAAAAAGGAAATAATAGAAACTTTAACTCAAGGATAATTTCCATAGGTGCTTATATAAGGTCAATGAAGTCTGCTTTATGTTCAGTTGGCCTGTCAGTCAGCAAGTATTTCTTAAGTGCTTGCTATGTGCCAGGCACTGTGCAAAGGGCTAGAGATACAAAGACTGGCAAAACCAAACAAAGACAGCTCAAGGAGCTCACATTCTAATAGAGAAGACAAAAACTGTGAAAACGGCACATAAAAGATATATACAGTGCAAATGAAAGGTAATCTTTGAGAGAAATCAATAACAAAGGAGTGGGAAGAAGGGGGAAGGGAGGAAGAGGCCTCCCCCAGAAAGTGGAATTTGAATTAAGTCTTGAAAGCAACTAGAGAATCCAGGAAACACAGGTAAGGAAAGAAAGCATTTTAGGAATAGGAGTTGGCTGAAAATGGAGTGTTATTTGTAATGAACAACCAGAAGATCAGTCCCTGGATTATAGAGAATGTAGAATTACAAGTGGCTTGTAAAGATAGGAACAGGGCAGGTTCTGCAGTCTGCAGGACTTTGAATGCCAGTAAACTCACTGAAGTTTATCAGGGTGGGGAATATGGCTATACCTGAACTTTAGGAAATCACTTGGAATATACAATTAAATACATGCACACAGAGAGAATTGCTACTTGAACATCTGATTCTCATATCAACCCTCTACTTGAAAGCCTAACATTACATTATAATTTATTGAGTTGGGCAGTATGGGTTAGTGGAATAAATCAGTAGATTTGGAATCAGGTCTGGATGAAAATCCTGACTCAGACAACTTAGCTATGGGACCATTGGAAAGTCACCCAACTTTTCTGGTCCTCCTTTTTTCCTAATGAAAATGTAGGGTTTAGACTCAATGACTTCTGGGGTACTTTCCAGTTCTAAATCTATGATCTTTTGAAACAGTGAAGGCATTTCAGCAGGCAATGGGGGAGAAAAGCACTGAGGTAATCTAGTCAGGTTACTTTTTTTCCTGGTAATCTGATTTGATACCAATAGAAAGTAAAAAAATCAGGATGAATTAATAGTTTACAAATCCATCAGATTATCTCTCTCAAATATCAGCTGTCTTAACTGAACTTTTTTGGCAGATGGTGGATTACAATCAATTCATTATTAGATTCCATAATGAATTCTTTATATATGTATGTTGTTACTTAAAATGAAACTCATACCTTAGAGATCGGAAAGGAGTGCAGAAAAGTTGTCATTATGTAGTAACAGCTTCAGAACTAGACTTGCATTCTCATCCAGACTAGTCACTTTCAGCATGGATATGGGCAACAGAGGAGCTTATATCCTTGCGGGTGGGGGGTGGGAGAGAGGGAGGGAGAGAGACAGAGACAGAGACAGAGACAGAGAGAGTCACGGGACAGACACACAGAGACAGAGAGATAGAGAGACAAACATAGAGTCAGAGACAGACACAGAGAGACACATACAGACACAGAGACACACAGAGAGACAGACAGAGACATACATAGACACACAGACAGACAAACATTGAGAAACAGAGAGATGCAGAGAAAGAAAGAGTGTTACCCATTAAACACCTTCACAAATTCTTGTGTGAGATCTCTGGTTTCTGCATAATGTATCAAAAAATATAGTTTTGACAAGATTTAGGTGGCATATTACTAATTGGTTGATATGCAGAAGTATGCTGATAAATGTTTAATAACTGGCTTTTTGAAAAAAAGTACCAAAATACAATTTTAAGTTTGCTTTACACTATTAATATTTTCATCATCTCCTAAGTCTAGACAAATAACCAAACAATAAACCAAACGCTGATTTGTAGCATTTACGAATTTCTGAGTTGCAAATGCTCATGCTGAAAATATAAAAATTGGCTTACAAGCTGGTTTGATCTAGCACCAGAATATCCCTGTTTTTATTTAAAGGAGCCTCAAAATAATCCCTAACAGAAATTGAGGTTGTAAGTATAACTGCATTCCCATGGGCTCAATGGGATGACTTAGCTATAAAATATTCCTTTTAGTTGCCAGATAAATTGACTTGTTGGATGGGGTTATTTAAAATTGCCCACTTAAATGTTGGAGAATGTCTACCAAATGTGACATTTTCAGATTCAATGTAATTGATGCAGAGCTGTCCCTTCTGCCAAAAACTAGCCAACAGGTCCAAATTCTTATGACCACTACTAGTCAGAAGCAATAAAATCATGACATCATCTTGGAATAGTGTATTTGTCTACTCTTTTGTTAGACCCAGAGGACATGCATTCAATTAACTTAATGGCTACACATTTATTTGAAACTAGAAAATAAGAAAAAAAATGTAGTTTAGGATAAAGATCTGTGTGACAGAATTTCAAAGTGTGATTTCATATGCCAAGAGAAAATTTCCAACTTCAATTTTAACATTAGTATAACAGTGGAAGCTCCTAAAAATAGACTGGCATCTCCACTGATGTACGGTTTGGTCAGTTAATGGCTTCTGCCTATTGAGTCAAAGGCTAGTAATAGATTGATGAATGCTGCAAAGAACATCACATTCTTAACTGTTTTCTCAATGAGATGGAATAGAGCATAGCAGTGATCATTGGTGGAATAATTGTGCCTGAAACCTGCCTATTGCTCATGCAAAGTCATTAGCTTGGAAAACCCAGTTACTGCTGGGATTTGGAAACTGTGGAGCAAAGTTCTTTTAATAACCTCAGAGCACTCCTTTGGAAAATCTTACCTTTTTTGCTCTATTTCTCCTAGAAAATATTATTCTGCATGCATCAGGAGTCTAAGTAACCAGGAAAACATTTCCTCAAATGACAGGTACGTACTAATATCAGTAATTATTTTCTGGTCTCCTTGAGGGAATTTAAAAGGCAACTATACCCTCCCTATAACTTGTCTTCTTACATCACTCTTGGATATGGAATACCACACTGGATACATTACCAGTCTTATCTTCATTATTTCATTATCTGTTTCTTTATAAGATATCTGTCCTCCTATCTGTGAAGGAAAGTGACTTCTTTCAAAGCAGAAGAGGGGGATATAAACTCTGTTAAACCAGTTAAATTCTTAGAAGAGAAAACTACTTTCTTTCATAATATCTTCAATTGATGCAAGCTTATTATTATAAAATCATAAATACAGTCATCGGGAACCTTGAAGGTTATCTGTTCTAAGGCCCTTGGTTTAATTTATAGATCAGAAGCAAAGACAAGATGGATTAAATGATTTGCCCTGAATCTTCAGGCAGTAAGGGTCTGTGGTACAATTTGAACTCAGCTCCTCTGACTTGGGAGTCATTGCTCTGTCCTCTGCATCATTTTATTTCTCTTTTCCACTGAAGCCTTACTCTGATGACTCATCACAAAATTGAGCTGTCCCTGAGTTCTTGGAAGCTATGCCAGTAGATGCAATCTCTAGCAGGTCATACCAAGATGGAAAAGACTTTCAGCATGATTCCAGGGGTGGACTGTGCCTCTGTTGCCAGAGAACTAGCCTATTTAAATTTTGAAAGGTTGGTCACCAGATAGTGAATTTATTTCACCACAGAAATTCTGAAAAGAAATTACTGAGTTGGGGAGGTATCATAGCCCACATAGGTGGAAAGAAGGTATGACCACACTGTTGAAAAAGATATTCCAGAAGTGTAGAAGATGTTCCCCTAATAATTATACTTACACATCCAAAGCTCTGTATAATTTATCATGCCCTTTTGCATTCATTATCTCATTTGATACTCATCTCTGAGATAGATATTCTTTCTACTTACAGAAAAGTGAGATAGGAGAAAGATTAAATTATTTGCCCATGGGTATATACTAAGAAGGGGCAGTGTCAGGATTTAAACTTACTCTCAAGTCCAATGCATTCTCACCACTCCATACCTTCTCTCTTTCTTAAAATAAACGTAGTTTAAAGTACTCCGCTTAAAATGGAAAACTTTGACTATTTCCAAATGCAGTTCAATTCTGAAAGAATGAAGGTTTTTCTTTTCTTTTTTTTTCTAGATATAAAGATTTTACAAGAAAATTAGGAGAACATGGAACATATAACTTATAAAACATATGGATATGAAAATAATTTATAAATAAACAAGAGATAGAGAGCAAACTTAGGTATAAAATAGTTAATTTCAATTGTGTTAAATTAAAATGTTTTGTGCAAGTAAAACAAATGTAGTCAAGAACAAAAGTTTTGTCCTGGTCTCAGATTCTTCCACATTCAAATGAGGTATAATGTTTTCTAGTTTACTATCTTATCATCACGCAGTCATAATGCAGATGCCAATGTTTATGAATATTCAATTTAATCATTTAGTAAATGTCTAGTATGTGCAAGGCATAGTTTTGGATAATAAAAGCACAAAATTAAACACAACTTGGACCTTCCTTATTCTCAAGGAATTTTCAGTCATGCAGTAGGAACTGTATGTATCTAGAGTCCTGCAGGATCACCTATATCTGAGTGGTGGGCCCCACCCAGGGATTTGATACATTGATTTGCAAATGCTTTTGTTAAATTTTTAGTATGAGCTTTTGTACCACAGAAATTGCCTAACACTACCAATCAGGGATGTGTTTATTGTTTTGTTGATTGTCTGGATTTAATAAAATAATGGAGAAAATGTTCATAATGAAGATTAAACTTAAAAGTGTGTATTAGGTACATTTTCTTTTCCTGGAGAGCTGGTTGTTAAACATTTACCACCACTCCCTGAGACACCACCCAAATTGCTACGTTAACAATGGCCATGAGCAGGGATTGTTACCTACACAATTACAAACAAACAGCAGCAAAAAGAAACAGTTTTGAGGAGTTAGGATGAGTTTAATGAATCAGAGACACTCCATGTGTTTTGGTTCTTGAAGTCATAGGTGCACTCAGTTTTGAATGTAGGTCTGGTGATATGATATAAAGGAGGAACAATTAGGTGCTTCACCTAGTTGAAGTAAATTTACAGCTGTGAATGGTTATTAATTACCCCCTGGGTTATAAGAAGGTAGTGAGCCCATTCTCCTGATACTGATAAGCAAAAAGGTAGGCATAGTTAGGAAAATAGCCACTGCTTCCGTGAAGTTGGAGCAAGAAATTGTTGTTGACTATATTTAAAGAACAGGAATAGAATAATGGTGAGAAAGCCAAGGGGAGAGAAAATTCTAGAAGCAAATGACAAGTGATCCATCCAGAGTTGTGACGGAAAATGTTTAACAATCAGCTCTTCCAAAATGCAGGGCACACTTTTAAGTTTAATTTGTAATATTAACATTCTGCCCACAACTTTTTTTTCATTCTAGACAATTTGCAAAACAATAAACCATGCCCTGCCTAGTACTCTGCTGATGGCTGAGGTATAAATGCTTACACTGAAAATTTCACAACCAGTTAGAGCTGGCTCCAACACCCCCTTAGAAACTGAGGCAGCTGTGAGAAAGTGCAACCTGTGGGTGGGTTTAGGTATGAATACTTGCCAGTGTGGGGCAGTTAGTTGGTGAGATACTATAGACCAAAGGTGTCAAACATCTGTCCTTCTTGAAAAACTCCTCAGCAGGCAGAACCAGATTAAAATGTAATTGGGAAATGTTCAGCAAAATAAATTAAAAATACAAAACAACATAGATAATATAAATTTGTAGTTTTCTAAGTTGTCAATATGACTCCTGAAGGGATCCATTTCTGTTTGTTTTTGACACCACTGCTGTAGACTGCATTATAGGCCCTAGTGCCCTACCCACAGAGGAATTCCAGAATTTGTGAAGCAATGAGGAGAGAGTAATTTAAACTATGTTTATTTTAAGAAAGAAAGAAGGTATGGAGTAGTGGGAATATATTGGACTTGAGAGTAAGTTTAAAGAGAGTAAGTTTGCCAAACTATTTGAATGACAGTTATGAGCCCCGATTAATATCTGCCTGTGAAAAGAAAAAATAAGAAATAATATGACAAGGCAAAATAGTAAAAGACCCAGAGCTTAGATAATGACTGATAGCAATAAATATTAGGTATTCTTAAAGCTCCCATAAGGCCTTTGGAACACTATATACATGCATATACACACATATGTCTGTATATATACACATACATATATAAACATATAGGTATGTATGTATGAATGTATGCATGTGAATGGGTCTATATGATAGCTACCAGAAGCTACAGTGGAGGCAATTCCCCTTCTCTTATCATTTTAGAGGGATTAGTCTGTGAATGCATGTGCAGGGGAGGATTATGCAACTTAGAATACTTATGGCAGTATCATCTACTGATTTGAAAGCTTATAGATAAGAAGACTCCCCTAGGGCAGAGTATATGAACTAATTATGTATTTTTTTAGGTAAAGCAAGAATTGACAGTAGAGTTGATGCATAAACAACCTTTCCTGGAGTCCACTAAACAAGAATTACCCATGTCATACAGGTGCCCTTGCCCTGGATATATAGGAAATTCAGTGGCTATTTACTGATATGGGTCCAAGAACTTCGATTCCATTAGTACTTGGTGGGCTGAGCTCCAGATAGGAGACAACACTCTGGAAGATCAGTGGTGGAAATGATCATGAGAGGTCAGACAGAGTACTCAGATTCACTATGGAGGCCATCTGAGGCTGCTCTGAGTCTCTGATTTCATTTTAAGTCTAGGGAATTTTGCTTATTGGTGCTGGCAGCTTTATGCCTCAAACTGAACTTTGAGGGGTAGGGCTACACTACCTAACACACACTACTTAAGAGCCACTGTGAACAAGTGGTGCCTTAGTCCATAGTCACTGGATGGTAAAAAGGATAATGGTGTTCCAAATGAGGCTCAGGGGTAGGGGAAAGGAGTTTAATGTTCTCTTGTCCCAAAGGAATAGGCATAGGAAGCCATACCTCTAAATATTCATTGCAAAGAGGTATTAGCAGAGTCAGCTGAGGAAAGGCTTGGCATGCTTTTCTATGTTCCTCTCTCCATATGTTATTGATATCTTTTTTTGTTTAAGTATCATTTTCATTTCCAAATATATCCCTTCTCCACCCACCAGTTAAACCATCCCTTGCCACAATAAATAGATAAATACAGAAATAATAAGAAGTAAATAGTTAAATAAATGCATAAAGATAAGTAGAAAGATATAGGCAAATAAATTAATGAATAGGTAAATAAATAGATAAATAAAAAATGAATAAATAGATAAATGAATGCATGCATGAATGAATGAGGGAACAAACACACAAATAAATAAATAGATGAAAGGAAAACTAATCAACATATAAACCAAGCCTGATAGTATATGGAGTGCTCAACACCCATAGTCCCCCAAGTCTCCAAAGAAATAAATATGATAAAAAAAATAAGTAAAAAGAAATAAATATGATATGCATACAGAAATGACTGTTGGGGTACAGCCAAGATGGCAGAGTAAAAGCAGGGGCTCACCTAAGCTCTGCCCCAAAGCCTTCCAAATACCTTTAAAAAATGACTTTAAACAAATTCTAGAGCAGCAGAACCCACAAAAATATGGAGTGAAACAAATTTCTAGCCGAAGACAACTTGGAAGGTCAGCAGGAAAGATCTGTTGCACCATGTTGAGAGAGAAGCTCAGTCTAGTGCAGGCCACACCAGCACAGACCCAGCCCCAGCAAACCCAGAGCAGGGCTTGGGGCACCTGAATCACTGGCAGCAGTGGCATTTTCCAGACCTCTCAGCACGCAGATGCCAAAAGCAGCTTGGAAGGTTAGCGGGGAAAGGTCTGTTGAAGCTATGTGAGAGTGGAGCATAGTCCAACATAGGCAGTACCAGCACAGCCCCGCCCCTAGATAACCAGGCCTTGGGAGTGATTGAATCAGCAGTGGCAGTGCCTGCTTCTGGAACTCTCAGCCCACAGATGGTAAGGGGATCAAACAACAGGTCAGAAAGAGATTACAGGAGTCTTTTTTGCTAGCATTGGGGCAGGACTCTGTTGATTTGCCCATACTTGGATCTGGGTCAGAGTCCCGGTTGTAGTCCCAGGGCAAGGAGGAACACTGGCACAGCAGAGATTGTGGCCACAGTGGAGTGGGGACACTTCACAGTTCCAGGGTAGAAAAGAGTGCTTGTTGTCACTCATAGACCAGAGCACAGACCAGAAGAGCAGTAAATGCCTCTCCTTAGATCATACTACCTTGGAAGAACTTAAAACTTATAGGTCCCTAGAAGTATCGATGTAAACAGGTGCACAAAACCCCTGAAGCTTGGGACAGTGAACCCTCCAAACTGGAAGAAGAGCACTACCATAACAAAGAGTTAAAAGGCAAGTAATAGGCTGGGAAAATGAGGAAATGACAACAACAACAACAACAAAAAAGCTCTGGCTATTGAAAGTTGTTATGGTGCCAAGGAAGACCAAAACACACACTCAGAAGAAGGCAACAAAGTCAGAGCTCTTTTATCCAAAGCCTCCAGGAAAAATATGAATTGGTCTTAGGCCATGGAAGTACTCAAAAAAGATTTTAAAAATCAAGTAAGAGAAGTAGAGGAAGAATTGGAAAGAGAAATGACAGTCATCCAAGAAAATCAGGAAAAACTGAGTCAGCAGCTTCATAAAGGAGATGCAAAAAAATACTGAATAAAATAACACCTTAAAAAACAGACTATGCCATATCGGTAAAAGAGGTCCAGAAGGCCAATGAGGAGAAGAATTCCTTAGAAAGCAGAATTGGTCAAATGGAAAAGGAAGCCCAAAAGCTCACTGAAGAACATAACTCTACCTAAATTAGAATGGAGTAAATGGAAGCTAATGACTTTGTGAGAAATCAAGAAAAAGTAAAACCAGAAGCATGAAAAAAATTGAAGACAATGTGAAGTATGTCATTGGCAAAGCAACTTATCTGGAAAATAGATCCAGGAGAGATAATTTAAAAGTTATTAGACTACCTGAAAGCCATGATCAAAAAAAAAAAAGAGCCTATATATGATCTTTCAAGAAATTATTGAGGAAAGCTGGCTGGATATTCTAGAACCAGAGGGCAAAATAGAAATTGAAAGAATCTACTGATCACCTGCTGAAAGAGATCCCAAAATGAAAACTCCCAGCAATATTATAGTCAAGTTCCAGGGTTCCCAGGTCAAGAAGAAAATATTTCAAGCAGCTAGAAAGAAACAATTCAAGTATGGTGGAGCCACAGTCAGGATAACACAAGTTTTAGCAGCTTCTACATTAAAGGATCAAAGGGCTTGAAATATGATATCCCATAGGGCAAAGAAGCTATAATCAAGAATCACCTACCCAGCAAAACTGAGTATAATCCTTCAGGGGAAAAATGGACAGTCAGTGGGACAGAGAAATTTCAGGTATTCTTGAGAAAAGACTAGAGCTGAATAGAAAATTTGACTTTCAAATGCAAGATTCAAGAGAAGCATTAAAAGGTAAACAGGAAAGAGAAATCACAAGGCACTTAATAAGGTTAAACTGTTTACATTCTTACATGACAAGATGATATTTGTAACTCATAAGACCTTTCTCGTTACTGGTGAGTTAGAAGGAGTAAATATAGACAGAGAGCACAGGTGTGAGTTGAACATGAAGGGATGATATCTAAAAAATAAAATTAAGGGGTGAGAGAGGAATGTTCTAGGAGAAAGAGAAAGGGAGAGATAGAATGGGGTGAATTATATGACATAAAAGAGGCAAGATGAAGCTTTTACATTAGAGGGAAAGAGGAGAGAGTTGAGGGGAGGGAGTGAACTTTACTCTCATCAGAAGTGGCTCAAAGAGGGAATAACATGCACACTCAATTGCATGTAGAAATCTGTCTTGCCCTGCAGGGAAAGTGGAGAGGAAGGGGATAAAAGAAGGGGAAATGAAAGAAGGGAAGGCAGATTGCACACACACACACGCTCAATTCTTACGTTTTCTTTTATTTGAGTTTTTTAAATTAGAGAATGAGGGGGATGGGGTGAGGGCATGTGAGATAGAGGGTACTAAAGTTACTCTTGATAATATCCACCTACCAGGCCCAAATGAATTTCATCAGTCAGTTAAACAGTCAATGAGAATTCTTTAAACACTTACTGTGTTTGAGTCGTTGTTCTAGGTGATGGGATACAAGAACAGATATAAAACATTTCCAGTTTAGCTGTTCTAAAGCAGTTTGCATTCTGATAAAACAATATAGGAACATATAGGTAGATGATAGATAGATAGATAGATAGATAGAGATATAGAGACATAGACATAGATATATAATTCAAGGCAATTTGGAGGGTGAGGTCAGAGCTGCTGGCAAGTAGGTATGGGTCAGGAAGACCGAAGGAAGAGTTGACACTTGAGCTGAACTTTGAAAGACAGCCAGAATTTCTAAGAAGTGGAGGTGAAAGATACCATAATAGATCTTTATGACAGCCAATGTAAAAACACAGTGATAAAAATGTGCTGTGTAGAGGATAACAAGTAGGCAAGTAGGTTTGGTTGAAGTGGAGAGTTTGTGGAGAGGAGTAATGTGCCATAAGTCTGGGAAGAGAGGCTGGAGCCAGATGGTCAAATATTTCTCACATATAACAAAATATTCACAGCAGCAGGTTTTATGGAGCAAAACAACTAGCAATTAGGAGGTGCCCATTTATCAGAAAAAGAATGAGCAAATTGTTGTATGTGAATATAAAGAAATATTATTCTGCTACTAGAATAATGTGTATTAGGAATTCAGAGGAACACAGAAATACTTTCTAATCAACTAATAGAGAGTGGAATAATCAGAACAAGCAAAACAACATACATAATGGCAAGAATGTAACTAAAAGGACTGCCAAAATAAAGCCCAAAGCCATGTCACCATAGCAGGCTATGCGATGCAGAACATCGCTTTTACTTTCAGTTGTGGTCACCATAATGTTAAGAAGGGTGGGACTTTTTTACTGTTTTCTTACTGTTGGTTCTGCTTAACCAAGTTGGTTGGTGGTTGGGGTGGGGTGAAGATATATACCCAGAAATGACTATAATGTTAGTGAAAAGATACAAGGACAAAGAAGAAGATGGAAAAGGATCAGGAGGAAGAGGAGGAGAAGGAGGAAAAGAAAGAGAATATCATCATCATCAGCATCATCATCTACAAGGTATATTAAGAGAGGCAAAGCATTCAGGTCAAGGGATTTTGTATTTTCCCTGTTCTTTAATCTGATATGACCACATCTAAGTGTTTCATTTTAGGAAGGCTATCAATGTGCTGGAGAGTTCAGCAGAAGGTAGCCAGAATGCTGAAAGGCTTTGAGTTCATAACACATGAGCCATGGTTGAGTGAGCAGAAAATGTTTATTCCACAGTGGGGGAGGGGAAGGAAGAAAATTTAAGGGGAGATGTGACAGCTGTCTGTAAATGTTTGAAAGCTTGTCACATGAAATGTCACATTTGGTCTAATTGGCCCAATTTTGCTTTGGGTTACAGTTTAGTTTTTTTTTTTTAATTTGAAAACCCAAATAAGGATTTTATTTGGACAGCTCCCATAATGAAATTATTACAAACGACAATTCATTAAAAAGAAGTGTAAGCAACATCAAGAACTACAGACTCTATGGAACATATATATTGATAAAAAATGGGATGAGTTGAGAGCCTAGGTTGTGACCATATTAGAACTCAAGAAAACATGTCATTTGTAGAGACAAAGAATGAAGGTGGGCAGGGGGTTAGGGCACCATTATAAACCCCTCTGGCTTTATATGAATTTATAAATAGATGAGAGTACTTGGCTGCATCTTCATTGTCCCTTCCCATCCCTCTTAGAAATCAGATTTAAGCGCTTCTCATTTAAGTTTAGGAAAAGAGTAAGCAGTTGTTCTTATGCTATATCAGAAGAGAGTGCATTGGTTTTTAACCTTGCTCACAAATCTAAATTCTTTGTATTAGAAGTCATACAACAATATCCTCACCTTCTAATGTAGTGCAAAGTGTTCTATAAGAACAAATATGGATAGTAGTTGAAAGCTGCAGAAATTTAAGCTTGATGTGAAGGAGACTTCCTAACAATTAGAGCTGATGTCAAAAATGTGGGATGAGCTGCCTCAAGAGATACTGGGTATCTGCTAAGTGTAGGTCTTCAAGGACAATCTGGATTTCTACTTTTTCGATATGTTGTACAAGAGAATTTTACTTTGCTCAGGGTTGGAAGAGATGGTCTTTGAGGTCCTTCCAAGTTAGAGATGATTGGTTGTGTGATTTCCAAAATGCTTTCTGTATTCTCAATAGATCTTCTTTGCTTCTTGAGAGAAATCTCTCAACAATTCCTGGATTTACTGTGTTTCTATTTCAGGAGAGCCAACATGACTTGATTAAGGTTTTTGATTTTTCTTCTCTGAGCTGAATTTTTTTGAGTTCTTACTATTCCAGGAGAAGACAAGTCAAGGAGAAGTCAAGCTCTAAGTTTTTAGGATAGCATGTTATCACCACCTATAGATATATGTCACCACCGCATATGTACATTATTTGTTCAGACAGCTCCTTTCCAGAAACTACTATATAAACATTATCTCAAAGTGAATATACCTTTGCATGGGGGATTCTTATTTTACAAGAAGAAATTGCAGAGTTAGGCATGAACTATTGACTTTAAGACTAGTCAGTACCCATTCCATTATATGGTACTGCCTCCACTCCGTAGTGTAAATTCAGTTTAGGCTATTTTCTGCCAGGAGTAGAATGTTTTGACCAGTATTGGGTGCATTCCCACTCCTAGTAATTACAAGACGTTTGCATTTAGATAGGTGGGAATGACAATGGCAATCATAAACCATAATGAATCCTGGCTAGGGACATGACTTTGAATAGGCAGAGTGTTACATATTTTGTCAGAACAATCTGTACTTTCATAGAAAGACCCCAAAAGGAAAGAGCAGATTAAATGCATCTGGCATGACACTGGAATCTTCCTGTCACATTCAGGCAGGTTACATAGAGGTGGTTTACTCTAGCTTATCTTGCTAAATCTTATTTGGCACCTTGAGAATGACATTTCTTTAATCTCCTAGGGTTTTATACAGGGTGAGGGGAAGTGAAAAAGGTAGGGAAGAAATAACTGATGACAGTACCTATATAATGAGATGATTGAAAGAAAATGATCATTGTTTACTGCTTAGTTATATGCCACAGGGCCTATGGGGTTCTCAGGAAGGACCAGCATCTCTGATGTGAGGGCTTGCTATGCCCTTTTCAGGGCTTCTCATTCACCTCTGGTGTCTACTTATCACCCAACTCTTACCTGTGTCTCTAAGAAGCTGTAGTATGTCTGGGCAGAAGGCCTAAACCAGATTAGAATAACCTACAGGCCTCAAGCCCTTTGGTGAGTTAGGGGAAGATCTACCCCAAGCATATGAAGACCTGCTCCACCCACAATGGGTAGATGAGAATAATTCGTTCCAATGGCCATGAAGGCAGATAGCTGAAGCAGGTGCTGTGGAGCACTTAGAGCTTGGGCAAACACTGAAGATGCCCAGGTCATCCACTGCATTCCAAGCCATTGGCAGTCATCTTGACTTTTGTCTTGCTGTTGGACTTTAATGACTCTGGAAGAAAAAGTGAGGATGACAACTTTGTGCAACTCTGCCTCACTTAAATCCAATTCATGCACAAGTCAGGATATCACCCCTTAATGTCATTGGTCCTCTTTGAAAATTAAGGTAGAATATATACACACACACACACACACACACACACACACACACACACACACACATATATATATATATACACATATATATATGTACATATATATATATATTTAAAAAGAAAATGGGTGAAGAACAACTTAAATTTCAAGTTCAAATTTTGACTGAAGTTTTCCTGATCCCTAAGGTATCTACTATATCACCTAGATTCCTTAGCGCTAGCTGTCAGATCTCCCATTTCACCACTGGCTACTTTCCCAAATCCCTGTCCAGACCTACACGTTCCTGGCACAGTCCCTAGAGCCCACCCCTAATTATCAAACCTTGTAACCAAACTTTTGCTATAAGATGTCTTTTCTGAAATTTATAGTCTGTGACAGCATACAAGGAGCAACAAAGCAGACGAGTAGAAAGATTACATGATGAAAGTACTTGAAACGCAGGATAACACGACATCCCTCAGAACACTATCACATGATTTTTGCATTCTGTTGACACCGATAGTGAAGAGATTATCCAATTTTGCCATATACATCTTCAAGTCAAAATAAGGAAATAAGAGAGAAAACAATGTCTCCCTCTCATTGATCAAAGCCTTCTCTCTCTTGGCCATCCGTGCCCACCTCACAGAACGTTTTTATGCTCAAGCACTCCCTAGATTTTTAGGGGGTAAACTAAATGCAATGGAAGGAAAGAGCCACAGGTAAGTAGAGTGTCAGCAGAGTTTGAGACAGTATGTTTAAAGGTATAATATATTTCTGGAAGAGTCCTGAAAAACAGTAGCCCAAGTTCCTTAATTCAATTCAATGTTTGTTAAACATTTGCTGCCTACAAGATACTGTGCTCGATACTAGATACAAAGTCTGCTTAAATAGTTCCTGCCCTCGAGATGCCTACATTCCACTTAAGAATCTACAACAATATTTACAAAGAAAAGTAAGTACAAATAATCTGAGGGAAAGTCCTAAAGACTGAGTGGCACCTGACCTGAATCTTACTAAGTACAATGATCCCGCAAGGCAGGGGGGAGGAGCTCATGCTTGTGTACTCTAAGCCTGAGGGGTGACTTTTGCAAATGCATTGAATCAAGTAATGGGATGTAGAGTTCTGAAAACACAGTGTCACAATAGGAGTGATATGAAATTAGGCTAGAAATATAGATAGGAATCCAACTATGTTGGAATATGCTAAGTCCTACATAATATTTTATCCTATAGACAAAAGAACCAAGGCTTTTTTTTTAACTAGGGAAGTGACCCAATTGTAGCTGTGCCTTAAGAAGATTATTTTCCCCAGATGTGTGGAGGATTTATCAGAGAGATGATAGCTTGGAGGCAGGGAAAGCATTTAGGCTATTGTAAGCAATCAGGTGGTTAGATGATGAGGACCTGAATCAGAGTGATTTCTGAATGAGTGGAGAAGGGCAGTGATGCAAGATATTTGTAGTTATATTAGATGAGACCTGTGAAGGTAGCATAGAAAACATAAGTAATTGGATATAGGGAATGAGAGAAAGAAAAAGCCAAGGATGATAGTAACGTTACAAATCTGAGTGACTGGGCAATTGGTTGTGCATTCAGTGGAAGTAAAGATGCTTAGAGGAGGTATGAGATGGAGAAGAAGATTTCTTTTAACGTGTCAAATTTGTGATGCTGTTGGTACATCTAGGAGGAGCTTTATGTGAGTATTTAAGGCTGACTGTAGATTTAGAAGTCATCTGCTTAGAAATGATATTTGAACATTAGAGATCTAATAGGGAGAGAATATAGAGTAAAAAAAGAGCCTAGGATAGGGCTTAAAGGGATACTCACATATATGATAAAAGAGATAGATGATAACCAAGAAAAGGATACCTAGAAGGGTATGAAAAAAATCAAATAATTGTGTTATCATGGAAACCAAAGGAGGAGAGAATATCCATTAGGAAGGTTGCTGACAATAGCATTGAAAACTGCAATGAGATTAAAGAGAATGAGTTCTGAGAGAAAGGCATTGAATTTAGGTGGCCAACATTTTAGTAAGAAGAAAATTCCTTCCAGAGGCTGAGGATCTGGGTTCAAATCCTGCCTCTGATGCTCACTCCCTTTTTCACTGTATGCCTCATTTTTTTTCACCTGTAAAATGAGGAGGTTGGCTTCAATGGCTTCTGAAGTTTCTTCTAGCTCTATATCTACTGTTTGATGCTATGATACTCTTAAGGGACCATTAGTAACTTTGAAGAAAACAATATAATATTGAGAAGTGAAGGGGAATAAGCATTTATAAGCATCTGTTGTGTGCCAGGCACCATACTAAGTTTTTTTTTTTTTTTTACAGATATTAACTCATTTGTTCCTCACAACAATGCTGCAAGATGGTTCTTACCATTATTCCCATTTTACAATTAAAGAAACTGAGGTAATCAGAGATCAATGGACTTGCCCAATGTCACACACCTGGTAAGCATCTGAGGCCACATTTGAGCTTAGATCACCCTGATTCCAGGACCAAAGCTCCATCCATTGCATTACCAGTTGTCATGGCATTGGAATCCATTTTCAAGAACCTGCTATAGGGAGAAAGACTATTTTTTTTCTAGGAGTTTGGCAGTAAAATCAAGAGGGTAGCAGAGATATGTGAAAAATTTGTTTGCTTGTTTCTTTGCTTTTAAGGATAGGTGAGACCTGAATATGTTTGTAAGTAGCTGAGATGTAGTTACTGCATAGTGAAAATGACAGAGGGAAGAAAAAGAGGGAACTCATGGAGGACATAGTAGAGTATGAGTTCTAAGGCACAAGTAAATGTCAGAATTATCAAGGAGGAGGCCCCTCTATTCCCTAGAGATGAGAGTAAATGAGAAAAAGATGAAGGAAAATATAAAGGGAGAAGCTGAGAAGAGGAAAAGGGCAAAAAGGAATCTCATGGGAACCTCACTTTTCTCAGCGAAGTAGACCTCATGAAAAGGTAGTAGGGATGGCCTTGTTGTGGGAGTCACTGAATCAGGTCCTTACAGATACTAGTTTGAATGAGACCTTTCTTCTCAAGGCACTTAAAAATTATAGAGAATGGAAGAGCAGAAATTTTCTGTACCTGAGAAGTCACTTTATACATGCAATACAGAAGTCACACTATTCCAACAACTTAACAATAAATTGTGGAGCATAAGCCAAAAATGGTAGGGAAGATAATTAGCATAGGTAGATGAAAATTCAGAACAAATGAATCATCAGCTCAAAAATATCATATTCACAAGTCATAGGCAAGAACTGGTTCGTGCCCAAAAGGGGTTTCTCACAATTCATGACAGATTGTCATCTTCCATTAACAGGAAAGTTAGGCCAAAGAAGCTGTAAAATTAACAAGAATTTAAATTATGGGCCCTTGAGCAAAAGTTTCAAAGACTCCTCTTGCTCTTTTTTAACTGAAAGATAAACATATCTCTGGAGGAGAAAGGCCACATGCTCCTCCATCCCAGAAATATGAGGGTTGCTTAACTGTATTAATATCCATGCCTCTCCCTGATAACTTTCTGTGCCTTTCCTTAACTTTTTACATTACATGAGCTGGTGTGCCAACCTCCTGCCTAACAGCTGGGAGCATTTTAAAGTAAGTTGTGACCCAAAATAACAGTAACTAAAAGTCAAGATCATTGTGTGTGTATGTGTATGTGTGTGTGTGTTTCCATGCAAATAATAACTATCATATTTTCACAGACTTAAGGGCATATCTCAGTGGAGAGCAAAAGGGAAAAGAGTGAGACACTCAATCTGCCCCACAATTTTTCATCAGCTGTTGTGGAAATAATAACTCATGTTTAAAGGTGGCTTCCATATCACCATAACACATGGCTTACCAAATTGGATTTCCAAATGGATATAGCCATCTGGGTTCTATGTGGTGCAAGTGATCAGAACAACATATAAAAAAACTTGCAGTCGGCCAGATTTCTTACTAACCACCATTGGGAAAAGTAAACTCTGCTTTGACCAAAAGGAGAAGGATAACATTTACATCTCTACGGAAGCAACGTTATCACATTACAAGAAAGAATCCTGGACTAGTCAGAGGAACAGGGTTTGAGTCTCAGCTCTCATGCTTAAAGCAATTACAAAATATTTTGTTGCCAACTGATTGATAAAAAAATGAGTATAAAATGAAAAAGTAAACTGGGAAAACCTTCTGAGTTTCAGTTCTGCTTCCTGGCTCTTCTTCTGATGCTCAGACTATGCCTCCGATGCCATCTTACCCTGGAATTACTTTCAGTACTTGAGGTTTTCTCACCCTGAAACATTCCTCCATTTTGTTGGCCTTCTGTTCCCAATGGTGAGTTTATGTTGGGGGAGAGGGGCATCCTTCATTTTATAGGGGCAGCTGGGTAGCAGAGTGGATAGAACCCTGGGCCTGGAGAAAGAAGTGAATTCAAATCCAGCCTCAGACATCTACAAGCTCTGTGAATCTGAACAAGTCACTCAACCTCTGTTTGCCTCAGTTTCTTCACTTGTAAAATGAGGATAACAATAGTATCTACCTCCAAGGGCTGTTCTAAAGATCAACTGAGATGATAATTATAAAGTACTTAGCATAGTGCCTGGCCCATGATGTATTAGAAGGGCCCAGGCTAGCCAACCCTTGTTTCCCTCTGTCTCTGCTTCGGACGTGCAGGACTTCAGCGCTATGATCCCACATGGTTGTCTTGGTCCCCACATACATTTTAGCTCCCTTTTGTGTGTTGTCTTCCCCTATTAGAATGTAACCTCTTTGAGGATAGAGGCTGTCTTTCTTTTCACTTATGTTTATATCCTCGGTACTTAGCACAGTGCCAAGCACATAGTGCTTAATACGTTGCCTTGCCTTTCTTAATTTTTAAAATTATATAACACCAGCCTCAAAATAAAAAGCACTCCGTATTTTAGGGCTATTATTATTAATATGGTTAATGACTAGATGTTACTAAGGATATGGCTAACAAACATGTAAAAGTGGCAGGAGTAAAGGATATAAGCTAACTTTCTGGCAGACATAGTGGTGTTGGTGTAGAAATCCAAAGAGGAAAGGTAATACACACACACACACACACACACACACACACACACACACACAAAAACATATACACACACATATCCATATATGTGTGTGTATATATGTATATACATGTATATGTATATATGTATATACACACATATGTATATATACACATATACACATATGTATATGTGTATGTATATACACATATGTACATATACATACATATGTGTGTATATGTGTGTACATGTGTGTGTCTGTGTGTGTGTCTGTGTGTGTGTATGCAAGTGAGAGTTGCTAAAATTTTTGATATCTGGGAAGCCAGTAGAATGGAACTTGTGGCAGAGGACAGGGCTTGGAGGTGGCTAGCAAGAGAAGGGAGGAAAGGTAGAGAGGGAGAAAGGGGGGCGAGGAGAGAAAGAAGAGAAAGAGAAAGGTAAAAAGAAAGAGAGAAAGGGGGAGGGAGGGGGGAGGGAGAGAGAGACAGAGACAGAGATAGAGAGACAGAAACAGAGACAGAGACAGAGACAGACAGAAAGACAGAGACAGAGAAAGGGAAGAAGACTCATTTGTTTTGCTTGACTGCTATTGGCTTCCAAGATTGCATCAAGGTGAAGGTCATTAAACTTCCAATTTATTTGTAGTCTTAAGAACATGCCCAGTAGGGCCAATGGCACTTAGAATGTTTACGTTTTATGACTTTATACAATCCTAAAATTCATACTTGCCTCACAGGGTATTTATCAAGAAATCACTTAGTAACCATGAAATGATATGTAAATATCATTTGTTGTTATTGTTGTTATGATTGCATAGTATTATAATCGGATAGACCTTAATAGTCTGAGTACAGTTGCTTCTTTTTGCAGATGATAAAATGGGGCCCAGAGGGGTTACCTAACTTGCTTGTCCATTTTACTAGGTTTTTATTGGACTATTTTTCCTTGTTGTCTGACTCTTCATAATCACATTTTGGGTTTTTTTGGCAAAGATACTGGAATGGTTTGCAATTTCCTTTTCTAGCTCATTTTACAGATGAGGAAACTGAGGCAAACAGGGTTAAGTGTCCAGGGTCACATAGTTTGAGGTCAGATCTGAACTCAGGTCCTCTTGCCTCCAAGTCTGGTGCTCTATCCACTGTGCCACCTAGCTGCATCATCAGAGACTATTGTAAAGCATAAAAACCTAGTAAAATGGACAAGCAGCTACGTATCCTCTCTGGACCCTGTTTCCTCATCTCATCAAAGACTAGTATGAAATATGGGCAGCTAAGTGGTGCAGTGATTAGAGCACTAGTCCTTGAGTCAGGAAGACCTGAGTTCAGATCTGACCTCAGAAACTAGCTGCATGACCCTGGACAAGTCACTTAACCCTGTTTGCCTCAGTTTCCTCATCTGTAAAATGTGCTGAGGAAGGAAATGGCTAACCACTCCAATATTTTTGCCAAGGAAATCCCAAATGGGGTCACAATGAGTTGGAAAAATCTGAAATGACTGAACAACTATAGCAACAGCACTATAAAGTATATATACATGGGTACTCTCTCGAAAGGATCTATAAACTCATTAGTTTGAGAGCTCTCTCTCTCTGTCTCTCTCTGTCTCTGTCTCTCTCTGTCTCTGTCTCTCTCTGTCTCTCTGTCTCTCTCTGTTTCTGTCTGTCTCTGTCTCTGTCTCTGTCTGTCTCTCTCTCTCAAAGGCTCAGATCCCACCTGCTTACTCTATGTCCTTCCCTAAATCCAATGTAAAAGGTATATTAGATATACTAGAGGCCTTTATCACTGCTTCCTCCTGTTATGAGGAAAGTAGGGGAGCCCTCTGGCTCTTGCCCTTACCACGTGATCAGCCTATCTTCTCCTTCTATGAGAGAATTAATTACTTCATAACATCTTTCCATCTTTCATTCTTCTTTTGCATTCCTCCTGGGTTGTATGTTGCTGATGGGACCACCTCTCAGGTTCCTCTCTATTTTAAATTCTTTTCATTCTGTGTCTCTTTGTCACACTGGCAGAATGTTGATATTAAATAGATGGGTTTTGGTTTCCGTGGGAGACATGGGTCATTAAACAAGCTTTGCAATTTCCCTAAGGCCATACAGCCTGCACTACGTACAGCTCCTGTTCAACTGAGGGCTCAACTGGTTGCATCTGTACTCATTGTGCAAGTATCAATACTGAGGGATACATTCTATAACTTGTAATGTTCTAATCAGGGCAAAATATATTCTTCAACTGTTTGGTCTTTCCAGTAAAGTCAAACTCTTTTTAGTAGTTATATATCTCCACAGCAGGCTCCGGAATGTTCCAAGACCTGATGCAACCATCATAATGCCATTTGCAAACAGGAACATAGACACATGCACATGCATGCACATACACACATGTACATATATACACATATACACATACATACTATACATGATAAACATATACATGGATCCCTAATTTTCTTATATCGAAGAGTGTATATATATGTATATATACATACATAAACATACACACATATGTATATATGCATATAAACATGTATATATAGTTTACACATATACATATCTCTAATCCTTCATATAGAAGTGTAAATAGATATATACATGATATGTACACATACATTCACATATATAGATATACACATATATATATTTATATATACATATATTTAGTAAATTATGTCACTAGGGATATAAAATGAGAAATATCATGGTCTCTGCCTTCAAAGAGTATAGCATCTAATAGGGGAGTAGTGGATGCACCCTAGACAGTCCCCTCTTACTTCTCTCTCAAGAACTCTGTCCTGAAAAGTAGAGTTGCTGTAGGAGAGTGGAAGCCAGATATCATGGGTACCCCCCTGCCCACCACTTCTCTACAGTGGAAGCAGGTGTTGAGCACATTTTAGTCATCTCTTTATTGCTGGCTTTAGTAGCAAGAATAAAGCATAACCTGCAAGGCCTGATATCACTTATCAAGAGCCTGAGAAAAGCCAGCCAAGGTACCAGCAGCAGATGGCACAGTGGGGTAGAGAAATCTAGGTGATACAGTGGAACAGCGTTGGACCTTGAGTTGAGAAGAAAGGAAGGAAGGAAATAAGCATTTATTAGGTGCCCACTATGTGCCAGACATTGCACTAAGTTCTTTACAAATATTATTTCATCTGATTCTCACAACAACCCTGGGAAGGAGATGTTATTATGAAGCCCATTTTAAAATCAAGAAAACTGAAGTAGATGAGGGTTAAGTGACTTCTCCAGGGTCACATGGTAAATAAGTTTCTGAGGCTGCATTTAAACTCAAATCTTCCTACATCCAGGACTAGTGCTCTGTCCATTGCACTATCTAGCCACCTAGGGAAGTCTTAAGGTCAAATCCTGCCCCAGACATCTAGTAGCTGTGTGAACCTGGGCAAGTCACTTAATCTACTTCAGTTCCCTCAACAGTGAAATGGGGATAATAATAGCATCTACCAATTGAGTAGGTTATGTAATAATATTTGGAGGACTCTTTGCAAACCTTAAAACCACTCTACAAATGCAGGTTTTTATGTTGTCATTGTTGGTAGTGGTGGTTAATGTTGTTGCTATTCTTCTGGACCAATGGGGTAAAATAGTTCTTGGAGCATTTCCAGAACTAGGATGACATCAAGATGAGGGAGGTGCATGTTTGTAACTGGATTAGTCTCACTGAGACCTTCAAAAAGATGGGAAAAAAGTCAATGGAAGACCAAGCTAAGTTAGCATAAAACCATAATTAGAAGGAAAGTGATAGAAAAGGCTTGAGAGTATCATATCATAACTTTGTTTCTTTGATTGTCAGAGACTACCTGAAAGGGAGGGCATTTCCATTATGGAGACAAGCGAGATGAGATAAAATGTTGAGACTAGGTGACTATTTGTGTGAGGGTCTCATCAAAATGCAGGGTTGTGATGCTGACTCTTAGTAAAAAGAACATAAGGTATGGCTATTCATTCAGATGAAGTGATTTGCTCCAGGGGGTGGGCAGTGGAGCAGAATCTGAAATGAGGATAATAGGTGTACTAATTACACTAGTAGCAAATGAGTTAGTGTCCAGAAGATAACAAATAGAGTGGTCTAAGAGATTCTGGGAGAAGGGGCTTAGTTTGAGAAGAAGGAATTAGGAAAGATAAGATAGGGAAGGTGGTACCTGAGTGAACTTTAGAAGACAGAGAAGTCGCAAAGTCATAAATGGAGTGAATGAAACTCAGTTCTGATAGAAAACAAACAAATAAACAAAGGAACTATGTTTTAGATAAAGAAAGAGAATAATGAAGAAAAATGAAGTAATTCAAAATGTCAAGAGTAATATTAACTAGCATTTATCTAGCACTTCAAACTTGGCAAAGTACTTTATAAATATTATCTTATTTGACCCTTACAACACACTGAAGGGGGAGGTGCTATTATCATCATCAGTTCATGGATGAGGAAACTGTCTCACTGTCTCAGAGAAGCTAAATGACTTGTTCAAGGTCACCCAGTTAGTAAAAGCCTGAGGCCAGATTTAAACTCAGTTCTTCCTGATTTCATATACAATCCATTATCCGCTGTACCACGTAGCTACCTACAGACTGAACAAGTGTTGTACTATGAAATAAGGCTGGAAAGGTAGCTTGGAGCCAAATTATAGAGGATATTAAAAGGTTGGATAGGAAATTTGCATTCCATTGTGTATACAATGCCCATCATGGCCTGTTATGCAATTTATTTTAGTAGACAGTTGTCCAGAACAGTGAAAAATGACTTGCCTGATGTCATAGAATGCATCAGCAGCACCATTTGAACCCAGGTTACACTGACTCCAAGGCCATCTCGCTACCTATTATGCAATACCACCTTCTCGTATCAGAGGTAGAATTCACTAAATTATTCAAATATTATTATGCAAAGATAATGGAAGGGGAAAAGGCCAGGCAGGAATAAGTCCAGGAACTTAACCTTAGATGGTATCAATAATACCAAAAGGAAATTTAGGAAAGGGGAAAGCTTTGGAGGGGACATGAGCTCTGTTTGGAACATATCAGTCACATCAGTGAGATATGCGACTGGAAACGTCCAGTAGATAGATGGTTAGAGATGCAAGACTAGAGGATATGAAAGGGGTTGGCCTAGGAATACAGATTTTGTAGAAAGAGGATAAATGATGTGATAGATTTAGATGAAATTGCTCTGTGAGAGAAATGGTTGGAAAAAGAGAATTTAGAGTAAGTAACAGGCTTCCGGGGTAAGAAACCCTAGAGAGAAAAGGTTCCTATAATATCTAAAAGGAAACACAAGGAGAAAATGGACCATGCTGGCAAACATGGTGGCAATACATTTTCCTAAAATGCATCTATTGTGGAGTTAATAGTCAATTTTTTTATGAATCTCAGGTTGACACACACTGTAATTTCCTCCATTTTGTGGAGAATTGGAAGTTTGCTATGACAACTGGTAGGGAACATAAGGTTATAAAGCATACTCCACACAAAGCAGCACACGAGCAGTCTGAGATTATGGTCTTGTAATTCACCCGCCTGCGTGTAGTCAGTCATTTTTATTGTGGCCATTTGGAAACCTTCCTTTCTTCTGATTTTTAGTGTCACATTCATGCTTACAAATGAAATAAACATATTACTAATGAGGTATCCACACCAGAATGAAATGGTTGCTTGACCAATAATGTAACATTATAGACAGTTTGCAAGATTTAGGAGTCCACAAGAATGTAAATAACCTCTTCCACACAAAGGCAGAGTTTGCAACTGGAATGTACATGACTTTTAAGCGGGAGAGTTTCCACAAATGTGGAGAAGTACAAATGTTACCCTGATTTTTAAAACTGGAAGAAGCCATATTTGCAGCTTTATAGGCCAGAGAGCTTGATATCAATCCATGGGAAATTTCTTTTGAAGGGATGCTCAATAAATATCAAAAGACAGATATTGGGGTCAGAAAGCGCTAGTCATACTGGGTTCATCAAGAACAGATTAGACCCTATTTAATCTCATTTCCTTTTCTGGGACAGTATTAATGGAGTGGAAGCATTTTACAAAATGACTCATATTGTCTTTGTGGATGGCATTGGGGGTGGAGAGGTTGTTTTGTGGGATGGCTAAAAAAAAATCTGGGCTATTCAATAAAACTTAGGTGGGTCCAGAAATAGGTAAATGACTATACCCAATATAGCTTGATGTTACTTTAGAGAGAGCTGTCAAGTGAAGTACCCAAGAAGTCTGTGGTTGACCTTAGGCTGACTTCTTTTTTGTCAGAGAATGAAGGGAGAAATGAAAATTTGCAGGTGATAGAAGGGGAATAGGGAAAGGAACAAGCATATATTAAATACCTACTATGCACCAAGCACTGTGGTAATCTCTTTACAAACACTATATCATGTGATCATCACTACTATCTTGTAAGGGCAGCTATTATTATACCCATTTTACAACTAAGGAAACTGAGTTAAACAGAGTGTAAGTAACTTGGCCAAAGTCACACAGCTAGTCTTCTTGATTTCAGGAGGAGGACTCTATATGTTGTGCCACCTATCTGCCTAGTCACAGTATTTAAAATAGTTTTCAGATGAGGTACAGGGAGCAAAGACTAGTTGGTGGAGTATAGACCACAACTTAACTACTCTCTTTCAATATTCCCCTCCAAACAACTTTAAAATAATACCTCAGATCAAATTTTGGAGAGGCCGAGCCAAAGAAAGGTCAGAGGGAGACATTTTTTTTTCAGTTTGACAACTTAGGAAGTTTAAAAGAGAGGTCTGTAAAACTAGGGTGAGCACAGGCCCAGACCATGGCAGAAGCACCATTGGTAGGCCTAGAAGGCAGCTGTGATAGCAATAGCAGCAGCAGCAGCAGCAGCAGCAGCAGCAGCAGCTTTGGGAGCTCTCAGCCCAGAGATAGTAAGAGGATTAGATATCTGGTCAGAAAGAGATTACAGGGGAACCTTTGCTAACACTGAGTGCAGCTGGTACTGACTGGTAACTATTGCCCATAAGCAGTTCTAGGTTGAAGTTCCAGGGCAAGGTAGAACACTTGTGATCAGTCACAAGGGAGTAGGCGCTGTGGTCATAATTCATTTGCAGCTTGAGGGAGTTGGGGGGGAGGGACTTGGTCACAGTTGCAAGGCTAAGAAGACTGCTTTTACTTGTAGCTTCAGGAGTTCAGGAGACCTGGTCACAGTCGTAGGATCAAGAAGAGCACTAGTACTTGTGGCTGCAGTGGAGTAGGATTCCTTCCCAGGGAAAGAACAGAGCACAAACCATGACAGCAGTGACCACTTCTCTCCCACAATAATACCATCTTGGAAGCACCCAAAACTTGCTGACCCCCAGAACTAGCTCTGAAAACAGTAGCACAAAAATTCCTGAAGCCTCCATACCCCCAGGTGATCAGAGTTCAACTTCAACATAAAGTTCAAAGTGAAGAAATACCTGGGAAAATCAGCAAACAACAAAAAGAACTTGACCATAAAAAGCTACTATGGTGGCAGGAAAGATCAAGACATAAATTTAGAAGAAAATGATAGTGTGAAAACAGCTACAAACAAAGTCTCAAAGAAAAACACTAATTGAACCCAAGACCATCAAGAATTCTGGAAGAGTTAAAGAAAAAGATAAAAGTGGCAGAAGAATAATTGTGAAAACAAATTGTAGTGATGCAAGAAAATTATGAAAAGAGAATTAACAGCTTGGTAAAGGAAGCACAAAAAATACTGAAGAAAATCACACATTAAAAAGCATAATCGTCCTAATGGTAAGAGACCCACCAAAAAATTACTAAAGAAAACTATTCCTTTAAAAGCAGAATAGGCTAAACAGAAAAACAAGGTGGCACAAAAAATCACTGAAGTAAAAAAAATCCTTAAAAAGCAGAATTGGAAAACGGAAAAAGGGTACAAAAAGTCATTGACAGAAATAATTTCTCGAAGATTAGAATTAGGTAAATGAAAGTCTCCATGAGACTTAAAGAAACAATAAAACAAGGTCAAAAAATAAAAAAATAGAAGAAACTGTGAAATATCTCAATGCAAAAACAACTGATGTGGAAAATAAATTAAAGAGAGATAATTTAAGAATTAATGGACTACTTAGAATCTACAATAAAAAAGAGTCTATATATCTTATTTCAAGAAATTATCAAAGAAAACTGCCATGATATCTTAGATCTAGAAAGTAAAATGGAAATTGAAAGAATCCAGCTCATTTTTATATACTACCATCAAACCCATCAGGAAGAGCTAGAAGGAGAAATTCCATTTAAAAAAAATGACAATGTAAAATACTTGGAAGTCTACCTGCCAAGACAAACCCAGTGACTGTGTGGATACAATTACACAACACTTTTCATGGCAATAAAGACAGATCTAAATAATTGAAGAAATATTAATTGCTCATGGCCAGGCTGAGCCAATATAATAAAAATAACAATTCTACTAGATTAACTTATTTATTCAGGACCAAGACAATCAATCTGCAAATGCATTATTAATAGAGCTAGAAAAAATGTAACAAATTTCATCTAAAAGAACAAAAGGTCAAGAACATCAAGGGAATCAATGAAAAAAAAATGTGAAAGAAAACAGCCCAAAAGTTCCAGATTTCAAAGTAAATTACAAAAACTGGTGATACAATACAAAGAGTGTCAGATTTGGACTCAGGAAGACATCCTCCAGAGTTGAAACCTGACCTCAGACACTTACTAGCTATGTGAACCTGGGCAAGTCACTTAATCCTGTTTTCCTCAGTTTCCTCATGTAGAAAATGAAGTGATGGAGGAAATGGAAAATGACTCTAGCATCCCTGCCAATAAAACCTCAAATGGGGTCACAAAGGGCCAGACATGCCTGGAAATAAGTGGAAAAACTTACAATAATAGTAATAGAGTACATTATAGTAATAGGGAACATTACAGGATGTAAAATGTATAATTTTTTTTTAAATTTAAATTTATTTATTTATTTAACATATTTGGTTTTCAGCATTGATTTTCACAACAGTTTGAATTACAAATTTTCTCCCCATTTCTACCCTCCCCCCCACTCCAAGATGGCATATATTCTGGTTGCCCTGTTCCCCAGTCAGCCCTCCCCTCTATCACCCCCCCTCCCCTCTCATCCCCTTTTCCCTTCCTTTCTTGTAGGGCAAGGTAAATTTCTATGCCCCATTGCCTGTGTATCTTATTTTTTAGTTGCATGCAAAAACTTTTTTTGTTTTTGAACATCTGATTTTAAAACTCTGAGTTCCAAATTCTCTCCCCTCTTCCCTTCCCACCCACCCTCCCTAAGAAGTCGAGCAATTCAACCTAGGCCACACATGTATCTTTATGTATAACCCTTTCACAATACTCATGTTGTGAAAGGCTAACTACATTTTGCTCCTTCCCAACCCATCCCGCTTTATTGAATTTTCTCCCTTAACCCTGTCCCCTTTCCAAAGTGTTTGTTTTGATTACCTCTACCCCCATCTGCCCTCCCCTCCATCATCCCCCCCCTTTTATTTTTTTTTATCTTCCTCCCTCTTCTTTCCTGTGGGGTGAGATACCCAACTGAGTATGTATGGTATTCCCCCTCAGGCCAAATCTGATGAGAGCAAGGTTCACTCATTCCCCCCTCACCTGCCCTCTCCCCTCCTCCCACAGAACTGCTTCCTCTTGCCACCTTTATGCAAGATAATCCACCCCATTCTATCTCTCCCTATCTCCCTCCCTCACTATGTTGCTCTCTCATCCCTTAATTTCATTTTATTTCTTTTAGATATTTTCCCTTCATCTTCAACTCACCCTGTGTCTGCTCTCTCTCTTTTACACACACATATATATATATATATATATATATATATATATATACACATACACATACACATATATATATATACACATACATATAAACACACATATATATAAAAACACACACACACATATATATACATACATACATACATATACATTCACCTATATATATACATATATGCATGTTCCCTTCAACTGCCCTAATACTGAGGTCTCATGAATCATACACATCATCTTTCCATGTAGGAATGTAAACAAAACAGTTCAACTTTAGTAAGTCCCTTGCAATTTCCGTTTCTTGATTACCTTTTTATGCTTCTCTTGATTCTTGGGTTTGAAAGTCAAATTTTCTATTCAGTTCTGGTCTTTTCACTAAGAAAGCTTGAAAGTCCTCTATTTTATTGAAAATCCATATTTTGCCTTGGAACATGATACTCAGTTTTGCTGGGTAGGTGATTCTAGGTTTTAATCCTAGCTCCATTGACCTCCGGAATATCGCATTCCAAGCCCTTCGATCTCTTAATGTAGAAGCTGCCAGATCTTGGGTTATTCTAATTGGGTTTCCACAATACTCAAATTGTTTCTTTCTGGCTGCTTGCAGTATTTTCTCCTTGATCTGGGAGCTCCGGAATTTGGCAACAATATTCCTAGGAGATTTCTTTTTGGGATCTATTTGAGGAGGTGATCGATGGATTCTTTCAATTTCTATTTTGCCCTGTGACTCTAGAATATCAGGGCAGTTCTCCTTGATAATTTCTTGAAAGATGGTATCTAGGCTCTTTTTTTGATCATGGCTTTCAGGTAGTCCAATAATTTTTAAATTATCTCTCCTGGATCTATTTTCCAGGTCAGTGGTTTTTCCAATGAGATATTTCACATTGTCTTCCATTTTTTCATTCCTTTGGTTCTGTTTTATAATATCCTGATTTCTCATAAAGTCACTAGCTTCCACTTGCTCCAATCTAATTTTTAAAGTAGTATTTTCTTCAGTGGTCTTTTGGACCTCCTTTTCCATTTGACTAATTCTGCCTTTCAAGGCATTCTTCTCCTCATTGGCTTTTTGGAGCTCTTTTGCCATTTGAGTTAGTCTATTTTTTAAGGTGTTGTTTTCTTCAGTGTATTTTTCAGTATTTTTTTGGGTCTCCTTTAGTAAGTCATTGACTTGTTTTTCATGGTTTTCTCTCATCCTTCTCATTTCTTTTCCCAATTTTTCCTCTACTTCTCTAACTTGCTTTTCCAACTCCTTTTTGAGTTCTTCTATGGCCTGGGGCCAGTTCATGTTTTTCTTGGAGGCTTTTGTTGTAGGCTCTATGACTTTGTTGTCTTCTTTAAGCTGTATGTTTTGGTCTTCTTTGTCACCAAAGAAAGAATCCAAAGTCTGAGACTGAATCTGGGTGCGTTTTCGCTGCCTGGCCTTACTCCCAACCAACTAACTTGACCCTTGAGTTTTTCAGTGGGGTATGACTGCTTGTAGACTAACGAGTTCTATGTTCTACGTTTTGGGGGGAGGTGCCAGCTCTGTCAGAGCCGCACTCCTCCTTCCCCAAGAACCCCCAGTCCAGACTGGGCTTAGATCTTCAGCAGGCTGATGCACTCCTGCTCTGATCCGCCACTTAATCCCTCCCACCAGGTGGGCCTGGAGCCCGAAGTAACAACAGCTGTAGCTGCCCCACCTCTGCTGTCCCCGGGGCTGGAAGCCGAACAGAGAACTCCTTCCACTCCCGCAGCTTTTCCCACTAACCTTCTCTGCAGTCTTTGGTGTTTGTGGGTCGAGGGGTCTGGTAACTGCCGCAGCTCACATATTCAGGGCGCTAGGGCCCCCTCCGCCCGGCTTCTGGTCTGGATGGTCCACGCCGCTCATGCTGGGCTCTGCTCCACTCCGTTCCCAGCTCCCAGCTCCCAGCTCCCAGCTCCGTGTGGAATAGACCTCACCCAGAGACCATCCAGGCTGTCCTGGGCTGGAGCCCTGCTTCCCTCTGCTGTTCTGTAGGTTCTGCCATTCTAGAATTGGTTCAGAGCCATTTTTTATAAGTTTTTGGAGAGACTCGGGTACTGAGCTCACTCTAGTCCCTGCTTACCAGCTGCCATCTTGGCTCCGCCCCCCCAAGATGTATAATTTTAATTGCATGAAATTACAAGGCCTTTTTCCAAATAATGTATTGGACAGGGAAAAAAGTTTTACAGCAAATATTTCTCAAATATATAGGGAACTTAGCCAATTTTTTGAAAAGAGCCATTCTCCAGTTGATAAATGGTCAAAGGATATAAACAAAGTTTTCAGAAGAAGAAATCAAAGCTATCAATAGTCACAAGGAAAAAATGCTCTGTCACTACTGATTAGAGTAATGCAAATTAAATAACTCTGTGATTCTACCTCACATCTATCAAATTGGCTAACCTGAGAGAAAAGGAAAATTACAATTGCTGTAGGTAGAAAAATTGGGACACTAATGCTCTATTTGTGGCATTGTGAACTAGTCCAACCATTCTGGAGAACAATTTTGAACTATGCCCAAAGGGCTATACAACGGTGTATATCCTTTGACTCAGCAATTCAACTATTACTATCCCAAAGGCGAAAGGACTTATACATACAAAAATACTTATAGTAGTTCTTTTTGTAGTGGCAAAAAATTGGAAACTGAGGACCCATGAATCAAGAATGGTTGAACAATTCATGGAATATGATTGTGATAGAATACTTTTGTGCTATAAGAACTGAAGGACGGGATAGTTTCAGAAAAACCTGGGAAGGCTTATATGAATTGATGGAAAGTGAAGTGAGCAGAACCAGAATACTGTACACAATAACAGCAATATTGTAAGGATGATTAACTGTGAAATACTGAGCTATATACGCACACACACACAATATATATATATATATATATATACATATATGTATATATATGCCTATAGATATATAGATAGATATCAAGGTACTGTGCTACTCCACCACCTAGTTACCTCTAATAGAGATAATTCTAGGCTGGTACCTCCTCTCTGAGAAATCCAGATTAACCAGCCTTATATTCCATTCTGCTCTGCTCCAGGCAGAAATCAAATTCCTCTTTGGAAAGGAGTGAGCAAGATTCCTGAAATATCTATCAACAAGTGTCTGTGAGTCTCATTTAGATAAGCCCATGTGGACGTACATACAACCTACATGAGCAACACACACACACATTCATTTCTAACAATCAGACCTTTTAAAAAAATGGAGTGTGTTTCACTGGGAGAGGAGGGGATTCCCCTTCTATAAAGGGAGTTGTCACCGCATATTGGTTATATTGTAGAGGGATATAAGATACACAAGAACAAGTTTGCTGAGATATTCCAACTCTGAGATTGAAATTCCAACTCTGAGATTCTATACTACTCTAAATCCAGGATTCACTCAGGAATGTTTAATATTATGGATTATTAAGTTTTCCCTTTTATGTGAACATCAACAAATAACAGAAGAAACTGAATACAACCGCTCACAAAATCATATGGAAGTAAATGGAATTTAACCTAATTTTACTTGTCTCCTGCTGCCTAATATTTTGCTGGCTTCAGGCCAATGAATGCTTGCTGATGATTAAAACCATAATATCAAATATTTGGCACAGTGTACGTTTATCTACCCACCAAATATCAATTGATACAACTTTAGCCAGGGGTGAATAAAATGTTAATTTCCAAGGGAAAACAATGAATTAATTGCAATGTAGTCAGTCCTCAGTTGATAATGTTTCTACTGCAATTATCTTTGTTGGGTGCAGGCTTCTAGTACCCAGTTTAGGTAATACACAGATTATTTAGCTGAGTCTTTGGAGCCTAAAGCAGCCTTTATCAGCCTATGTAGGAGAGATATATGTTCAACAGAGATTTCATTATGTACACCTTGAAGGAAGAAACAAATCCAGTATATTTCCAAGAGAGGAATTGAAAAGTGATGAATGTTGATTAAATTGTTTCTTCTGGAGAGCTTGAGTCATTTTCCCATATGGTTTCTTGGACATAAACTGGCCATGGACATCAAGAGGTTTTTGGGTTTTTTTGTTTTTGTTTTTCCTGTCATTTCATTGCTGTTCAGTTGTTTCAGTCATGTCCAGCTCTTCATCACCCCATTTGGGGTTTTCTTGGAAAAGATACTTAAGAGATTTATTTCCTCCTCCAGCTCATTTTACAGATTAGGAAACTGAGGCAAATAGGGTTAAGTGACTTGCCCAGGGTCATACAACCAGTAAGTGTCTGAAGCCAGATTTCAACTCAGGAAGATGAGTCTTCTTGACTCCAGGCCCAGCTGGCACTTTATCCACTGGACCACCTTGCCTCCCTTTCTGCCGCTACTACCATAAAATCTATTTCTATGACTATGGCTAGCTCAAATTTATGTAAACACTTTAAGGATTGTAAAATGTTTTAAATAATTACCTCATTTGATCTTTATACCCTTCTATGAGATCACTATTATTATTCTACACATATTGCAGATGAGGATACTGAGGTTCAGAGTGGCAGACTTGCCCAAATTCATCTATTCAGTAAGTGACTGAGGCAGGATTTGAACCCAAGTTGTTCTCTGCAGGCTCAGCACTCTACCTCTTACAGGTATGCTTACTGACAGAAGTTATTAGATGTTATTTTTTTTCTTTTCAGGATTTTTAGTACTTAATGGCTGTTCCAGAGAGGCAACATTGCATAATGGTTAGAGAACTGGTCTCAAAGTTAGGAAGACATGGATTCAATTCAAGCCTCTCACATATAGTAGCTCTGTGGCTTTGGGCAAATAACTCCTTCAGTGCCCCAGGCATCTCTCCAAGACTGCTGTTAGTTTGTATCAGCTGATATCCTTGGACTCAAGCCCATTAAAGGAATTGGTTGAGTATACCTAGAAGATTAGCAAAGGAGAGGTGATCTGGTGATCTGAGTGCTGTTGACCTGAGCATATATATGGAGCTGTTACAGGCTATAGGGAAATCCCAGGTTCAAACCAAAAAAAAAAGTTATTCTATCATTTAGCAAACACTGATGTATGTCTTTGTGCTATCTTTTGCATTTTTCGGTGTTTGCTTACATGTAATATCTTTCCCTATTAGAATCTAAACTTCTCCGAGGGAAGAACTGTCTTTTCACTTACATCCCTAGCAATTGTCACAATTCTTGGCACAGACTAAGTGTTCACTCTTGTTGCTGTTTTTCTTTCATTGATTAATACATTAATTATTGTTAATTAGATTAGATCACCTGAGAGAAAGGACTGTATTTTATTCAGGGAGCACGAATAATGATTTGATTGGATTATCCTTTTCGAATCTTAGAGTCAAGGTGCCTTTTTGACAGGTAACTAGTGATTGTAGGGGGTAGATAAGGTGATGGGAGGACTTGTTTAATAAGTAAGGAGTTCAGTCATGAATAAATCATTCAGGGATGTGTGGGAAGGAAGTGGGCAGCACCTTTCAACAACCTGTTCCTTATCTTCCAGGGGAGAGAGTCCTAACCTCCGTCACCATGACTCTACCATGTCAAAGCACTTTGCAGAGCTGACAGCTGCCAAGGCAACAACTATTATAATAGAGAGGAACAGATTTTTTAAAAAAGGTTTAAGGATTCTTCCTTTCTCAATTCTCCATCTTTGGTCTGTTTCATGAGCTCTTTCCATAGCAAAAATGAAAAACACATGGTAAGGACACAATTTTTTCTTTAGCCTCTAAATGATTTACCTCAGTGGTGTCAGGCTCAAATAGAAAGGTGTGAGGGAGCACTAAAACATGAATTCCTGTAGGCCGCATATTGATTTATTTAGTTGGTTAAATATTTCCCAATTACATTTGGTTTGGACCATCCTTGGGATTGTTGTGAACCTCATGTGACTTGACACAACCGATTTACATAATCCAATTGAAAATAAGGCAAACTTTCATAGGATCATGTAATCTGAGCTGGAAATGACCATAGGAATCATGTAGTCAAACCACCACATTTTACAGATGGGGAAACTAAGACATGAATGGAAATATAAAGGGACCTCCCAAACACAGGTGATGGTATCAAGCATGACTATGAGCTGCTGGGATGTTTAATCTGTTTTACAGCCAGCTGCCTTGTTTGATTCTCAAAACTACCAATTCATCAGAATGAAAATAAAAATTCATTCTAATCTCAGGTTATGAAACCCCTTTATATTGATATAATGTTAGAAATCTGATTTGGAGCATTTAGTTCTCTGTCATCCTGATCTGTTCCAGTCAACAAACCACAGCCTCAGCAGCCTCTAAGTTAAAAGTCTGTCATTGATGTTGTATTTTGAAAAAGTCCTAGGATTAAGCAGCAAAACCCCAGGCAACTTAGTTCATTGAGGCCTAGAGTAGCAAGTCTAAAGAAGAGCTCCATAAATAGTTAAACTTTCCATACTAAACTTGCACGCTAGATTAGCACACTCTGAATTTCCATGTTATCTATGAACCTGAAAGGAAGAATACTTTTTCCCCCCAAAGAATGTCAGCCATTGAATAAGGCAGGATCTTGTACCCAGTTCCTATAATGTGATATTTCCCCCCTTTTTGACCTTGTAAAATCCTTCAAGTGCATTTTAAGCCAAAGCACAATTTATTCTCAAGTGGTAATAAAGTAATAAAATTACTTCTGGGGAAGGCTCTAACTCCACATGCAAGGAACCACAGCCTGCCAATTTCTCCATAATAGTCTATGATTCAGACTTTAGGAGACCAAAGTTGAAAATATACAAATGGCTTTCACAGCTGATTTAGGGTAAAGAAATTAAGAGGTAAATCAGCCTAGTTAGGGTTGAGTCAACCTAAAGAAAGTGAGGTCTGAAGACTTGAAATAAAAATTTTTGGCCTTTCTACATATCTGGGCACATACTTTTCTTTTTGGAGATACTGTGAGTGCACTATCCCTCTTCCCCAGAAGCAAGACAACACAGAAGCATATAAAGGACTTCTTGGCAATTCTTATGGAATCTAAAGTGTGTCATTAGACAAGAATCGCTTTTGTTCCTTCTGTGAGGGCATGCAGGGTGCTGGTGCCACCAGGCCTTTGAGAGAGGATGATGACAACGGAAGAACTTTCACTCATGGTGCTATAGCAGCTTCCTTTTTCACCCAAAGCTCTTTTCCAAGCAAAACTAGGAGCATTGGATGTAAATGTTATGCTTGGGTAGATTACTCCTGGATATGTGTAGTGGCAAGCAAAGTGCGACTTTTTGATGTTTTTTTTTTTGGAGTGCTTCTCAGCACTAAGGCAACCAAGCGCCTTTGATTGAGTCTTGTCTTTGTTTGAATCAAAAGCCTTTGATTGAATCAAGAATCTTTGATGACCTGTTTAAGTCACAAGAAAGACTAAGACCCATGACTTTGAGTCACATGATTGTGATACCCTCTGACTCTGAAGAAGTGTATATATACTGTAAGATTAGCATTTTCCTTTGGGGGCTCACTCATTGGAAGAATGTTTGTGTGATTGGCCAGATGAGACTCTGGGTAGCCATTGAGGAGCCCCCCAGCTTTGAAAACCCAGATGTTGGTGATTCTCTCTCCGGTAAGTATGTATTTATTGTTATGGACAGACAGTTAGAAGCCCTATCTGCTGATTTGTGTTATTTGCTCTGTTTATATAATTTCTGCTTGTAATTTCTGTTTGCGTTTTCTCTGAAGTTCAGGGCACTAACTTTTCCCCCTGAACTAAGTGAATGATATATGTAAGTTTAATTAAAGTGAGGTTGTAAACTCATTAAAGTTGCTTTCCTTAGAAAACAATATCAAAAAAACTTTGCTTGCAGCCCTATGTGCTGGTGTTATTGGTCGTACAGCTCCACAGAAGCTGCAAGCAGCGCTGTTGTTAAAATATGTTCACCTGCTCTCTGCACCTTAACAGAGTAAACTGAAGGATCTTAAATTACACAGAGCCAGAAGTGGGCAAAAACCTGAAATAGGTAGAGTTTCCCTCCCTTAGGCCTTCCTTCCTTTGTCTTTTATCTTCCCCTTTCATTTTTTTTAAACTTACTGTTACACCATGCATCATCATGCCTAACCAGTGTACTTATGCTGGCATCTGCCTGCTAACATCTTTTTCCCTACTTTGTACCTCATCCAGAATTGTTCCCCTAAATTACTTCTCTCTCTATTCTTTTTAGAATCTGTAATGAAACAGATATTACTTAGATGTTAAAATAAAAGCAGGGCGATAAAGTCATTCATACTATGGTAAGAATGACATGTTTTCAGGATTCAAAAAATAAGATAATTTCATTAAATACATTTCTAATTACTGGCATTATTAGCATTCAGACAAAATGAACCAAAGACCATCTTCAGGGTCTGAGACATTTTTGAGTAGGGAGGTCTTCTCAGTTCTTTCAAAGTCATACCAGGTAGGTGCCTATCATACAAAGAGAGTCATGCCCACTGTGTTGTCCATTCCAAGAAAAAAAACAGCAACAACAACAACAAACATTCAAGGTAGCATTGTGTAGTAGAAAGGGGCCTACACTAGGAATCAGAAGACTTGTGTACTAATTCTGACCTAACTAATAACCCATTAGGTCCTTGGGAAAAACATATTTCTGAACCTCAACGAAGTTGCTAGATTAGTTCAATTCCTGGGTTCCTTGAACTCTAATGCCCTATTCCATTAGACTCTATGCTGTTAGTATAACTGTGTTAGTGAAGAACATATTTCTTAGAGCTAGTATGAAACTTAGTGATCATCTTTTAGCCAATCTCTTTATTAAAGATGAGGGCATGATAGCTAAAGAATTTGCACCAAGGTCAAATAATAATAAAAGAAAGATATAGAACCAGAAGAACCTGGATGTCTCAACTCTCACCTTTCTCACATATAGCCTTGCCTATAGTAGGGACTTAGTGAATATTCATTAAAATTAATTGAGTGCAAAGAACCAACTCTTTGTCGCAACCTGTAGGTTGTTGTTCTTCATTCCTTTGAGTCATATTGAACTCTTCATGACCCTGATTGGGATTTTCTTGGCCAAGATGCTGGTGTGGTTTTGCCATTTCCTTCTCCCACTCATTTTGCCCATGAGGAACTGAGGCAAACAGGGTCAATTGGTTTGCCCAGGGCACATAGCTAATAAGTGTCTGAAGCTTGGTTTGAACTCATGAAGATGAGACTTCCTGACTCCAGGTATGGCACTCTATCCACTGTGCCACCTAGTTATCCCTGTAACTATTATACCATGGTATTATACTCACTAGATTTTATACATAGGGTATTACTTTACTTCATATAGAGTGACTGGTTCAAGATTAAGCATCAATCTTTATAATAGAAATTTCAAAAGACTTTCACTTCATGAGAATCTGAATCATATTATGTGTGTGGTGTGTGTGTGTGTGTGTGTGTGTGTGTGTGTGTGTGGTTTTTTCCCTGACAAAGGTAATATGCATAGACATTGAGGAACAAATGGTATAATTTTTTAGAAGATTATGTATTGAGCTATTTATTTCTTTTTTCTTATCCTTCCCATATATTCTGACCACTGATTGTTCCTTTAATGCGTGCATATGTTCTATTCTATCTATCTCTATCCATCTGTCCATATATGTGTATATGTGCCTTTGTATAATTTGTGTATATTATCTACATATAATTAGCATCGATAGTGGGGTAGTGGTGGTGGTGGTCCTCACTAGGAACTCCTTCTACCAATAAGACCATAGTCTGAGCCAGATACTACCTTTATAATACATAATAATAGAAACATAAAGATCACTAAATATTATAATCTATATACATATTTATATGTAAGCTTATTAATGATATAAAGTAGTAGTTGAATAATACATAATAATAATAATAATATAACATTTATACAGTCTAGACTTGAAGTTTCATTTATGTAGGGCACTCCTGTTAAAGACTCTCTCTCACACACACAAGTTCAGATTTGTAACTGTTCTACAATATAGCCCCTAGAATTGCCTAGGGCATTGAACAGTCAAGAGAATTATCCACATTTACATAGCCAGTTTGTGTCAGAGTTTGGACATGAACCCAGGTCATCCCGATTTCAAGGTCAGCCATTTTATTCTTTTACATACCAAGCTGCCTCTCATGTTTATGTATTAACAGAATTTCTTATAATCTTTGTCTACAAGAGTCAACTTATTCACTTAAGAGAAAACCCGAGGCAGTTCAGAATGCTTGCATTTATCAAAGATGCTTCCAAATATCCCAACTATTAAAACTGTCACCTCTAAAATCATGATCGACATGACCTGAAATAAATGAATAGTGCCTTTCAGGCTTAAACTGACCAGCGAGGGTTGTTTCAGTACCCAAAATAACTGGTGACATGAGGGATTTGTTTTAAAATGACTATTGCTTTGTCTAATTGCCCCATCATTATACATTTAATTGTTCCATTTATGCACGTACAAGTCAATATGCATCATAAGAGCGGTTTTAAGAGGTCTGTCACCAGGCTGTGTCTTACTTTTGCTCTTTTAAATAACATAAAAGTCCCCAGAGAGTTGTCAGCATCACAAAATAACGATTAAATAACTATTCTTTTAAGTCTTCCTTAAAAAAACAAAGCAGTAAAATCAAGAATATTCAAATCAAAGACCCTACCATACCAGCAATTAAAAAAAAAAGCATCCTGTCCCCTATCCCCTCAAACTCACTCCCCTACTCTGGGTGATGTCCCCGCCTTATCTCTGGGTACTGGACCCTTCAGTGGTGCTAAGTGCCAATTGTCAATCTGACATCCTCTTTTATCATAAAAACCAAGATGTCCTCGGTGTTCTGGCACTTGTGTCAGGCCCCTAAACATTTGTTTCATCTTTTGTATTGAATATAAATTCTGGTTATAAAAACCTTCAGATATACAATAAAAACACACACAGGAGGGGAAAAAAAGACCTATCTCCATTGAGCTTAACAATCAGCAGGGCCCAAATTACCTCTTATTAGCATTTATTTTACAAAAGAGGCAGGGTATAATTTGGTGATAGATTCAGATTTGGAGAGGAACTATAATCAGCCTCCTGAAGTGCTTCTGCCTGAAGTACATGGCTGCTATTTTTTGTAATATATTTCTTCTCCCCCCTCCTTATCTATGTAGTCTTTCAATGCTATCTCCTATGCTTCTCTCTCCCTCCACCTTCATCTCCTTCCTTCTATGTACCACCACCCCCCCCACTCTCCTCCTTCCTCCCCTTTTCTCTCCTTTTCTCTCTCTTGGCCTCTTTGAATAATGCAGTTGCTTTCAATAGCCAGGCAGTCCTGAAGATTAGGGAGCTGTTTGTGGAGATGGGGGCCAGCTGAATAGGAGCAGGAGGCCCCACTCCCCTGGAAAACAAGGCTCTGGGAACTAGGCCAACTGTGAAGAGCATGTGCTGCAAGTAACTGAATAGGCAAGCAGCAGGCTGGCCCATATGTCAGACTGTGCCACAAAGACTCCTCTGCACATCTACCATGACAAACAGGATTACCGAAGACAATTAATCTGGCACGCTTTATCAAAATCAGCACTGACCCCCAACCTCTCCCCCTCAGTGTGCAGCAGATGCCACGCTCCAATTCAATAGAGCTCAAGTGTTTCCTTTCTCACTTCTGAAAGGAATCCAAGGCCTGAATAGGGCTGGCGTGGACTAATTGCCACCACTGTCTGATGGTGACAGTCCTAATCAAATAAGATGAGCTCACCTTTTCTCTAGGTTTTAATGGAGAGACTGTCTACAGCTTCCTGTCAGCTACAGAGAAAGAAACGCATCAATTTTACTTTCGTCTTCTTGTCTGGTGAAAGTCGCTGGTTGGGAGAAAGCAAGATGGAGCCATTTGGTCTGTTCTGGGCACCATGTTTTCAATAGGATGCTGACAAAATGAAGGATATCTAGAGAGAGATGGGTGAATAAGATAGGAAGGGGGAGGTGAGCTAGAGACGGGCGAAAAGGTTTAGTTGAAAAAATGGGGATGGTTAGCCTAAAATAAGAGGAGTGGGGGGGGGGAGAAACAATAGCTGTCTTCAATGATTTGAATGACTGTCATGTGGAAGAAAGATTAGACTTGTCCACTTAGCCCCAGAGGTCCAAACTTTAGGGAAAGTGGGTTAAAGTTCTTAAGAGGAGGATATCAGCTAGATAGAAGAAAGAATTAAAAAAAATAAAACTTCGTAACAATTACAGAGATACAAAAGTTGAATAGCTTCTGTAATAGCTAATGAGTTCCTTACTATTGGTGATCACTAACAGAGGCTCCTGAAACTATTCAATATAGTACTCTGCACTGCAATACACCTTTTCAAAACACCTACTGGGTACAGAACCCCCTTGACTAGACTGTTGCAGAGGCATATCCTGTTCAGGTGGAATTTAAATTGATGACCTGTAGGTACCTTTGAGATTCTATGATTCTGTGATTATTTATTCTCTGAATGTCTGTGGCTTGTACAAAAATCATGGGCTTGAAATTTTCTTGCTTTCCATGAATTACCTGAGCTCTCTCTGGATATTTAATTTTGGAACAAAACTTGGAAGATAGGAGGGAAAGACTTTAAAAAAAGCGATGTTTTCTCAAATCAACATTTTCTGATTTTATTCAATTATTAATAGTGTAAACACATTTCACAGAATGCCAACTGTTGGGTTTGTGGGGACTGTTTTCAAACTTAGAACCTTCTGTAAAACATATATTGACCCTTGCTACCCAGTCTTTCTGTGGGAAACATGGAATTTGGCTCCTTTTGTCCATGACTAGGGTCTTTTATGAGGAAATCAGGATTAAAGTTGATTCTAGGTCTCTATAGTTATGGGTAAAGGGGACTGCAATTCTAATGCAAGCACTCAGGTTAATAAATATAGGTCCATTACAGGACTACAGACTTCATTTTATCTCATAGAAAGAGATAATACAACCAAAGGGATCAGAGAAACCACAAACAGACATGATAAGTCTCCTTTATTTTCCAGTGAGTTCTACTTTTCCACAGGAACCAGTGATCTTCATTATTTATGGTGCTTCCCCAAGTTTTGAAAAAGGGATTTTTCACTTGGAGTTGATAGAGAAGAAAAGCTGCTTCCCATCAGACCTTTACAATCCTTGTAACTCAGGACGGCTGTAGAGAGGAAGGCCAAGGTTCACTCCTCTTTATCATTGTTCATCCTCTTATTGCTCCTCCACCTATGGGGCCAAGTGTTTGCTTTTCATCCTTCTTCAGGACTGACTTCAAGAAGTGTGCTTAAAACTCTCCCATTTCTCTCTAGTTGGCCATGTCTAGGACATTTGCTACTCTGGTTCTTCCTCTGACAGTTATCATCACTTGAATAAAAGTCTCTACCATTGCCTCTCCATTCCTTCTGTTCAGGAGACCAACTGTTTACCTGGATGGCTATTGAGATGTCCAGGCTTCATTATTCAGGGTCCTGAACACACTCAAACTGTATCCTATATGCATAGCTTTTCTGGTAATATGTATGCTCTCAGACCCATACCCCTCTCATCTTCAACTCATCTCTAGTTCAATGATCAGCCTTTGACAGATATGTCTATTTCCTTTAATAGGCTGGAGTCCAAGGATATTGTTCATATCTCTAATGCGCTTGGCCCAATCAATCATACCCAATGGTTAGTCTATAGTATTCACAAAAAGAAGTCTTTAACAAAAGAACAAATGCTTCTTCCTTTAACCTCATTAAATTGATCATGCTGCTTATTTGTAGCCCATTATGTGAATATCCTTGATCATCACATTATTATACAGGAAGATGTCTTTAGGCTAGTCTTGGTTGTATTCTTTGTAATAGCATGTTTTAACACTTATTGTGTTCAATGCTCTCCAATGAGATACAAATAACATAAATTTCAGGTTTGTAGAAGACACATGCAGTTTCTGTAGATAAATTGGCATCTCGAAATTTTTGTGGGAAGGAACTTCTTTTGTTCTCTTTAGCCTGAGATCATCATGGTGTTGACAGTAAAGCACATCAGCTGGGAGGCCAGAACAAGGAGAGCAGACAGAGTTTCTTGACATATGATTCTTCCCACTTGAAATATCTTAGAAGGGGGAGGAGGGGAACATGGGTAGCCCTGATTCCCTGAGGTAACAGTGATCTCTCTATCCTCAAATGTGCTTAGACACCTGATCTAAACACTCCCTTTGCCCCTCCTTCCCACACTCTGTATTGTATTATACTTTCTTTAGTGCCTATTGTATAATTCCAGTAAACTACAAGCAACTTTAGGGTAGGGAATATGTCATTTTTCATCTTTGTATCTAGAAAGCAAAATTGAACAGGAAGAGGAGAGCCAGTTACATTACTTTTAGGAAATGGTAACTGATTTTCTATTGCTTATATTAGATGTATTATAAAGGACAGTTTTTAACTGTAGATTTTTAAGAAAAGGGAAAGGGTTCATAGTGAAACACATTGGAAGGAGTACTGACTTGAGAGTCCCGCTTCTAATCCCAGTCTCTGCAGCTTACAAACTGTGTAGCTGAAACACTTAATCATGGTAGTCAGTTTGCTAACTAAGTAACTCACCTGCCTTGTAAAGGCAGCTAGGTGGCACAATATATAGAGCAGTGGACCTGTAGTTGGAAAAACCTGAGGTCAATCCACCCTCAGACATTTCCTAGCTAAGCAACCATGGGCAAGTCACTTAATGTCTCCATGCTTCACTTTCATCATCTGCAAAATGGGGATAATAATTTTGCTTTCCAGAGTTTTTGTAAGGAGGAAATGACAATATTTGTAAAGAGGTTTTGACAACCCTTAAAGAGTTACATATCACTATTATCATTATTATTATATTATATTATAATCCTAATATTCTGACACCCTTAAGAAAGGAAAGAAGTCTTTGGATTTCCAGAAGTAAAACACCAACGTGGTATATATATATATAAAATTTATTTTATCTCAGTTTTCAACATTCGCTTCCACAAGATTTGAGTTCTTAATTTCCTCCCCATTTCTTCCTCCCACTACTTCCAGGATGGCATGTAAATTCACATAGGCCCAACATGTACATTATATTAAACCTATTTTCATATTAGTCATGTTGTCCTAAGAATTAAAACCAATGGGAGAAGAAACCAAGAGAAAGAACAAAAAAAAAGGAAAAAAAAAGAAAGAGAGAGCAAATTATATGCTTCAATCTACATTCATGTTCCATAGTTCTTTCTCTGGATGTAGATAGATTGTCCATCATGAGTCTTTGGAGTTGTCTTAGATCTTCCATTGTTAAAAGGATACATCTATCAAAGTTAGTCATCATATAATGTGGCTGTTACTGTATGCAATGTTCTCCTGATTTGGTACACTTCACTCAGTATCAGTTCATATAAGTCTTTCCAGGTTTTTCTGGAAGTCTGCCTGCTCATCATTTCTTATAGCACAATAGTATTCCACTTTCTATATACCACAAGTTGTTCAGCCATTCCTCAACTGATGGGTATGCTCTCAACTTCCCGATTCTTTGCCACCACAAAAAGATCTGCTATGAATATTTTTGTACATGTCAGTCTTTGCCCAATTTGTATGGTCTCTTTGGGATACTGCCCTAGAAGTGGTATTGCTTGGTCAAAGGGTATGCAAGGGGCATAGCCCTTTGATCATAGCTCCAAATGCTTCCAGAATGGTTGGTTCAGTCACAATTCCACCAACAATACATAGTGTTCCAATTTTCCCACATCTTCTCCAGCATTTATGATTTGTCCTATTTTGTCACTGTGTGCCAATTGATAGGTGTGATGTGGTACCTCAGAGTTGTTTTGATTTGCATTCTCTAATCAATAGTGATTTAGAACATTTTTTCATATAACTATAGAAAGCTTTAATTTCTTTCTCTGAAAACTGACTGCTCATATCCTTTGACCATTTATCAATTAGGGAATGACTTGTATTCTTAGAAATTTGACTCAGTTCTCTATGTATTTTAGAAATGAGGCCTTTATAAGAGATACTGGTTGTAAAACTTCTTTCCTACATTTTTGCTTCCCCCTAATCTTGATTACACTGTCTTTGTTTGTGTAAAAACTTTTCAATTTAATGTAATCAAAATTATCAATTTTGCATTTCATAATGTTCTCTATCTCTTTTTTGGTCATACCATTCTCCAAAAATCTAACAGGTAAATTATTTCTTACTCTCCTAGTTTGCTTATAGTATCAACCTTTATATCTAAACTGTGTACCCATTTTGATTTTATTTTGGTATATGGGTAAGATGTTGGTCTATGCCTAGTTTCTGCTATACTATTTTCCAGTTGTCCCAGGAGTTTGTCAAATAGTGAGTTCTTATCCCAGAAGCTGGGGTCTTTGGGTTTATCAAATAGTAGATTACTATAATCATTGACTACTGTGTATTGTGTACCTAACCTATTCCACTGACCCACCACTCTATTTCTGAGCCAGTAGCAAGTAGTTTTGATGATTGCTGCTTTATAATACAATTTAATATCTAATATGGCTAGGCCATCTTCTCTAGTATTTCTTTTCATTAATTCCCTTTTAGTCTAGTCCTTTTGTTCTTCTAGATGAATTTTATTATTATTTTTTTCTAGCTCTATATAGTAATGTTTGGGTAGTTTGGTTGGTATAGCACTGAATAAAAAATTAATTTAGGAAGAATTGTCATTTTATATATTAGCTTGGCCTACCCATGAACAACTGATGTTTTTGTGAAAAAGTATTTTGTAATTGTGTTCATATAGTTCCTGGGTTTGTTTTGGCAGGTAAACATATTTGTTTTTAAAAGAAAATGGAACACATAAAATAAAATAATTCTCCTTTTTATTCACCCATAGTAAACTTACTATAAGGTTTCAAATATTCAGAGAGTTGTGGTCTCACCGATGAAGCTGTTCCCTTCATTGTGGCAGATCATGGCCCATCTGTGCCTTCCTATCCTGTACAACTTTAGACCATGTCCTCCTACAAGTTTGCCATGGAATTTTTCTATCCAATTTGCTGGATGCTTTTATCACTTGGTTTTGACATTTAGGGGATTTCCAATAGCATCTAGGCAGTGCTGGTTATTTCTCACTCTTGCTACCTCACTATTACATCTTCTCTTTGACTCACAAGTTTCTTGGACAAGACCCAAGGTTTCTTTCATTCATAATTCCTCATCAAGGCCACCATTCTTCTTGTCCTTTGCCCTTTGGGAGATTCTCAAGTTCAACCATTCAGAGTCTTTATTGTTCCATGATTTATGGCCATATAATAACACTGAAAAATAAAAACAATATTGCCATTACCAAGATGGACCTATCTTTTGAGGGGTAGCTTTGTATCATTCAAAGGACTTTATAATATGTCAAAAGAAAACAGCACACTCTCCTCCTTATCATTAATTCTGGGCCCAACTCATTGTCCGTTTGAAATATCTGACCAAGTTGTTTAAATACACACATGATAATTAAGTGCTCATTATATTCCTGGTACAGTGCTTAGTGCTTGGGAAATAAATACAAGCAAGTAAGATACTCTCTGATCTAAAGGAGTTTATGTACTAATAGGGCAAGACAACACTTATCTTGAACCAGTGGCCAGGAAACAGTATTTTCATCAGGAAAGTCACAAGAATGTTGATTGGAGCCTTCGGGAATGTTTTAAACCCCTGTGCAAGAAGGGTAATGTTATCATATTGTGTTCTTAAGCTATAGTTGAAAAAAAAAATTATTTAGATGGGATAACATGGAGATGATCTGGAAATAGGAAGATGGGTCAGATTCTGAGTTAGTCATGATAGATGCTTACTAAGAAAACCCAGAGTCCTAGGGTGGGAACTGTAATTCCCAGTCAGAAGTGGAGTTCAGAGAACAGGATCATAGAAATTTGAAGATGGCTAGCAAGCAGCTACATTTTTCAAAAATACATATTTTGAATCCTATATAATTTTGACCTTTTCATAAGAGGAACATTTTTTGAGGAAAGCCTAAATTGCAGTGTTTTCTTCTACAAAGACCTTTTTTTAATAGTCAAGAAGCAAAAGAACAAAGAAATATGTTATTCTTCCCACCTTTCAAACAATTTTCTGATGTCAAAGATGTGGTCTATTATGGAATATCACTTGATAAAACCTGATTTTCTATACCTCCTGTAAGGATATCCTTCATGTATGTGTAAATAATCTTAATAAAATTTTATACAAATTACAAAGTAGAAATACTTTTATTAATTCTTAATGTTCTCTCAACTATCTTTTGTTTTCCTTAGGCAATGAAAAGATGATATTTTTATTTTTATGTCTTTAATATCATCCTCTCCTTCAGATACTTTGAAAATCGATTTCTCAAAACCTTAAAATGTTTTTGCTCCAGTATGGATACCTTTTGTATATATTGTAATAGTCCATCTGCTTTTCATTCATTTTTTTCAACTATTTACATTTCTTCTAGGAATATATTCTGGACTGGGATTTTAGAGTCTTCATGGGATGGCTCCAATGTCCTTGACGGTGAAATAAGTTTGTTAAAATGAAAAAAATAATTACAGTCCTTTTTCACATTTATTTCTGTGTGTGCCTTTCAGTTTCATCTTTAAATATCCTTGGAATACTTCATTCATTTGGATCTTCTAAAGAGGCTTTTATTCCCCTGACTGATTCTCTTTGTTTTCTCAGGTGATGTTTATTAAGTGATATAATATTGTACTACCCTCATCCATAAAATTTTAAAAACAAGATTATATTTGAAATCAATTGTTTCCTTTGTCTTCTGTACACTTTGATTGACAAATAGGACAAATAGTTCTTTCTAACATAGTTTTAGGTCCTCTTGCTTTCCTTGTTATGGCACTTGATTTACGTTGGTTAAATTTCTTTATGAAAAGCCAAGATGGCAGCTCAAAAACAGGGACTTGCTTAAGCTCTTCCCCTAATCCCTACAAACACCTTTAAAAATGACAGTAAACAAATTCTAGAGCTACAGAACCCCCCCCCCAAAAAAAAGAACAGAGGCAAGCAATTCTCCATTGCCTGGATGGTTGCTTGGAAGGGTTTTTTTGCACCATGCTAGGAGCGGAGCATAGCCCAGCATGGGCCTTGCCAGGACAGACCAGGCTGGAGAACCAGGCAGAGCAGGCCTTAGAGCCCTGAATCACTGCACTGTGGCGGTTACCAGATTTCTCAAAACACAAATGCCAAAGACAAGGGAGTGGGTCAGTGGGTAAACTGGATCTGGGTAAGGGAAGTTCATGGTCTGGCCACAGTCTCAGGGTGGCAGGAGTGGCTGAAGTGCAATGACAGCAGCAGCAGCAGCAATGACAGCAGCAGATGCAGTGGTGGCTTCTGGCCCCAGGCCCACACAGTTGGGGGAATCAAGTTGCTGATCAGAGCAGGAGTACAGAGATCACTGTCCTGGCACTGAGGCAAGGTTCTCTTGCTTTGACCTGCTTGGATCTGGGTCATGGTCCTGGTTGGCAGTTCTTGGGGGAGGAAGAGTGCTAGTGTGGCAGAGCTTTATGGAGGCTGTGGAGAGGGAGTCCTCCTGGTGGTTACATGGCAGAAAGGAGTGCTTGCACTCACAGACCAGAGCACAGGCCAGGAGAGGAGTATCATACCACCTCAGAATAGAAATAGCTCTGAAAACAGCAGTGCAAAACTCCCGAGCTTGGGACAAACACTCTCCACTCTGAAAGCAGTCACACCCTGACAAAAAGCTCAAAATGCAAGTAATCAGCTGGGAAAATGAGCAAGCAGTGTGAAAGGACTCAGACTATGGAATCTTTCTTTGGTGACAAACAAGGTCAAAACATACAGCCAGAAGAAGTCAACAAAGTCAAAGAGACTATCAAAAGCCTGCAAGAAAAATATGAATTGGTCTCAGGCCATGGAAGAGCTCAAAAAGGATTTGGAACAGCAAGTAAGAGAAATAGAGGAAAATTGGGAAGAGAATTAGAGTGATGTAAGAAAATCATGAAAAAACAAGTCAATGACTTGCTAAAGGAGACCCAAAAAATACTGAAGAAAATAACACCTTAAAAACAGACAAACCCAAATGTCAAAAGAGTCCCAAACAGCCAATGAGGAGAAGAATGCCTTAAAAGGCAGAATTAGCCAGATGGAAAAGGAGGTCCAAAAGACCACTGAAGAAAATACCAACTTAAAAATTAGAATGGAGTAAGTGGAAGCTAGTGACTTTATGAGAATCAAGATATTATAAAACAGAACCAAAAGAATGAAAAAAATAGAGGAAAAATGTGAACTGTCTCATTGGAAAAAGCACTGACCCAGAGATAGATCCAGGAGATTGAGATAATTTAAAAATTATTGCACTACCTGAAAGCCATGATCAAAAAAAGACCCTAGATATCATCTGTCAGAAATTATCAAAGAAAACTGCCCTGATATTCTAGAACCAGAGGGTAAAATAGAAATTGAAAAGAATCCATGATCACCTCCTGAAAAACATCCCAAAAAGAAAACTCTTAGGAATATTGTAGCCAAATTCCAGAGTTCCCAGGTCAAGTAGAAAATTTTGCAAGCAGCCAGAAAGAAACAATTTGAGTACTGTGGAAACACAATCAGGATAATACAAGATCTAGCAGCTTCTACATTAAGGGATCGAAGGGCTAGAAAGATAATATTCTGGAGGTCAAAGGAGCTAGGCTTAAAACCAAGAATCACCTACACAGCAAAACTGAGTATAATACTTCAGGGCAAAATACAAATTTTCAATAAAATAGAGGACTTTCAAGAATTCTTGATGAAAAGACCAGAGCTAAATAGAAAATTTGACTTTCAAATACAAGAATCAAGAGAAGCATGAAAAGGTAAACAGGAAAGAGAAATCATAAGGAACTTACTAAAGTTGAATGTTTTCTTTACGTTCCTATATGGAAAGATGATATTTGTAACTCATGAGACCTTTCTCAGTATTAGGGGTAGTGGAAGGGAATATACTTATATATAGACAGATGGCAGAGGGTTAGTTGAATATGAAGGAATGATATCTAAAAATAAAATTAAGGGGTCAGAGAGGAATATACTGAAATATGGAGAAAGGCAGAGATAGAATTGGATTAAATTATTTCAAATAAAAGGGGCAAGAAAAAGCAAGTTATAATGGAAAAGGAAGAAGGGTCAGGTGAAAGGGAATAAGTGAATCTTGCTCTCATCATATTTGAATAAGGAGTAAATAACATACATACTCATTTGAGTATCTTACCCTACAGGAAAGTAGGGGGGTAGGGGACAAGGGTGAGGGGTGATAGAAGGGAAGGCACACTGGGAAGGAGGTAGTCAAAACATACACTTTTGAAAAGGGACAGGGTTAAGGGAGAAAAGCAAATAAAGGGGGACAGGATAGGATGGAGGGAAATATAGTTAGCCTTCCACAACATGATATTATGGAAGTGTTTGGCATAATGACACATGTGTGGCCTGTGTTGAATTGCTTGCCTTCCCAAGGAGAGTGGGTGAGGAGGAAGAAGGGAGAGAATTTCAAATTCAGAAGTCTAAAATCAAATGTTTTAAAAAAGTTGTTTTTACACCAACTGGGAAATGAGATACAGGCAATGGGATAGAAATCTATCTTTCCCTACAAGAAGTAAGGGGAAAAGGGATAAAGGGGGGGGGTGGAGTGGGGTGATAGAATGAAAGGTAGACTGGGGAAAGGGGCAGTCAGAATTATGCCATCCTAGGGTGGGGGGAGGAGGGTAGAAATGGGGAGAAAATTTGTAACTCAAAATTTGTGGAAATCTATGTTGAAACTAAAATATTAAATTAATAAATAAATTTTAAAAAATTCTTTATGAAATAATATAAGTAGAGCTGATGATCTTTCCTTTATTCAGTTCTTATTTTTTGTCATCAATAAGTCATTTAAAGAAACATAGTTAAACCTGTTTGTTTAGCAGGTCATATCTTTTTTTTGTTCTTTTTTAGCATTGTATTAATTTTGAAACTTTGATTAAACAAGTCAATAATCTAGTTATATGAAAATAGATGATTCAGAAATAATTACTATATCAATAACGTAATTTATTCTCTATTAATATATAACCAATTTGATCATTTTTGATTGTATTTGGTCCTTAAATGTTCAATATCTGCTGATTCTTTTCCCAGAGAAATTATTTATGACATATAGGTATATAGGCTGATGAATTTTTGAAACTCTTCTATTCTGTATTCACAATCCATATTTTCCAAAATATTTTTATTATCTTCCCCTATTTGTACTATAGAGAATAGTTTTCAATATGGACATCAAATACTCTGGCTTCTCATTATGCTTAGGTTTATTTATATATTTTCAGTGATCTTCTTTCTGAGCTGCATTGCTTCATCCTCAGTCTGTTACCCAGCATCCATCTTCTATCTCAGGGCTCTGGCCTGAATTTTGATAATTTTCCGTATCCAGACTGGCCCAGTCCAATCCTACTGCTCTGATCTCATCTTTACGCCAGGTAACCTTATGTGTATTCTTTAAGTTGATCAGTTCTATGAAAACCTACAACATCTGGAATCATACCCAAAAGTCACATTCTTCCCCAGGGACTTGGAATGCTCCAGTAGGAAGTCAAAGATTGTTCAGATACAAGGCAAGTTTGGCCTGGGAGTACAAAATGAAAACAGGGAAGGACAGAGGTTGTCAACATAATTCACTGTTCCCAACAAACACTCCTTTTGAACAGCCCAACATGACTTTACACAGGGCCATCACCAGGTGGTCATTATAGAAATCAGATTGATTATATACTTTGCAGGCAAAAGTGGAAAAGTTCTATACAGTCAATTAAATTAAGACCTGAAAGCTAACTGTGGATCAGATCATGAGCTTCTTATTATAAACTTAAGACTTACAATGAAGAAGAAGGGAAAACCACTAGGGCACATAGATATGACGTAAATAACATTCCTTATGAATGGTGAATAGATTTAAAGGATCAGATCTGGCATACTGTTCCTGAAGAAACTATGGATAGAAGGTCACAATGTTGTACAGGGAGTGGTAATAAAAAAAAAAAAAACATTTCAAAACAAAAAGAGGAGCAAAAAAAGCCAAGCAGCTGTCTGATGAGGCTTTACAAATAGCCGTGGAAAGAACCCAAAAAAGAAAGGAGAAAAGGGAAAGATATATACAATTTGAATGCAGAATTTCAAAGAAAAGAAAGGAAGAGATAAGAAGGTTTCTTAAATGAGAAATGTAAAGCAATAGAAGAAAACTATAATTGGGAAAGACAAGAGATATTTTCTTTTTTTAATTATTATTTATTTATTAATATTTTTAGTTTCAGCATTAATTTTCACAAGAGTTCAAATTACAAATTTTCCTCCCCATTTCTACCCTCCCCCCTCCACTACAGGATGGCATATATTCTGATTGCTGCATTCCCCAATCAACCCTCCCTTCTGTAACCCCACACTCCCCCAACCCCTTTTCCTTTACATTCTTGTAGGGCGAGATAGATTTTTATGCCTCATTGCCTGTATATCTTATTTTCCTAGTTGCATGCAAAAGCTTTTTTTGAACATCTGCTTTTAAACCTTTGGGCTCCAAATTCTCTCCCTTCTTCCCTCCCCACCCACCCTCCCTAAAAGGCAAGCAATTCAACATAGGCACACGATACACATGTTATGAAGACTAACTATATTTGCTCCTTCCTATCCTATCTTCCTTTATCCATGTTCTCCCTTGACCCTGTCCTTTTCAAAAGTGTTTGCTTTTGATTACCTCCTCCTTTTATCTGCCATCCCTTCTATCATCCCACCTTTTTATCTCCTTCCTCCTTCTTCCTGTGGAGTAAGAGACCCAATTGAGTGTGTATGTTATTCCCTTCTCAGGCAAATCTGATGAGAGCAAGATTCACTCATTCCCCCTCACCTGCCCCCTTCCCTCCCAACATAACTTTTTTTTTTCTTTTTTGGGGGGGAGGGGCTTTTTAAAAATTAAATATTTATTTTTCAGCATTGATTTTCACAAGAGTTTGAATTAAAATTTCTCCCCATTTCTACCCTCCCCCCCCACTCCAAGATGGCATATATTCTGGTTACCCTGTTCCCCAGTCAGCCCTCCTTTCTGTCACCCCACTCCCCTCCCATCCCCTTTTCTCTCCCCTCTTCCCTTCCCACCCACCCTCCCCAAGAAGGAAGCAATTCAAGCATAGGCCACCACAGTGGTATCATTATGTATAACCCTTCCACAATAACTCATGTTGTGAAAGGACTAACTATATTTACTCCTTCCTAACCTATCCCCCTTTATTGAATGGTCTCCCTTGACCCTGTCCCCTTTTGAAAGTGTTTCTTTTTGATTATCTCCACCCCCATCTGCCCTCCCTTCTATCATCCCCTCTTTTTTATCTTCTTCTTCCTTGTTTCATGTGGGGTAAGATACCCAATTGAGTATGTATGGTATTCCCTCCTCAGGTCAAATCTGATGAGAGCAAGATTCACTCATTCCCGCTCACCTGCCTTCTCTTCTCTTCCTACAGACTGCTTTTTCTTGCCACTTTTACATGAGATAACTTACCCTATTCTATCTCTCCTTATCTCCTTCTCTCAATATATTCCTCTCTCATCCCTTAATTTGATTTTATTTCTTTTAGATATCTTCCCTTCATCTTCAACTCACCTTGTGCACACACTCTTTCTCTCTCTCCCTCCCTCTCTCTCTCTCTCTCTCTCTCTCTCTCTCCTCTCTCTCTCTCTCTCTCTATATATATATATATATATATATATATATATATGTATATATATATGTACATATATATTATATATAATATATATAAAATATATATATTTACACATACATATATACATACATACACACACACACGCACACACACACAGACACACACACACACACACACATATATATATATATATGTATATATATATATATATATATATATGCATATATATATATATGCATATTCCCTTCAGCTACCTTAGGACTGAGGTCTCATGAATGATACACATCTTCTTTCCATGTAGGAATGTAAACAAAACAGTTCAACTTTAGTAAGTCCCTTGCAATTGCCTTTTCTTGTTCTTTTTCTTGATTACCTTTTCATGCTTCTCTTGATTCTTGTGTTTGAAAGTCGAATTTTCTATTCAGCTCTGTTCTTTTCACTGAGAAAGCTTGAAAGTCCTCTATTGTATTGAAAATCCATATTTTGCCTTGGAGCATGATACTCAGTTTTGCTGGGTAGGTGATTCTTGGTTTTAATCCTAGCTCCATTGACCTCTGGAATATCATATTCCAAGCCCTTCAATCCCTTAATGTAGAAGCTGCTAGATCATGTGTTATTCTGATTATGTTTCCACAGTACTCAAGTTGTTTCTTTCAGGCTGCATGCAGTATTTTCTCCTTGATCTGGGAGCTCTGGAATTTGGTGACAATATTCCTAGGAGTTTTCTTTTTAGGATCTTTTTCAGGAGGTGATCATTGGATTCTTTCAATTTCTATCAGTTCTCCTTGATAATTTCTTGAAAGATGATATCTAGGCTCATTTTTGATCATGGCTTTCAGGTAGTCCAATAATTTTTAAATTGTCTCTCCTGGATCTATTTTCCAGGTCAGTGGTTTTTCCAATGAAGTATTTCACGTTGTCTTCCATTGTTTCATTCCTTTGGTTCTGTTTTATAAGATCTTGATTTCTCAAAAAGTCACTAGCTTCCACTTGCTCCAGTCTAATTTTTAAGGTACCAATTTCTTTAGTGGTCTTTTGGACCTCCATTTACATTTGGCTAATTCTGCTTTTCAAGGTGTTCTTGTCATTGGCTTTTTGGAGCTCTTTTGCCATTTGAGTTAGTCTATTTTTTAAGGTGTTATTTTCTTCAGTATTTTTTTTGGGTCTGCTTTAGCAAGTCATTGACTTGTTTTTCATGGTTTTCTCACATCACTCTCATTTCTTTTCCCAATTTTTCCTCTACTTCTCTAAGTTGCTTTTCCAAATCCTTTTTGCACTCTTCCATGGCCTGAGAACAGTTCATGTTTTTCTTGGAGGCTTTTGATATAGGCTCTTTGACTTTGTTGACTTCTTCTGGCTGTATGTTTTGACCTTGTTTGTCACCAAAGAAACATTCCAAAGTCTGAATCTGACTCTGAGTCTGTTTTCCCTGCCTGGCCATGTTCCCAGCCAACTACTTGACCCTTTAGTTTTTCATTGGGGTATTACTGCTTGTAGAGTATAGAGCACTTTGTCCCAAGCTTGAGGGGTTGTGCTGTTGGTTTTCAGAGCTGTTCTACACAGCAAGCTCTGCCACACCAGTGGCCCCCTCCTCCCCCAAGAACCTCCAATGTGGACCGGACTCAGATCTTCAGCAGGCTCTGCACTCCCTGCTCTGATCTGCCACTTAATTCCTCCTACCCTGGGGCATGGGCAGGAAGTAACTGCAGCTGTAGTTCTGTCCTCAGAACTGTACCACCTCCACTGCCCCTTGGGTGGTATCTGAACCTTGAATTCTTTCACTCTGTCCTTGCAGCTTTTCCCACTAACCTTCTCTGTTGTGTTTGGTGTTTGTGGGTTGAGAAATCTGTTAACTGCCATAGCTCACTGATTCATGGTGCTAGGGCCTGTTCTGCTCAGCTCCCAGATCTGTTTGCTCTGGGCGCAGCCCATGCTGGAATCTTCTCTGTTCCGCTCCCAGCTCCTTGCAATAGACCTTACCCAGGGACCATCCAGGTTGTCCTGGACTGGAGCCCTCCTTCCCTCTGCTATTCCATGGGTTCTGCGGCTCTAGAATTTGTTCAGAGCCATTTTTATAGGTTTTTGGAGGGACCTAGCAGGGAGCTCACCCAAGTCTCTGCTTTCCACCTGCCATCTTCTCAACAAGAGATATTTTCAAGAACATTAGAGATATCAAGGGAAAGTTTCATGCAAAAATGGTTATGAGAAAAGACAAAAATGGTAAGTATATAATAAAAGCAGAAGAGATTAAGGAGAGGTGACAAGAATCCACAAAAAAACTATATAAGAAAGATTTTAACATCACCAATAACCATTATAATATGCTTACTGATCCAGAGCCAGATATGGGCCTTATGAAACGTTGTTAACAATAAGGCTAGTGGAGGTGATAGAATTCCAGCTAAGATATTTAAAACCCTAAAAGATGATGCAGTTAATGCTGCACTCAATAGGCAGACAAATTTGGAAAAAAAAAAACCCAACAGTGGCTGCTGGATTGGAAAAGATTTATATCCCAATCTTAAAGAAGGACAATTCTCAGGAATGTTCAAATTACTGAACCATTGTACTCATTTTACACACCAGTAAGGTTATGCTTAAGTTTCAACAAGCTAGGCTTCAGCAGTATGTGAACCAAGCTTTACCAGAAGAGTGGGTTGGTTTTTGAAGAGGCAGAGTAACTAGCAACCAAATTGTCCATGTTTGCTGGATTATGGAGAAAGTGAGAAAGTTCCACAGAAACACCTTTTGCTTCACTGACTACACTAAAACTTTTGACTATGTAGAACACAGTGAAATGTGGCAAGTCCTCAAAGAAATGGGAGTACCACATCATCTTACTTGTTTCCTGCATTCAGTCCAAGAAGCAAGTTAAAACCAAACATAGAACAACTCATTGGTTTAAGACTGGAAAAGCAGTACAAAAAGGCTGTGTGTTGCCACCTTATTTATTTAAATTGTATGCAGAGTAAATCATGTAAAATGCCAGATTGCATGAATTAAAAGCCTTATGACTCCACCTACCATTCCCATGACTTCTCAAAGGAAAACACATTTTCCTGGACACTATTCTAATTCCAGTTTAAATATGTCCATTTACTTTTCAAAATCATTTAATTTTCTCCTATTTATTTTATGATCAAGTAGAATTTCTGGAATTTTATAAAGCTCAATATTTCTTCCCAATGAGTAAGGGAGCATACTTTTCCTTTTGACCTCAGTTTCAGAGGAGAGTAGGCTCAGACTTAATATAGTTTTGTTTTGTTTTCCCATAGCATTGGTCCCATTGATCCTAATAAATTTGGGTCCAAATGCCAAAACTCAGCATAATTACTTGAAGATTCCTTACCTCAGACACTCACTTAATGCTTAACTGAATTGTGAAGATTGTTTTTCAAGGCACCAATGCTTGACTGCCTTTGTAATCCCAGCATAGACTCTATTACCAGACTTTCTGATTTCTGGACCTTGGGTGATTGCTTTCCTTTCATTTTGAAACTCACAGGGTTATAGTTTCAAATTTCTTTTACCTGATAGAAAAAAAATACAAGAGAAATCATCTAGACAATAGAATTGAGGCATATATCTATATGCAGGCCCCAAAGGCTTCTCTTTTTCCCATATTGTCTTTCAATGGATGCTGTCTAGCAGGGGACAAAGTCAAACCAATAGAAAAGAGCTATTTTGTGCACTTAAAATATTTATTGATGCTCTTTTCATCATTTCTATTGTTACTCAATAATAACCTTCCCCTCAACCACACTGAGTAGAAGCCCTCCCTTGTTACATACACAAACACACACACAAAGAAAGTTATTTTCCTGGTTCTGCTCTTTTCATTCTGAATCAGTTCATATGAGTCTATTCTTTATTTTATCCAGACATACATATATGTATATACATATATGTATATGTATATTCGTATAAAAGTGTATGTGTATGTGCGTGTGTAATTTATATGGTGCAACAAAACCCATTACTTTCATATATTAGACTTTGTTTACATTCATATATCAGTATTTGTTTAACCATTTCCCAATTGAACTGGCACCTATTTTATTTCGCAATTCTTTGCTAAACAAAGAGTGCTCCTATAAACGTTTTCAAAAATATAAGTATGTCTTTCATCTCTTTTTGATATGTACCCTAATACAACCCAGAGCAAAGGTTAAGTGGAATTTAGTGACTTTTGTCACCCAATCTGTTTCTTTGACTTTTAGTACCAAGATCGCACTAACCAGGGTTTTAACCCGAACATTGGTGCATAAGAGCCAACATTTTGAGATTTTTATTATTGTTGTAATGATGATAATAATGCAAATGATAATAATGTTAGCACAATTTCTTGATGTTAACAACTAATTAATCCAATAAATAGAGAATGACCAAATAAATTACAGTAGTATAAGTAGATTATTTCTGGACCATAAGGAATACTAAATAAGAAGAATTCAGAAAATCATAGCAAAACTTTCATAAACTGGTGTGCTATGAATTAAGCTAAAACATGAAAACAGTATACATATTATAAGTAAAATGACAAAAAACAAAAAAATTAAAGTTTATGAAATAGAAGGAGCACTGAGTTTGAATTAGAGGGTCTGTATCTAAATCCTGGCCCTGGGCAACTCACCTCACCTCTTTGGGCCTCAGTTTCCTCATCTGTAAAATGAAGGAATTGGTATAGACTCTAGCTCAACTCCCTTCTAGCTTTAAATCAATGAGACTTGAAAAAGTGAACATTATGCACTTATAATGACCAAGCTTGACCACAGGTAATTCCTTTCATTATTTGAAGAGCTGGGAAGCCAAGGGTATGAAACAGTCCATAGAGTTTTAGAATCAATTAATGTGCTAATTTTTCTAGCTATTTCTGGTTCTTTATTATAAGGGATATAAAGATAATAGGGTTTTACATACACACATACACACACATACATATATATATATATATGGGTTATAAAGATAGAACAAACTTTCCAAAATAAATTTTAAATGGCAGAAGAGAAAGCAAAATAGGGGTGAATATGTCTGCTCTATGTAAGTTCTATATTATCTAACATATATGCCTGTGCTGAGATCACCTGTTACATGTGGTAAAGTACTCGAAGGGTAGGAGCAGTGTGAATATCACTTGCTTTTTACAAGACCAAGGATTGTACCATTGATTTTCTGGACCCTTTATGCCATTGAATTTAATGCTGAAAAATAATAACTAATACAATACTCTGCTTTGTTACATATGAGGAAATTAAGCTCCAGGAGTGAAATTACTTGGTTAGGCACCAGTCTTCTAACTCCAAATCCATCATTCAAAACTCTTCAGTGACTCTTTGTTGCTTCTCAAATAAAGCACAAATACCTAGACCTGGCCTTTAAAACTCCATACCTACCTTGCCAAACTAATCTCATATCCCTCCCCTTTATGCACACTGTTAAAGATAGACCAGCCAATTAGTTTTTTGCTCCCTTCATTTATCTTCCTCCATCCCAGGTCTTTGCCTTTGCATTACCTGTCCTCCATACCTGGAATGCCCCCCCTTCACTTCTATCTCTGGCTCAGCTCAAGAAGTACACTCCCAAATGAAGCCTTGCCTGATTCACACATGAGATACTGTCCTTTTTCCTGAAATTATTCTGTTTAATTATTTGTATATGTGATATGTTCCTTTCAACCCAGTAGTTTCTAAGCATCTTGAGGACAGGTACTATTTCATGTAGTTTTTGTATTCCTAGTGCCTAACAGAGTACCCGGTACAGTGTAGGTGCTTAATAAATGTTTGTAGAATTGAATGGGAGTAGATTGATCTTCCTACTCACTATATAATGCTCTCTCACAAATTTCAGGCACTTTGAGATAAACCCAACTTGTATTTTCATAACTGAGGAGATAATATAAGCTGTAAATATCTTAGCAATAAATAATCAAACAAGACATGATGCAGTTTTGAATGTTTAGGTATTTTAGGTATGTAGACAAATAGTTCTTTGAAGAAGGTTCATAGCCCTTTTTAAAAATAGGCATGACTTTTAATTTTTTTATCAATAGTAAAAGGTAAAATTGGGCCTTATTCAAAATAGTGTTTCTCCCATAAAACTTTGACATCAGGCTTTGATAGGACAACTTAACCTAATTTGCTATTCTTTTTTTTCCCTTCCACTGTTTAACACCAGTCATAGTGACTATTTTAATAGGTTTCCTTTACACTCAAGGAGTGTCTTCCAGTATAAAGGAGCAACTGGTACATACTTATCTTGGGCTTAAGCCAACTCACCAGAGTGAAGGGATATTTTAAAAATTCTACTAGGATGACAGCTGTTCCTAGGGGCAACTTCACTGTTTCCCTTCTATCTTTCAGAAATGCTAGCTTGAAGTCCTACCACATAGCAAAATAATGGTCAAAGCCATGAGATTTGAAATAAATGCATGATATAAATATACAAAGCTTACCAATTTCATTGATGATTTTAACAGCAGAATGTAGCTCTCCATTTCTGAAAAGGAAAAAAAAAACATTTTAAACACTCAAAACATATGGGTGTAGTCACAGGTGCATTATGCTCTTAAGCAACAGATATTTACTTGCCATACAGTTGACTGAATATTTTTGGATGCTGGAACTATTTTCCATTCCTTCTTTATGATTAGTTTTTTCCAGTTTTAAGACATATGAACTTGTATTATTCACTTATCACCACAAATAAAAGGAGTTTTGCTCTAGTTTGCTATTTCAAAGACAGATCACAGGTAAAGGTAGGGATCTTCGAAATTAATGGGGATGTGGAGTTGGGGGGAAGTATGAAAAGCTATAGAGCTGACAGCAACCTTAGAGGTCATCTCATCCATCACCCAGCCCCACCAAACTTTACAAATGAAAGGACTAAGACTTACAGGGATGAAATGATCCACCAAAGTCTCAGGACAAATCAATCTAGAATTCAGATTTCTGGTCTTTCCATCTAATACCCTTTCCACAACAACATGTTCCTAGAAAAGAATATCCTGTCAAGAAGCTAGGTCTTTGCTTTCTGGATTTGGAAGTGGAAGATGGAGTACTGTGTTCAGTGTACCTCTGTGTTCTTGGATTATTTTTTGGACTCATAGAAGCACAGTAGGCAGTAGCTGCTCAAGGTGCTTGTAATAGAAAAAAAACTAGAAACTTAGAACTGTAGGATGATTATGAGTTTCTGGGGTTATTTCTGAGGGTCAACATCTTTTAGGAAGATACAATCATTTCAGTGAAATAATCTTCCTTCCTTCCCTTCTTTCCTTCCTTCCTTCTTTCCTTCCTTCCTTCTTTCCTTCCTTCCTTCCTTCCATTTCTTCTTCCTTTCTTTCTCTTTATTTCTTTATATACGTATGTATAGATGCATTTATTTTATTATTTGCTTCTTCATTCATTAATTTATTTTTGTTTGCATATTGTCTGTATGTCTGTCTGTCTGTTTGTCCATTGGATGCCTAGGACTTTGCACTGTGAGAGCATTAGCAAATTTTGCAAGTGCCATCCGACTTCATGGGATAAAATGGGAGAAAATCCAGTGGAGGATAGTCATGGAGGGCTCTCTGAATACAGAAAACCTTGTGGTAACCTGCTATAGTTTGAACAATAGAATATTTCTTTCTTCCCTTTTTATCTGCCATCTTTTGAATCTTTAAATGGTTATAACACCCAGTGAACACCAAGATAAACTGCTATTCATATAATTCACTGTCAAAAACACTGAGCATACTTTAGGAGGATGGCAGTGGTAATGGTCTTTTGAGTGCTGCTGCACAAAAGCTGAGCCTATCAAGATTTTTTGGCAGGCTTTGCCTTTATGTTGTCATGTTATATATTGCTGAAATGCAATTCAGGATCCTATATAAATCAACTAAGGAGCCTCGGGGAGCTTGAGGTGTGCAATAGCAGCACAGGGGCCTAACTAAAAAGGTAGTGTTCTAACATTGTCCAGTAGACTAGGCACATGCACACCCCTACCCCACCCCCCATACACATATATATATATATATATATATATATATGTGTATTTATATATGTATATGTATTATATATATAAATACACATGTTATCTCTATGATCATTGAGTTGTCTTTTAGCGTCTTGAAAAAAAGGATATTGTTTAATTTTTCCTACTCAAAGGCAAAACATAGACAAGTCTGAAAGGTTATACTGATATGCCTTCTAGGAAATGAAAATAGTAAGGGAAAAGAAATCAAAGGATGAGCTTAAAATTTCTAGAGCAGATAGCTAGACAGATCTGTAGAGAGGATTTTGCCAGTGTTCCTTTCTCTGAAGAACATCTTTGTATAAGTAGTAAAACCACACTCAAAAATCAGCCTCAAAGTCCAGGAGAGGGAAGCAATTCAGTTTGCTTCTAAGAAAACATGGTGTCTTGGAGAAAGCACTTAATTAAGAACCCAATAAACTGGCTTTTAATCTTTGCTCTCTTCCTAACTGGTAGTGTGAATTGCTCAGTTCCTAGAGTTGATCTCTTCCAGCTCTAAAATTCTGTTCTGCTATATAGCATGGCTATAATTCCCCCCTTCCTAGAAAGGAGTCCCTCTTAACTCCTTCTGTAGTTTCTTTCAAGGCTTGTATCAGGTGCTGCCTCCTAATGGAGCCTTTCAAGATCCCTCCTGACTCCCAAGTTACTGTTCTCTTCCTATAGAAACTGTTGTTGTCATTGTTACCGTCATATGTTGTTATTATTATGGAGGTTGTCGTCATAGAATTTGTTGTTGTCGTTCAGTTGTTTTTCAGTCTTGTCCAACTCTTTGTGACTTCATTTAGGGTTTTCTTGGCAATGATACAGGAGAGGTTTGCCATTTCCCTCTCCAGCTCATTTTATACATGAGGAACAGAGACAAACAGGGTTAAGTGACTTTCCCAGGGTCACACAGCTAGTGAATGTCCGAGGGCAGATTTGAACTCAGGAAGATGAGTTTTCCTGACTGTAAACACAGAGTTTTCTCCACTGTGACACCCGGCTATCTTTCTATAGAAATTGCTCCATTTTAAATCACTGTATAGATTATGAACCCTGCGCTAGCCTCAGGAGAACACAAACCCTTTGAAGACAAGGATCATTTTGTTTGGTTAATGTTTCCTTAACTCAAGAATTACTTCTATTGCCCCCTCTTAATGCCTTAGCATATAGAAAAGTTTACTTTTATCTGAGGGACACATATGTCACTTTTATCAGGGCTTCCTGGTGAGGAGAAAACATATTGGAATAAGGAAACAAATTATCTTGGCTTAAGCCATTAACCAAATCAGTACAAATGAAATGTGAACACTTCACAACATAAATCCTATTTAATTTTATACATGGCCCCTCACTTAACTCTGTATTGTTGCCTGATGTAGCACAAATCCATTAGCTCTTCTTCTGTTAGAGTGGTTCTCCTGAAATTAATTTAGCCTAAATTTGACATACATGATCCAGAATGAGTGCAATTATCGCAATCATTTTATGAAAGAATGCCCTTCACATAAGAAGAAGCAAAATTTAGTCAAATTGATTCATTTGACACCTGGCAAGGAAAGGAGGTGTTTCTTTTGTGTTGGTACTATAGGAATATGTCTGAAATTTCATGTCTGGGACTTGCTAAATAATGCCACATTTTCCATTCTTTCCATGGTATCTTATTTTTTTATATCCTTACCCCACACATTAGAAATAAAACTTCATGCATGACTTCTAATATCATTAAGATCTTTGTGAAAGTTCATTCCATCATAGCAGATGCATTTTAATTGCCACTTCTTCTCATAGAGCTCTACAGCCCTGCTTTTATAGCTTCAAATTAAACCTTTTGTTATTAACGGCAAGATCTGTCAGTGCTCTAATAAGTTAGATATGAAAAAAACAAATTTGTCGTTTTAAGATGTGCAAATTAGAAGGTAGCAAAAATGGCTTTGTAAAGAAAAATGCTGATTTTTTCACTGTCTCTGCTGTTTACAATAGGGAGGAGGAGATGTCTGACTCTCCCATATACCACCCCCACATGTCCTGGCTTCTAGACATCTTGTCCATTCCCTAACTTCAAGGACCAACCTACACATGGCTTAGAGTTTTCATTGGCCACTTGCTCAATTCAAATGGAGACCTAGATCTAGCTACAAGACATAGAGTATCACATATAATCAAAATAATTCAGCTTGTTACATAGAATATTTTACTTGATTTTCTCAACAAGTCTGTGAGGCTGGTAGGGGAAGGGAACCAGTAGTTACATAGCACCAGGAGCTGTGCTAAGCACTTTACAAATATTATCTAATTTGATTCTCACAAAAACCCCGTAAGGGAGGCAATATTATTATCCCCCTTTTACAATTGAGGAAACTGATTCCAATGGAAGGTAGGTGACTTGCCACTTGTCACACAGCTAGTAAGTGTCTACAGATGGATTTCACCTCAAGTCTTCTTGACTCAAGGCTCAATGCTCTATCTATTCTACCACCTACATGACTATAGCTGAGTACAATTGATCTGTATCCCCATTTTATAGTCGAGGAAACTGAAGCTCCAAGCAGTAACTTAAATTAGATACATAACCAATAAGTGTCAGAGGCAGAATAAAGGTAAATATGGAATTAGTTGTCTTCTTACCTTTTTTTGAAAGTTATTTGTCTTTTCTCTTATGCCTATCATTCTTATCTAATTTCTTAATGTATTTGTGTAAATGTAAAAATTATTTGAAATTAAGATATTTTAAGTTAATTATTGAGGTGTCTTTCTCTTGATTCTCTGTGCCTATGCCATTTTTAATGTCTGCCTTAAAAAAAACCAACATCTTGAGAAAACCTTTCCTCTCTCTTCCTCAGTATTCATTATGGAGGGACAAGCTAAAACAAATCCAGAAGGGTACAAACAAGATACTCATATTTCAAGCTCTTATCAGTTCTTCAGAGAATATTTATTGAATGCCTGCTATGCTCAAAGCACCATGTGAATTCCTGTTATTAGTCCTTGAATTTATGCAAAGATACCCTCAATGAGCTTACAATTTGATAAGGGACCTAGGACTCTCCTTCCATGATATCATGAAAGCTACATAATGATTAATCAGTATCTTCTTGTCATTTGAATTTTTTATGTTTACTTCCAAATTTTCCTTCCACCTCATTCCTGACTCTGGAAATCACTATAATTACCTTGACAGTTCATTCTGCAAACAACAAAATGAACCAAAAAAAATCTCTTGTGTTATATTCAAAATTTATTTAAATTACAGGGAACAAAGTAAGCTATAAGTAAAGCTTTACATAGGTTCTGATTAGAAAATCCTAACTTCCAAAACTATTTCACTAAATATGACTGTATATAATTTTTGACTAATTCTCATGAACGCAAGGCTTCTTATACTATTAAAAAGAGCATTTCCAGCCAACCAATATCCATTTTATAATTCAAAGATCTCTGATTTCAATGGTAGGGATATTCTCTCCAAAAATGAAAAAGACATTTCCTTGGGAAACAATTTCTACTTGTAGTAGCTGAAAAATATCATCATGGGGGTGACCAATGTGCCAGTGTTGAGCTTTTCCAGATTTAGCTAATGTGGTCCTTGGATGACAGTCCATCAGCAAGCTTGTATTTCAAATCTTTCAAGCTTGGTAGTGTCAAGTCCTGAAATAAATCAAAACCATGAGTGGAGGAATAAAGCATCTTTAATTGAGATAACAGAGTAAGAAACCTGCCATCCTGTTAGATGTCCCATGAATGCAGAGGATAATGGATTTCCCAACCAAAGAGACCCATGAAAAAGTTTTTATAGTTTTAGGAGGAAAGGAGGAGGAGGTAGGGGGAGGTGGTAATGTGAAGTAGCAAGGACTGGTCATGAGGTAGCAAGACATGGTCATGAAATCCCAGCCACCCTCAGCAATCCAAGCAAGAAGAACCTCTTCATTCTGGCTGTCTTTTCCTTCATACTATCAATCCCAATAAAAGGGGGCAAGGACATCAAAGGCTAGGTTCTCCCACAAGGCAAGATCTCAGGATGGGACTGAAGATCTGATTGAGCTTAACCTAATCGATACCATCTTGCTAGGAATGCTACTGACATTCTGACATTGCTAGGATCATTCAGGAAGTAGCAGGTAACATTACATTTGGTATTAATATTTTCTGTCCTTATATTAGTAATTCTCTGTCAGTAGAATCTTCCAGAGTTTGTGCTAGATGGGGCAGAGGATAATCCTGGAGTCAGGAGGACCTGAGTTCCAAACTGGTTGAAGGCAGTTATCATTTCTTTAGCCATTGGCTATATTTTGCTCCTTCCTAACCTGTCCCCCTTTATTGAATTTTCTCCCTTGACCCTCTCCCCTTTCAAAAGTGTTTGTTTTTGATTACCTCCACCCCCATCTGCCCTCTCTTCTATCATCCTCCCTTTTTTATCTTCTTCCTCCTTTTTTCCTGTGGGGTAAGATACCCAATTGAGTATGTATGGTATTCCCTCCTCAGGTCAAATCTGATGAGAGCAAGATTCACTCATTCCCCCTCACCTGACTCCTCTTCTCTTCCTACAGAACTGCTTTTTCTTGCCACTTTTATGCGAGATAATTCTCCCCATTCTATCTCTCCCTATCTCCCTCTCTCAATATATTCCTCTCTCATCCCTTAATTTGATTTTATTTCTTTTAGATATCTTCCCTTCATCTTCACTCACTCTGTGCTCTCTCGCTCTCTCTCTCTGTATACATATATATATATATATATATATATATATATATATATATATACACACACACATACATACATACATATATACATACATACACACTCACATATACATATATACATAAACATATATATATATATGTATATATATATATATATATGCATATTCCCTTCAGCTACCCTAATACTGAGGTCTCATGAATCATACACATCATCTTTCGATGTAGGAATGTAAACAAAACAGTTCAACTTTAGTAAGTCCTTTGCAATTTCTTTTTCTTTTTCTTTTTCTTGATTACCTTTTCATGCTTCTCTTGATTCTTGTGTTTGAAAGCCAAATTTTCTGTTCAGCTCTGTTGTTTTCACTGAGAAAGCTTGAAAGTCCTCTATTTTATTGAAAATCCATATTTTGCCTTGGAGCATGATATTCAGTTTTGCTGGGTAGGTGATTCTTGGTTTTAATCCTAGCTCCATTGACCTCCGGAATATTGTGTTCCAAGCCCTTCGATCTCTTAATGTAGAAGCTGCTAGATCATGTGTTATTCTGATTGTGTTTCCACAATACTCAAATTGTTTCTTTCTGGTTACTTGCAGTATTTTCTCCTTGATATGGGAGTCCTGGAATTTGGCAACAATATTCCTAAGAGATTTCTTTTTGGGATCTATTTGAGGAGGTGATCTGTGGATACTTTCAATTTCTATTTGCCCTGCAGCTCTAGAATATCAGGGCAGTTCTCCTTGATAATTTCAGCACTCTTCCTTCCCCAAGAACCCCCAACCTGAACTGGACTTAGATCTTCAGCAGGCTGTGCACTCCTGCTCTGATCCACCACTTAATTCCTCCCACCAGGTAGGCCTAGGGCCAGAAGCAACTGCAGCTGTAGTTCTGTAGCTGCCTCACCTCTGCTGCCCCCGGGACAGTAACCAAACCTTGAACTCCTTCCACTCCTGCAGCTTTTCCCACTAACCTTCTCTGTTGTGTTTGGTGTTTGTGGGTTGAGAAGTCTGGTAACTGCTACAGCTCACTGATTCAGGGCGCTAGGGTGCGCTCCACCCAGCCCATGGTCTGGTTGGTCCATGCTGCCCATGCTGGGCTCTGCTCTACTCTGCTCTGCTCCCAGCTCTGTGTGGGATAGACCTCACCCAGAGACTATCCATGCTATCCTGGGCTGGAGCACTGCTTCCCTCTGCCATTTTGTGGGTTCTGCAGTTCTAGCATTGGTTCAGAGCCATTTTTTATAGGTTTTTGGAGGGACTCGGTGGGGATCTCACATTAGTCCCTGCTTTCCAGCCACCATCTTGGCTCTGCCCCTCCCCCCCCCATGTTTTCCTAAGATCTTGGAGGTCATCATTTCTTATAATTCTTATAATGATATCTAGGCTCTTTTTTGATCATGGCTTTCAGGTAGTCCAATAATTTTTAAATTATCTCTCCTGGATCTATTTTCCAGGTCAGTGGTTTTCTCAATGAGATATTTCACATTATCTTCCACTTTTTCATTACTTTGGTTCTGTTTGATAATATCTTGATTTCTCATAAAGTCACAAGCTTCCACTTGCTCCAATCTAATTTTTAAGGTAGTATTTTCTTCAGTGGCCTTTTGGACCTCCTTTTCCATTTGGCTAATTCTGCCTTTCAAGGCATTCTTCTCCTCCTTGGCTTTTTGGAGCTCTTTTGCCACTTGAGTTAGTCTATTTTTTAAGGTGTTGTTTCCTTCAGTGTATTTTTCAGTATTTTTTTGGGTCTCCTTTAGCAAGTCATTGACTTGTTTTTCATGGTTTTCCCACATCCTTCTCATTTCTCTTCCCAATTTTTCCTCTACTTCTCTAACTTGCTCTTCCAAATCCTTTTTGCACTCTTCCATGGCCTGAGACCAGTTCATGTTTTTCTTGGAGGCTTTTGGTGTAAGGTCTTTGATTTTGTTGACTTCTTCTGACTGTATGTTTTGGTCTTCTTTCTCACCAAAGAAAGATTCCGAAGTCTGAGACTGAATCTGGGTGTGTTTTCATTGCCTGGCCATGTTCCCAGACAACTAACTTGATCCTTGAGTTTTTCAGCAGTGTATGACTGCTTGTAGAGTTAAGAGAACTATGTTCCAAGCTTGGGGGATTGTGCCAGCTATGCCACACCAGCACTCCTCCTTCCCCAAGAACCCCCAACCCGGACTGGACTTAGATCTTCAGCGGGCTGTGCACTCCTGCTCTGATCCGCTACTTAATTCCTCCCACCGGGTGGGCCTGGGGCCAGAAGCAACTGCAGCTATAGTTCTGTCGCTGCCTCACCTCCACTCCACCCGGGGCGGTAGCCAAACCTTGAACTCCTTCCACTCCTGCAGCTTTTCCCACTAACCTTCTCTGTTGTGTTTGGTGTTTGTGGGTTGAGAAGTCTGGTAACTGCTACAGCTCACTGATTCAGGGCGCTAGGTCACGCTCCACCCAGCTCCTGGTCTGGTTGGTCCATGCTGCCCATGCTGGGCTCTGCTCTACTCTGCTCTGCTCCCAGCTCTGTGTGGGATAGACCTCACCCAGAGACTATCCATGCTATCCTGGGCTGGAGCACTGCTTCGCTCTGCTATTTTGTGGGTTCTGCAGTTCTAGAATTGGTTTAGAGCCATTTTTTATAGGTTTTTGGTGGGACTCGGTGGGGAGCTCATGTTAGTCCCTGCTTTCCAGCCGCCATCTTGGCTCTGCCCCCCCCCCCCATGTTTTTCTAAGATCATGGAGGCCATCATTTCTTATAGCACAGCATTATTCCATCACAATCATATATGACAACTTGTTCAGCCATCCCCCAGTTGATGGCCATCCCTGCAATTTCTGCTTCTTTGCCACCACAAAGAGAGCTGCTATAACCATTTAAGAACATATAGGTTCTTTTCCTTTTTCCTTAATCATCTTTGGAATGATATCCCATTTACTTATCCACTCAGACTGACCTGACATCTGAACCTGTGCAACATATATTGTCTCCGTGGGCCAACAACAATAACCTTTTCCACCTCTCATTGGCACAACAATCAAATAAATACTGCCTCCTGGAAAGGATTTATCAACTTACTCCCCTGTAGATCAACTCACTAACCCCATATATCTCTAGACCAAAGCTCTCTTCTTCGGTAAACTCACTACATGTGTTGTCACCCCCCCCCCCCATTTGAATGTAACTTCTTTGCACAGGCTCAGTCTCATGCTTGTATTAATATACTGAATGCTTTACACATTTTTGTACTGGTACTCTCAATACTTACCATAGTTCTTGTTACACAGTATGCACTTAATAAATACTGTTTTGTTTGTTCATTCTTTTTCATTAAATTTTTGGCAATAGCAATTCACAGAGATAATTTTCTAAGGCATAGATTTATTATAATAGTTATCACAACATGTCAATTATCATATCATATATTTTATTACTTTATATTATGTAATGTTCCATTAGGTTACATATTATGTTAGATTGAGTTATAGCCAACTCTATTATATAGTATTATATTATATCATAGCATATCCTATATTATATCACAGTATGTTATGTATCACATTATATTATTTATTATAATATAATACTATTAAGCATGCTGTTATAGTAATAATTATATTATGTTTATACTTATATAATATCAGGGGATGTGATATGATATGACATAATGTGGGTAGCTATAATGGTGCTCCAGCAAGAGTAAAATATTAAAAGACATAGAGGAAGGCCTTTTCTACATTAGATAAAAACTTTATAGAAGACTAAAAAAGGGTTTGGCCCAAATCTTTTTGTTGGCTGAAGAGATGTGACTGCTTGCATTTGTCACTTGATCAAGGATCTTATAGACCACAGAACCATCAAAACAGCACAGTATTATTTGTCCAAGAAAATCTGCATTATATTTCACCTTTGAGTATAGTATATCGCTCATCAAATATTTCAACTACATTGTTATTTTTCTGATAGTCTTCTGCAAAACAGTTTTGAATCAGTGTTCAGAATGAATAACATGTTATTGACAGAACTTAGCTCTGACTATATTGGAAAAGATTATATATGGGAGAAAATTAATTGTCTTCATGAATAACCGTGTATTTTACATACATATATATGCATACATATTGAATTAAATTGTATTGCTTTCAACTAACAAGTATTTATTTTCTCTCCCTCATTCATCTTCTTCCTGAAAAAAGGGAAAATTTTTAAAAAAAGAAATATTATGCATTAGATAGTAAAGAACAAGTATTAAGAAGTAATGAATACTCTGCTGGAATTTATGTTGAACCTCAAACATTTTAGATTTTTTTCAATGAGCATATACTAGGTTTCTACCATTATTATGCATTGTGGTGACAACAATGAAAATGTCATTTTTTTTTTGGTCTTAAAGCTCACAAAGTGTTTTATGAAGGTTATCTCATTTCATCCTCACAGAAATTCTGGGAGGTAGGTGCTCTCACTATCTGTCCTTATTTGGGGAAACTGAGGAAAAGAGATCTTAAATGACTTACCCCAGGCCAGACAGCTTGTGATTGTCTGAGGCTTGATCTGAACATTCTTACTCCAGGTCCAGTGGTCTATATGCTATGCTATATAGCTGACTGATGGAGAAAATAATAAAGTAAGATATGACCTCTGGTAGAAGAAGCATTTAAGCCAGTTAAGCAGAAATGGTTAACCTGAGAATATATCAAAAATGATAAAAGACAGCATATAATCTAGTGACAAATTTTGTGATGTAAAAAAAATGTTCTAGGACTTCAGAGAAAAAGGTATTGTAGAAGTCAAAAAAAGCTTCTTGGGGTAAGGAATATGGGAAATGAACTTTACTTGGATAGGAAAAAAGGGAGAGGTCGTTCCAGGCAGGGTGAAGAATTTGAATGAAAGTTAGAGTCTTATAGCACAACAACAGTATAGATTTCCTATTGGGAAGGAGTGGGGAAGAGTTGGGTTGAGAAAGGGTAGACATCTTTTAAATGTATACTGATACCTCTAATTTTTGACCATCATAGACAATAACAGACAATAATAGACAATAACAATAATAATATATTAACATAGCCTAACCTAACCTAACATAATAATATTATAATAAAACCTAACATAATATAATATATATAACAGAATATAACAGAACAACATAATATAGCGTAACATAATATAATAATATGATACAACTTAATATAATATGATAATATAACATAATATCATATCATATCACAATATATATTATAATATCATATTATAATACTATATATTAATATATAACATAATAATAGACAATAACAATAATAATATATTAACATAGCCTAACCTAACATAACATAATAATATTATAATAAAACCTAACATAATATAATATACATAACAGAATATAACAGAACATAATATAATGTAACATAATATAATAATATGATACAACATGATATAATATGATAATATAATACAACATAATATCATATCATATCACAATATATATTATAATATCATATTATAATATTATATATTAATATATAACATAATAATAGACAATAACAATAATATATATATATATTTGCTTTTAACGCTTTGACTTTATTAAAAAAAATTTAAATATTATTTTTAGCATTTAAAAATTTTTTGAGTTCCAGATTTTCTTGCTCCTTTTTACCCCTCTCCCACCAACTGAAAGACAAACTGATATGAATTATACATGTGAAATCATGCAAAACATTTCCATATTAGCCATATCACAAAACAATGCATAACAAATAAAGGAAACAAAAAAGTCTCCTTCAATTTGCTCTCAGTTCATCAGTTCTTTCTTTAGAGGTGGATAGCAGTTTTTGACTATGAGTCCTTTGGAACTGTCTTAGATCATTTTCTTGGTCAGAATACCTGAGTCTTTCACAGCTGATCCTTATTACAACATTGCTGTTCCTACACACAATGATCTCCCGGTTCTTCCCACTTCACTTTGCAATAAGTTCATATAGATATTGCCATATTTTTCTGAGACCACCTCCTCTATTATCATTTCTTATAGTACAATAGAAGTCCATCACAACCATATGCCACAACTTGCTTAGCCATTCCCCAACTGATGAGCAGCCTCTCAATTTCCAAATCCTTGCTACCACAAAAAGAGCTGCTATAAATTTTTTTTGTTCATTTAGATCCTTTATTTCTTTGGCGTAGTGTGAAGTCATGAAAGACCTAGTAGTAGTATTCTGGAGTATGCACAGTTTTATAGCCCTTTAGGAATAGTTCCAGATTGCTCTCCAGAATATTGGAACAGTTCACTACCCAATGGATAGTTTGTTAATGTACCTATTTTTGCTTATCCCTCCCAACATTTGTCATTTCTGATAGATGTGAGGTGGTACCTCAGAGTTGTTTTAATTTGTATTTCTACTAATCAATAATGATTTAGAGCATTTTAATTATACTGTAGTTAGATTTGATTTCTTCTTTTGAAAACTACCTGTTCATGTCTTTGACTATCAGTTGGAAAATGGCTCTTATTTTTATAGATTTCAGAAATGACACCTTTATTAGAGGAAATTGCCATAAATTCTCATTGTCTATGGTACCTTTTAGCAAAATGCAGTTTTCCTGATTATCTCTTTCAATTAGGTCTATTTTTTGCTTTTGTTTAGTCTGAGATCATGATTACTACCTCTGCCATTTTTACTTCAGCTGAAGCATAACATATTCTGTTTGAGCCTTTTTATTTTTAACTCTGTGTGTGTCTTTTTGTTTCAAATGTGTCTCTTATATACAACATATTGTTGGCTTCTGATTTCTTTTTTTTTCTTTTTTTTGTTTTTTTTTTTAGTTTAAATTTATTTATTTAACATATTTGGTTTTCAGCATTGATTTTCACAATAGTTTGAATTACAAATTTTCTCCCCATTTCTACCCTCCCCCTCACTCCAAGATGGCTTATATTCTGGTTGCCCTGTTCCCCAGTCAGCCCTCCCCTCTATCATCCCCCTCCCCTCTCATCCCCTTTTCCCTTCCTTTCTTGTAGGGCAAGATAAATTTCTACGCCCCATTGCCTGTGTATCTTATTTTTTAGTTGCATGCAAAAACTTTTTTTGTTTTTGAACATCTGATTTTAAAACTTTGAGTTCCAAATTCTCTCCCCTCTTCCCTTCCCACCCACCCTCCCTAAGAAGTCGAGCAATTCAACCTAGGCCACACATGTATCATTATGTATAACCCTTTCACAGTACTCATGTTGTGAAAGGCTAACTACATTTTGCTCCTTCCCAACCCATCTCCCTTTATTGAATTTTCTCCCTTGACCCTGTCCCCTTTCCAAAGTGTTTGTTTTGATTACCTCCACCCCCATCTGCCCTCCCCTCCATCATCCCCCCACTTTTATTTTTTTTTTAACTTCCTCCCTCTTCTTTCCTGTGGGGTAAGATACCCAACTGAGTATGTATGGTATTCCCCCTCAGGCCACATCTGATGAGAGCAAGGTTCACTCATTCCCCACTCACCTGCCCTCTCCCCTCCTCCCACAGAATTGCTTCCTCTTGCCACCTTTATGCGAGATAATCCACCCCATTCTATCTCTCCCTATCTCCCTCTTTCAGTATGATGCTCTCTCATCCCTTAATTTCATTTTATTTCTTTTAGATATCTTCCCTTCATCTTCAACTCACCCTGTGTCTGCTCTCTCTCTTTTACATATATATATATATATACATATATAAACACACACATATATATATATATACACACATACATACATATACACATAGATATATACATACACATTCACTTGTATATATACATAAACATATACATACATACATATGCATATTCCCTTCAACTACCCTAATACTAAGGTCTCATGAATCATACACATCATCTTTCCATGTAGGAATGTAAACATAACAGTTCAACTTTAGTAAATCCCTTGCAATTTCCGTTTCTTGATTACCTTTTCATGCTTCTCTTGATTCTTGTGTTTGAAAGTCAAATTTTCTATTCAGTTCTGGTCTTTTCACTTTCAAAGTCTGAGACTGAATCTGGGCGCGTTTTCGCTGCCTGGCCATATTCCCAACCAACTAACTTGACCCTTGAGTTTTTCAGTGGGGTATGACTGCTTGTAGACTAACGAGTTCTATGTTCTACGTTTGGGGGGGAGGTGTCAGCTCTGTCAGACCCGCACTCCTCCTTCCCCAAGAACCCCCAGTCCAGACTGGGCTTGGATCTTCAGCAGGCTGTTGCACTCCCGCTCTGATCCGCCACTTAATTCCTCCCACCAGGTGGGCCTGGAGCCCGAAGTAACAACAGCTGTAGCTGCCCCACCTCCGCTGCCCCCCGGGGCTGGAAGCCGAACTGCGAACTCCTTCCACTCCCACAGCTTTTCCCACTAACCTTCTCCGCAGTCCTTGGTGTTTGTGGGTTGAGGGGTCTGGCAACCGCGGCAGCTCACATATTCAGGGCTCTAGGGCCCCCTCCGCCCGGCCTCTGGTCTGGATGGTCCACGCCGCTCAGGCTGGGCTCCGCTCCACTCCGTTCCCAGCTCCCAGCTCCCTGTGGGATAGACCTCACCCAGAGACCATCCAGGCTGTCCTGGGCTGGAGCCCTGCTTCCCCCTGCTGTTCTGTGGGTTCTGCCGTTCTAGAATTGGTTCAGAACCATTTTTTATAGGTTTTTGGAGGGACTCGGGTACAGAGCTCACTCTAGTCCCTGCTTACCAGCTGCCATCTTCCAATAATAATATATTAACATAGACTAACCTCACATAACATAATAATATTATAATAAAACCTAACATAATATAATATATATAACAGAATATCACAGAACATAATATAACATAACGTAATATAATAATATGATACAACATGATATAATATGATAATATAATATAACATAATATCATATCATATCACAATATATTATAATATGTATAATATTATATATTAATATATAACATAATAATAGACAATAACAATAATAATATATTAACATAGCCTAACCTAACATAACATAATAGTATTATAATAAAACCTAACATAATATAATATATATAACAGAATATAACAGAACAACATAATATAACGTAACACAATATAATAATATGATACAACATGATATAATATGATAATATAATATAACATAATATCATATCACAATATATATTATAATATTATATCATAATATTATATATTAATATATAATGTAATAATAGACAATAACAAACAGACAATAGACAACAACAGATCTTTGAAAGCCATACAAATGAGACAATCTAACTTCTGGAAAGTCTTAGCAAGAAGGTAACAAAATAAAGACCTGGTGATAGATTATGTGAGTATAATCTGTTTGGCCAAAGTATGAAGAGCTCATTAGCAGTAGCCACTCCCACAGTATATACATTAAAAATACAGTGGGGTTATGGTCTGCTTTGGAAGAGGAAGTACGTATACCCACAAAATTAGAGATCTTCAATATTTTGAAGTATCACAATCAGGACCTAATTAGCATTCAGAAGTGGTGTATCACCCTTCTTGAACTTACTAGCAGAATCATGGCCCTTGGAATATGGTTCTGTGGAGAATCACTCATTTTCCAAGATAATTGTTTCTATCCATCCCTTCCTCTCCCACCCCGCCCCCCCTCTTTTTGGCAGTGGTGTTATTTTCAGACATAGAATCTCTAAGTTGGAAGGGAATTCAAAGGCTTTACAATCCAACCCATACCTGAACATGAATCTCCTCTGAAGAATCCTTGATAAGTGATCCAACCTCTTCTTAGGCCTCTAGTAAGAAGAAATTGCCAAATTCCCAAGACAAAGAATTCCATGTTCAAATAACTTTAATTTATCATTATTTTTGTTTTCCTTTTATCAAACCCAAATTGCCCTTCTGAAATTTTTAATAACAGCCATCTACTCTGCTGAGGTCTATCAGAAAAAAAAAAAACATCCAGAATAGCACAAAATAATCCTTTCATGACATGGCTTTTTGTTCGTTATTTGTTTTTTTGTTACCATGCTGGTTACCATCCTTTGCATATGGTCCAAATTGTCTCTGTCCTTCCTTATGTGTGGTGCAGAGAGAGGAACATGATTTTCCACATGTTCTGATCAAGGCAAATTATTACTACATTCATTCTATATACTATATTTCTATTAATAGAGAATATAATTGAATTAATCTGTTTTTTGTTTTCCATATTGGCAGGACTACTATGTCATATTATTTCTTATTGAGGTTCTAGCTCATCAAAACACTAAGTTCTTTGTCATATGAGCTATGGCATGACCATTTCTCTTCCATTGTTTACTTGTACAATTGATTTTTTAAAAGCCAATTGGTAGACATTACATTTACCCCTATTAGTTTTCATTGTATTAGATTTGGTTGATTTATCTATCCTGTGGGCATCTATTTGGATCCTGATTCTGTCTTCCAGAGTGTTCAATATCCTTTCCAGTTTCATGTCATTTGCAACTTCAATAAACATTGAGCCTTCAATGCTTTAAGACCCCTGGGCAAGAGTAGAACTTGTTTTCATAACAAATGTAAACAAAAGGTGGGATAAGCAAGCAGGATTTACTAGCAAAAAGCTAAAATATTTAGATAGTGTTTTAAAAGTTCAAATAAACCCTTCACCTGTCAGGAAAGGTGTATTAGGAGGGCAGAGTTTATAATCTCAAAGAGGATCATATACATGTCTGAAAGGTTCGGAACCGCCGGATATAAGAAACTCTCAAAGTAGAAGGCAGAAGAATCAAAACATATATTTAGGCTCCACAGTAACCAACCCATGAACCAGCAACCCCATTTTGATATATTGATCAAAAGCTTCCAGGCCCAATAAGTACGCCTCGAAAGAGTAACCAGGAGGCTACAGAGAAGCATGATTGCGTAAAGCAAAATCATGCTTCCCCCTCTATGGTAAAAAGATTACCCACTGGCCTGAAGTCTTTGTTCAGCTTCCTCCTGTAGGTCAGCTCTGCTACTGGCAGCTCCTGCTTCAGCTTCAGCTGTGGCTGTAGCTATATCAGCCTCTGGCTCCATCGGGAGCTGCTTTTAACCATCCAGCTTCTGCGGGAGTGTAAGGTACGCCGGGGAAAGCACAGGTTCTTTCAATCTACTTAAGCAAGGTGAAGGGGTTGACCAGGAAAGCACAGGTTCTTTCCATCAGCTTAAGCAAGGGAAGCAAGGTGAAGGGGCCGACAAGCTTACTCCAGTCCAACATACAAACAGCATTCAGTTCAGGGGAAAAAGCCAAACTAGTCAAGGGCACTTGTTGACTAAGTGCTAAGGAGCCCATTTTTGGTTGCCAACACAAAAGGACAGATCATTTTTATTTTAAAAAAAATTAAATGTTGTACCTGATTGCCATCGGAATGCAAATGTGGTTTTTTTGAAGACACACCAACAATTGATTTAAAGACATTTTGATACATTTAACACCTCATTTAGGCAGTGGGCTCAACTCTTTTTGAATAGTAACTCACCCTTGATTATTCTTCTTACAGATTTTAAAAATCCAATATATAATACCATCATAGATAGATTCTATGGGGCTATTCCACTAAGGGATTCCACCAGTTCTGAATTAAATAACTATACTATTGTCTATCCCATAAGATATTATGGGAGACTATATCAAATTTATTGCTCACCTTTTTGTAATTGAGTAGACAATATGGTAGAAATGTGTTAAATCTGGAATAAAATAAAATGCATTTTCTGTCTCCAGCTCCTATGGAAATTTTCCTAAAGATTGGGATCTTGGTAATGGGCTGTGTGACTAGAATCTGAAAACAAACCAAGCAAAGTTCAGAGTGGCTCATCAAGAGAAGTATTGGCCACTAAGAGAATGTGTGTATGTGTGTGAATGTATACACACACACACACACACACACACACACACACACACACACATTCAGAGCCATAGCAGCTTCATGCAAATTCATTTGTTTGGGGACTGCAAACACATTTGAATCCAGGGATTTTCTGAAGTTAGAAGAAGTATTGCAATGCAAAGAATAAACGGAGAGTAACACTTGTGGTAATTTTCCTTTTCCTATAAATTACTGATTGAGGGACTGACTATTTAATAGTTTCCCTCTTGCCCGAATCTTCTTGACTGCATAGATTTACCTCTGCAACAAACTAAACAAAGTAAACTTTTTTTGGTAGAGATGACAAAAGAAGCAAAGCACTTAAAAATACCAATGGATCATTGCTTATGGGCTCCTCTCAAACACAAATGACTGCTTATTAGTATTAGGTCTTTCAGGCTCTAACAAGATTGGCAAACTGTGGGAGGTGAGATTGCTTATTGAAAAGTAGCCATGATCTGCTTAGCTCAGCGGACACATGGTAAATGGCCTGTGGTGCAGTTGTACCTGCATCAGGGTGATAAAGCTAGGCTTGAGACAGGTTCCAGTTAGCAGTCAGAGAGCACAAATTGCAAGGAACATCTAATTGGAGATGACTTGATATAGCTGTTGACTAACTCCCTGGTTCTTGAGTCCTTTCTTTCCTCTCTTTACTGTAAATAAAGGAACATGACCACTCCTAGTCAAAAAGTATTCTTTTTAATACAATGTTTTTCTTCAAAATGAAGAATAACTTTCTATCTCTATGCTATCAACTGAAAGCTAGTTTTGAAAGGAGGCAGGGTAGATTCTACTATTAAATCTATATATCCCTCTTTGAGATACACACAGAAAAACAGGACTATTCCTTTAAACCAGGGGTGGGGAAGCTACAGCCTCGAGGCCATCAAGGCCACTTGTGGCCCTCTAGGTCCTCAAGTATGGCCCTTTGATTGAATCTAAATTTCACAGAACAAATCCTCTTAATAAAAGGATTTGTTCTGTAAAACTTGGACTCAGTCAAAAAGCCACACCCAAGGGACCTAGAAGGCCACATGTGGCCTTGAGGCTGCAGGTTCCCCACCCCTGTTTAAACTGAGATGTACTCAAATTTTGCTGTAAAATTGGGAGAGAGTCTTTATGTTTTGACTTCAGATGGTCTTCTATATTTAATTAACCTGCAATTATCCCTAAGTATTCACATGCTTCTTACTTTCATAGGACTTAACCCCTTAGAATGAAATACTTTGAATTAGCTGTCCAGTCCTTCCACTGGACCATCCGTCACTTTGCTGCTACTTGAATTTCCATCTTTGGTACTCTCTTGCTAATATCTTCCTAATCTCCAGGAAAAAAAAAGTTGGAGCTAGAAGAGAATTTTGACTATTCCCTTTTACTGTAGAAAAGTGAACTAAACTAAAAAATCTAATATAGTGTGGATAAAAGTAAAGAACTTACCTGAAAGTGAGATCTAGGGTATAATACTGCCTATGATACTAACCCAGTGTTATTTCAGAGTTACTTCATTTTGTTTTTTTGTTTTTCTTATGCTGAGCAAGTTATTAAAGCCTCTAGTCCCTCTTTTTTAGCATTAAAATGATGAGATTGGATTAGAAGGTCTCTAGGGTTCCTTTTGGACAGCTAAGTGGCAGAGTGATTAGAGCACTGGGTTTGGAATGAAGACCCATCTTCATGTGCTCAAATGTGACCTCAGTCACTTACTAACTGTGTGGCCCTGGGCAAGTCACTTAACCCTGTTTGCCTCATTTTCATCATCTGTAAAATTAGCTGGAGAAGGAAACGGCAAACCACTCCAGTATCTTTGCTAAGAAAATGCCGAAGGGGTCACGAAGAGTCAGACACAACTGAACAACTAAAAAGGTTCCTTCTAGCTCTGTGATTTTATGTCTGGGTAATTCTAAACTTTACAAATCTGCTCTTCTCTAGCAGCTACAAACATGGCAATGACCAGTGGAACTTATGAAAATTGACAATTTGGTGTGTTTCCTTTTCAACTGTTTTTTAAAGCATCTCATCCATACTGTAATTAAGCCATGATGAATATTTTGTTCATTTTTGTTCATTTTTTATTTCAATGAATATACCTAGACACACAAAAGTGAAGCGGTTTTTGTAACTTACCTTTGAACTTATGCGTAACACTTAGAACTCTTCTTTCTTTTTTCATTCTTAGACAAAAAGGTATCTTGACTTTTTTAATGACCAGGAATAGTTCAGAGTGCAGAACTCTACATGGTTGCTCTTGAAGGAGTGTTATTAAGTATCTCAAGGAGCTGATTATATTCATTAAAAAGTAGTTTTAAAGAATTTGGACTGTGACTATCAATCAGTCCTTTAAACATGCACAAGAGGAAAAAAACAACTACCTAAAAACAAGGCTGCTGCTTTAGATAGTAATAAATGTAGGATTTAAAAGTGGGCATTCAAGGAATAAACACTTCAGAGAAAAAAGAGCAAGAGCGGCTGTCAAAAATAATCACTCTCTTTACAAGCCAGGATTGAGAAATGAAGTTGTCAGTTTCCGTTATCTTTGCCAGGCAATGGCAAGAGTACAGGGGTAGAGAAGTGAGGGAGGTAGCAGGGGATGGAAGAAGGGAAGGGAAAAATTCTGCCAGCAATTTAAATAACCTAATAGAAAAGCACATTACTTTTTTTGTACTGGGATATGTGAGGGGCATTCCAGAACCATATTTCTACAAAGCCAAATAGAGACCATTTACTGTAGCTCTTAAGCGTTCTTTTATTCCTAGAATTCATGCATATTCCCAGCCTTTGCATCTGTCCCTTTGTCCTTACTGAAACTGAGTTTTACTTTGTCTCTCTTTTCTGGACTGAAATACTAACAATAAATAGCATGGTGGAAAGCTGGCCTTTTTAAAAATCTCTGGCATTTTGAAAGAAAACAGAGCATTAGCTGTATATTTGTGTTTTTTTTCTGCTCATGAGTTTGGTTTCTGATGAAGAGCATGCCTCGTAAGCATTGGATAGAAATCCAGAACTTTGGTAGAGCAAACCATAACTGCTGAGGAATTATTATGAGATATGACCAACAAGATTATACAAATTTGGACCTTTAAAGGCCAGGAGAAAACTTATCAGCACCTGCCTCACAGGGCTGTGAAGATGAAATGAAATGATATAGTACGAACTATGAAAATTTTAAATTAATAAATACATGCTAATTGCTTTGTCTATATGTAGTTGCTCTATTTGGAAGCCACCTGATAGAAGTTGAAATCACCCCACTCTTGGCAAATAGTACGATCCAATGAACAAGGCACAGTTATATTTTTTACCTTTCCATGGCCATTCTTGCCCTTAAATTCATTCCATGCCTTAAGCTCTTAAAAGTAAACCCTTGGATGGTGGCAAGATGGTGGAGTAAAAGCAGGGACTTTCTGGAACTCTACCCCAAACCCCTCCAAACACCAATAAAAAATGACTCTAAACAAATTCTACAGCAATAGTATCCACAAAATGACATAGTGAAACAAATTTCCAGCCCAAGACAACCTGGAAGGTTGACAGGAAAGGTCTGTTGCACTAGCCTGAGAGAAGAGCACAGTCCAGTGAAGGCCATACCAGCACAGACATGGTTGGAGTAGGCCTCAGGGGACTGAATCACTGGCAGCTGTGGCATTTTCCAGACTTCTCAACCTACAAATGCCAAAGACAACTTAGAAAGTCAGTAGGAAAGGTCTGTGGGACTTGGATAAGAACAGAGCAAGGTCCCACCCCAACCCTGGAACGGCAGCGGTGGTGGCAGAGGCAATCAGGGTGGCAGTGGTGGCAGTGGTGATGACTACTTCCAGAGCTCTCAGCCCAGAGATGGTGGTGGGAATTGAGTGGCTGATCAAAAGGGCATTGTAGGGATCTCTTTGCCAGTGCTGAGGCAGGATTCTCTTGCTTTGCCCATGCTTAGATCTGGGTCACAGTCCTGTGTGGCAGGCCTATGGTGAGGAGGAGTGCTGGCCTGGTGGAGCTTGTGGCAAAGGTGGAGAGGCAATCTCTTCACAGTTCCAAGGCAGAAAAGAGTGCTTGTGCTCACTAACAGAGCAAAACACAGGTCAGGAGAGGAATAAATACCTCTCTTTTAATCATACCACCTTGGAAAAGCTGAAAATTGACAGGTAACTAGAAGTATCTCTGAAAACATCTAGAAAAACCCCTGAAGCTTGGGACAGTACACCCTCCACACTAGAAGCAGAGTGCTAACTTAACAAAGTGCTAAAAAGTCAAGTAATTAGGTGGGAAAATGAGCAAACAGCAGGAAAAAAATCAGACTACAGAATCTTACTTTGGTGACAAAGAAGATGAAAACAGACAACCAGAAAAAGACAACAAATTCAAAGCTTACAAGAAAAATATGAATTGGTTGATTCACAAACCTCTCAGCCCTGAACTGGGATCTATCGGAGCTGGGTGAGAAAGAAGTGCAAGGCCTGTGGCAGTGGCAGCAGCTACTTCTGGGGCTATAAGCCCACAGACTAAATATTTAATAGTCACCTATTTGAACTTCCAGGAGCCAAGATGGTGGAGTAAACTGTAAGTGCTCTTGTTCCTGAGGGGCAGAGCCAATATGGCTGAGTAAAAGCAGGGACTTGGTTGAGCTCTCCTTTAAATCCCTCTAAACTCCTGTAAAAATGATTCTAAACAAATTCTAGAGCTACAGAACACCCTAAATGAGAGAGTGAAACAAGTCTCCAACCCAGGACAGCCTAGAGGGTCGACAGGAAGGGTCTATTGGACTGTGCTGGGAGCAGAGCACAGCAGCCTGATCAGACTGGGCAGAGCAGGCCTCAGGGCACTGAATCACTGGTAGCTGTGGTAGTTTCCAGACTTCTCAACCCACAAACACCAAAGATAACTTAGCAGGTCAGTGGGAAAACTGTTGGACCTGGGTGAGAGAAGTGCACCATCTGGCCACAGCCCCAGGGCAGCAGAGGTGACTATAGCAGTGGCAGCAGGTGCAGCAGCTTATTCCAGAGCTCCTGGCCCATAGAAAGTGGGGGAATCAAGTGGCTGATCAGAGCGGGGGTGCTGGGATCTCTATGGTGGCATTGAGGCAGGATTCTCTTGCTTTGCCCTGCTTGGATCTGGATTGCAGACCTGGGTGGTGGCCCTGGGGTGAGGAGGAGTGCTGGTGCGGCAGAGCTCGTGGTGGCTGTGGAGAGGAAGTCATCCTCACAGTTCCAAAGCAGAAAAAAGGGCTCTGGTCACTCACAGACCAGAGCACAGGCCAGGAGAGGAGCAAACACCTCTCCTTGGATCATATCACCTCAGAAGAACTGAAAATTTACAGGTGCCTACAATAGCTCGGCAAACAACTGTGCTAAACCCCTGAAGCTTGAGAGAGAGCATTCATCACTCTGGAAGCAGAGTTGTACCTTGATAAAGAGCTCAAAAGTCATGTAATTGGCTGGGAAAATGAGCAGACAGCATAAAAAAACTCAGACTGTGGAATCTTACTTTGGTGACAGAGGATATCAAAATATACAGCCAGAAGAAGACAATAAAGTCTAGATCTTACAACAAAAGCCTCCAAGAAAAATATGAATTGGTCACAGGCCATGGAAGAGCTCAAAAAGGATTTTGAAAATCAAGTAAGAGAAGTAGAGGAAAAATGGGGAAGAGAAATGAAAGTGATGCAAGAAAATCATGACTAATGAGTCAATAGCTTGCTAAAGGAGACCCCCCCAAAAAAAAAACTGAAGAAAATAATACCTTAAAAAATAGAGTAACCCAAAAAGCAAAAAAGGTCCAAAAAGCCAATGAGGAGAAGAATGCCTTAAAAAACAGAATTGGACAAATGAAAAAAGAGGTACAAAAGGTTCCTAAAGAAAATAATTCCTTAAAAATTAAAATGGAGCAAATGGAAGCTAATGACTTTGTGAGAAATCAAGAAATTATAAAACAGAATCAAAAGAATGAAAAAAAAAGAAGACAATGTGAAATACCTCACTGGAAAAACAACTGACCTGGAAAATAGATCCAGGAGAGATAACTTAAAGATTATTGGATTACCTGAAAGCCATGATAAAAAAAAATTTCAAGAAATTATCAAAGAAAATTGCCCTTATAATCTGAACCACAGGGTAAAACAGAAATTGAAAGAATTGTTCTTGGAACATAATATATGGAAGAGCAAAAGAACTGGGGCACTGGCCAAAAATATACCCTGCAAAGTTAAGTTTCATTCTGAATGAAAAAACGGACATTTGATAAACTCTCAAACTTTCAAGATTTTGTTTAAAAAAATTCTGAACTTAATAGAAGATTCAATATACAGGAACCAAGAGAAACATAAGGTACATACCAAAGAATAACTATAAGGCATTCATAAGGGCAGACTGTTTACTTTTTATGTATACACACACACACACACATTATATATATATATATATATATATATATATATATATATATATATATATATATATATATAGTTATATTTGTGAGTTATATTTGTATTTGTGATTAAAGTGGGATTATTAACACCTTAAAGTTACTTTCCTTAGTAAAGCAGATCAAAAGAACCTGTGTTAGTGGACTTCTGTATGCTGGTTGTTGTTGGTTTTACACAGCCACAGTAGCTACTAGCAAAATTGTTGTTACAAATCTATGTTTAAGATTCTTATTATAATTGAAAAGCTTGTAAGAAAGATTGTGGTAAATCTGACTATTATATGAATTTAAAAGGTAAAACCATTTAGGAAAAGCTAAAAAAGAATAATTATTTTATACAAACAAGGTGCAAGATTAAGAATGGATACAGAGGAATTAGACTGGGGTGGAGTGCGTAAGGAATAACATACATACTCAATTGGGTATGAAAATCTTTCTTATTCTACAAGAATACAGAGGAGAAGGGGTTAAAAGAGGAGGGGATGATAGAAAGGAGGATAGATTGGGGGAAGGGATAATCAGAATGCATGCCATTTTGGAATGGGGGAGGGGAGATATGGGGAGAAAATTTGAACTCAAAATCTTGTGGAAGTGAATGCTGAAAACTAAAAATAAATTAATGTTAAAAAAAAAAGAAAGAGGGGTGAACCCAGCCACTGAAAATCCCTCCCCACCACCTCCTTCTATAAAATTCAATACTTGGGTTAAACAAACTGCTTTTCAATGTAAAAAAATAAACCCTTAACTTTTCCCACCAGACTGTTCTTATTAAAGACTCTTAGAGTACTATAAGAAATTGAAAACACATCCAGCTATTAGCCACAAGAATAAGCAAATAAATCAACAAATCAATCAATCAATAAAAAATAAATAGGTAAAAATAATCTGGAAACACAGCTAAGATTTCCCAGCCTCAAAACCACTGTTTTGATATTGTCACTAACCCTAGAAGAGGAGAATAGCCACCATTACATTGCAAAAAGAAGTAACAGTACAGACACAATCTACTCTGTCATCTGCTCATTGGATTATAGTTTAGTAACACCACTTGGATGAGATCGATGCCACCATTGTAAAATCCCTGAAACTAAATCAAGATATACTTTCATAGTAAGTGTCTTCAGTACAATGCTGGAGATAGAGACAGATGGGAGTGGGTGGGGAAGAAGCATGTTGATAAACACAGTTCAGTTTTTAACTTTTTTATACAAACAAAACCAATGCAGCCAAAATTAAGAAGAAAGCAGTAAATTGGGGAAAACATTAATAACGAGTTTCTCTCATAAAGGTCTCATTTCTCAAATATATATAGATATATAGATATAGATAGATAGATAGATAACTGAACTAAATTTATTTTTTAAAAAAGATACAATATCCAATTAATAAATGGTCAAAGGATATGAAAGTTTTAAGAAGAAGAAACTGAAGCTATCAGTAGTTATGTAAAATACCCCAATTCATGAATAATCAAAGAAGTGTACATTAAAAAAAACCCTGTGTATGCCACCTTATTTTCATCAGATTGGCTAAGATGATAGAAAAGCAAAATGACAAATTCTGGAGGAGTTGTGGCAAAATGGGTATACTAATACACTGTTGTTAAAGCTATAAACTGATCCAACTGTTTAGGAGAACAATTTGGAACTGTGTCCAAAGGGATATTAAGCTATGTATATCCTTCGACCCAGCAATACCACTACTACCTCAAAGATATCAAAGAAAAAGGAAAAGGACCAACATGCACAAAAAATATTTGTACCGACTATTTTTTTTGGCTTTTGTTTTTGTGGTGGCAAAGAATTGGAAGTTGAGTGGATGCCCATCAACTGAGGAATGGCTGAACAAGTGGTAGCTTATGATTTTGATGGATTTCTATTGTGCTGTAAGAAATATCAAAGTAGATGGTTTGAGAAAAGCCCAGGAAGATTTATATGAGCTATTATTGCCAAGTAAAGTGAGGAGGACTAGGAGAACATTGTAGATAGCAACATTGATACTATAATGACAGTCAGATACTCTGATCAATACAATTAGACATCACAATTCTTAAGGACTCATGAGCAAAAATGCTATCAATCTCCAGAGAAAGAACTGATAAACTGAGTGTAGATTGAAGTATATTTCCTTTCATTTTTTCCTTTATTTTTCTTTTGTAATATGGCTTATGTGGAAATATTTTATATGACATTACATGTGTGATCGACATTATATTTCTTGCCCTATAAATGGGTGGAGAATGAGCAGAAGGGAGAAAGTTCAGAACTGCAAATAAAATTTAAGAAATAATTCAATTTAATTTCTAAAAGAAAACCACAGTTCAGGCATAAGAAAAGAGACAGATCAAAGGCATTCAAACTATATGAAAACATCAATATTTTTGTGATATTTTCTTGGAGGAGAGTAAGGAAGAACTACTAAATAACAACACACAAAAAAACAAAAGCCATTACATTTCAAAAAAAGGAAACATTAATTTCATATTTTAGAGCTCATTTTAAAATCAGTTGTGTGTAATAAGACTACCAACTTGCTAGAACAAAACCCAAAATCAATATCAAGAAGAAAAAAATTTTAAAATGTGGTTATATGATATATATATATATATATATATATATATATATATATGTATATATATTCTCCAACCCGATTTATTTATACAAACTATTGATACAAAAAAAGGAGCAGGCAATGGATAAAAGAGAAGACATTGACACAGTATCACTATTTCCTAAGAATGATTAACTTTTATAAGTAAACTAGCAAATGAAGATACCAAATTCCTGTAAACTAACTCAGTCAGCAAATACTTGATGTCTCTGACAAGTGGAAAGAGATAGCAGCCAATGCTAACACCAGTTCAAAGTATGAACTCACTTTTGAAAAATTACAGACAAACATGTTGGAAGATAATTAGAAATATTATATCGTAAAACAGGGTGGGGGGACATTTGCAGAAAACTTGGCAAGAGAGCAAACAAATCATGCTGAGAGTATCTAAAGATGAAACAGGAAGGTGGAAAAAGCAGATAAAAATAGAAAATACCTGAAGATATTTCTAAAAAATTGTCGTTGTTGCTTTTTCCATCAAGGAGAGTGGGGCCAACATATCAGGCCTTCAGCATATTCTTTAATGTGCTGCATGAAGAAACAAACTAACACTAAAAAATAAATAAAGCAAAATTAAAACTAAAAGATGGATATCTGGACTAAATCAAATACATATGGAGAAAGTCAATGCTAGGGGTAACAAAATTTGGACAATTGGAAAATTTATTTTCATAATACTGGAAAGAGAGAAGTACACAAAATTTTTGAAAGAAAGATATACATAATCATTAATATCTCTGAAAAGGTGATAGAATACACATTCATATACACATAGACACTACAAACACACACATATATTTAACTACCAACTCATAGGCCAACTTTCCTCCTGTACAAAAACATTTACAAAAAGAGTTTGTACACTTAGGAAAGGTATCCTTGATGATGATTTAAGAAGAAAATCAATGAGAGTTCACCAAAAATCTATATCTGTCAAAATTAATTTGTAAATTTGGAGAATGCAAGATCCAATTATTTTGTTTTTCTAAATGAAGCATTTGATGCAAAGGAGGTACATGCCACCATACAGGTTCCACAAATGTATCTCATGTGTCTATCCCAAAATCATATGCCCTAAAAGCATAATTTATTTGGCCCTCTGATTACTAACATCAATCTGTGAATCAAGGCATAAAATAGGATTATATATGTTCAAAGATATTGGTCACTATTATAGAGGATGTCTAACTAAAGAAGCTATTTGACTCTCTGATTACTAACATCTATCTATGAATCAAGGCATAAGATAGGAATATATGTGTTCAAAGGTATTGATCACTATCATAGAAGATACATAACTAAAGAGGCCAAAAGGACATGTGGAGAGAGATGCTATTTGCATCTAGACAAAGAACTGATAAATAGAAGTATGTATTGCATGATTTTACACACACTCACAACTAAAATGGTGTGTGTGTGTGTGTGTGTGTGTGTGTGTGTGTGTGTGTGTCTAATGGTAACCATCTCTAGGGCATGGGGGAGAAAAAAGGGAAAAATTTACATGATAACTTTATTAAATATTTAAAAAGAATAGCAAGTCACACATAATAGATTTGCAATTTCATGTGCAATCATCCTTTTTTTTTCTTTTAATTGTCCTATGTTATGGAAATGCTTCCTTTATTCCATAAATTAAAAAATTAAATAAATTTAAAAAAATTGAAGAAGGATTCTTTGTTGATAGTGAAACTAGATTTCCCCTCATTATGGATGACATTGTACCAATTGCATTAAGCTAAAGAACACTGGACAGTCTACTAAATGAGATCTGTAATTACCGAGAAGAGTTTAGTTTAATTATTGATACAGAAAGATAAAAATAAAAATTCAGTTAATGAAGAATGCCTAATGTTAACAGAAATTCAGAGTTTCTAATGAAATCCTATTTCTTGTTCTCCTTTGTATACTGAAACTTGTGTTTGTGGATGATTAAGTTAACTACACAAAAACAAAATGTAAAAAAAAAAATTAAAAAGAATATTACTTGGCATTATTATACAGTTGGATGAGCAATATATAGATCAGTTCGATCAATCCATATGTCTTAGTCAGAAACTATGAACGGGCAATGAAATGGGATGGGCTCAGAATTCAATAGGAAGGGAAAAGTAGGCTGGCTTGCTTTTTTTTTCCAATGAATCCAAGCTTTCTTACTAAAAATAAAAGGTCTTCAGAATTATTTCAATGATGCTCTATGCCTGAGTCACAGAATACTGTAATCTATGACAACTAAATTTATAGTTTCACCAAAATGGGGAACCTCACCAATGGGTGAGGTGCATTGTGATCATGTATGGATAACAAAAGGAAGAATAGGCCCCTCAATATTCTGCTTTAAACAACTTTAAAATAGTACCTCAAGTCAAATTTTATAACAGTAGAGCCAGTAAAAGGTCAGGGTAGACACTTTTCCAGCCTAAGAAAACTTAAGAGGTATGTAGGAGAAGTTTGTAACATCAGAGTAGAGGCCTGTCCAGAGTTTACAAAAGAGGCAGCAACAGTACCTGCAGCAGTGGTTTGGGGAGCTCTCCATTATAAAACAGTAAAGGATTTAGACAATTGATCAGAAAGTGATTGTGGGGGAATCTTTTCCAGCACTGGGTACAGCTGGCACTGATTACCAACTCTACTGCTTATATGCAGTTCTGGGTTCAAGTTCAGGGCAGAGAAGAGCACTGGGGGAACAAGGGAACTGGGGCTATGGTTTCATTTCCAAGACAAAGAGGATCACTAGTGCTTGTGGTATAGGGGACTAGGGCCCCTTCCTGGGTGAAAATCAGTGTAAAGACCCAGAAAGCAATGACCACACCTCGCCCTAGATCACACAACCTTGGAAACACCAAAAACTTTCAGACCCCCAGAACTTGCTCAGAAAGCAACATCACAAAAAAGCCTAAAGCTTGAAACAGTACTTCAACACCCATAGGCAAGCAGAGTCCAGTTTTGACATAAAATTCAAGGTCAAGAAATAGGCTGGAAAAATAAACAAAAAGAATAATTTTACCATAAGAATTAAACTGGTGGCAGGGAAGACAAAGACATAAATAAACTCAGAAGACAGCAATGTAAAAGCAGCTACAAACAAAGCTTCAAAGAAAAATGCTAATTGAACCCAATGCCAGCAAGAATTCTTTAAGAGTGAAAGAAAGAGGTACGGGTGCTAGAAGAAAAACTGGGGGAAAAGGAGATTTTGTCTTGGGTTTTCATGAACCTGAACAAAAGCCTTTGTCCTGGCTCCTTCCTGATAATGTTGAGTTTGTAGTAGCAGCGAGGGGCTCAGGACATTTGTTCATAGGTCATGTTTGTTTTGTTCTTGTGATTTCCCCACAGTCAAGCCAGTCCATTAGAATCCACTACCTGGAATATTTTGGGTTCTTTGTCCTCCCATCAGATAAAATTTTCATACCAGCTGTCAGAAAGCAACTGATAGACATAGTCCCAGTGCAGTCTGCAGTCTGCTATTCATAGGCATGGAATTCTCCTCCAGCAGGGAGATGAATACCATGATGTGGCTCATATATGCCAAGTCTTCCTGGTGTGACAGGTTAACAGGCTTCCCTTCCCTGTGTAGTCTATCCTCTGACAGCCTGGAACTTTTTGAAATCCACTGAGTGCTGGGGGTTCAGTATCAAAGGGTTCATGATAGGGCTGGGCATCAGCTGAATGACCCATGTTCTCCTAATGAGGACTAGATGTCTTTGGGTGGGCTTCAGAGAAAGGTAAGCATGATTGTTCTCCATGGGAGACACTGACAAAGGGCAGGACTCTTGGTGGTTGCTCTCCTGGTGAAGCCTTGGGCCTGGGATCTGCTCAGAAGGAGAAAGGCGATGGATCACGTTGTCCAGAGGACTGGATGGGCTGCTGGTCAGGGTCAGGGAAAGGCCAGTGGTTGGTTGTAACAGGTGACCCGGAATGATGCTAGAGTTCAATGGTTGGAGGATTGTGCTGCATACTTTCCACCGACGGCCTTGAAGATCTCTGGACAGAACTACCTTCGTCATAAGTCTTTCCCCTCTACTTTCCTGTAGGACAAGATAGATTTCTATACCCAATTGAGTGTGTATGTTGTTCCCTTTTTGAACCAGTTCTGATGAGAATAAGGTTCACTCACTCCACCTTACTTCCCCTTTCTTCCCCTCCACTGTAAAAGCTTTTTGTTGCCTCTTTTATGTGAAATAATTTTACCTCATTCTACCTCTCCCTTTCCTTTTCTCCTAATATATTCCTCTCTCACCCCTTAATTTTATTTTTTAGATATCATCCCTTCATGTTCACCTCATGCCTGTGCCCTTTGTCTATATACACTTTAACTGCCCTAATAACGAGAAAGTCCTTATGAGTTATAAGTGTCATCTACCCATGTAGTAATTCAAACAGTGTAATCTAATTAAGACCCTTAAGATCTTCCTTTTTTCTTTACCTTTTTATGCTTCTCTTGAGTCTTGTATTTGGGAGTCAAATTGTCTTTTGAGCTCTGGTCTTTTCATCAAGAATTCTTGAAAGGCTTTTATCTCACTGAATTCCCATTATTTCCCTGAAAGATGATACTCAGTTTTCCTGGGTAGGTGATTCTTAGTTGTAATTCTTGCTCCTTTACCCTATGGAATATCATATTCCAAACTCTCCAGTCCTTTAAGTTACAAACTGCTAAATCTTGTGTTATCCTGACTGTGGCTCCAAAATACTTGAAATATTTCTTTCTGGCTGATTGCAATATTTTCTCCTTTACCTGAGAACTCTGGAATTTGGCTGTAATGTTCCTGGCAGTTTTCACCTTGGAATCTGCTTCAGGAAATGATAGGCAGATTCTTTTAATTTCTCTTTACTTTATGAATCTAAAATATCTGAAAAGTTTTCTTTGATAATTTTATTGAAATTTGATGGTTAGGCTTTTTTTTAAATCGTATCTTTCAGGCATTCTAATAAATTTTAAATTATCTCTCCTGGATCTAGTTTGCAAGTCAGTTGTTTTTTCCAATGAGATATTTCACATTGTCTTCTATTTTTTATTCTTTTGGTTGTGTTTTATTGTTTATTGATCTCTCATAATGTCAGTACCTTCCATCTGTTCAATTTTAATTTTTAAGGAACTATTTTCTTCGGTGAGCTTTTGTAATTCCTTTTCCATTTGGCCAATTAAAGTTAAGGAGTTTTTTTTTTCCTTCAGTGAACTTTTGTGCCTCTTTTTCCATGTGGGAAATTCTACTTTTAAAGGTATTCTTCTCATTGGGTTTTTGTACTTCTTTTTACCATTGAGCTTAGTTTTTTTTTAAGGTTCTATTTTATTCATTTTGTGTGTGTATGTCTCCTTTACGAAGCTGTTGACTCTTTTTTTGCACAATTTTCTTGCATCAATCTCATTCCTCTTCCCAATTTTTCCTCTATCTCTCTTACTTGATTTTCAAAATCTTTTTTGAGCTCCACCATGACCTGGGGCCAATTCATATTTCTCTTGGAGGCTTTGGATATAGAGTTTTGACTTTGTTATCTAATGAGTAGCCACACCACAGTGAAACCATCTTGTCAGATGGGCTGAACCAGGTTGAATATAACTGGCAGGCCTCAAATCCATTGTTGAGTTAGAGAGATGTCTACACCAAACATTTCCACCTGACATACTAACATCAATATTCATTTCATGAGAACAAACTGGCATACTGATCTTGGAGTCTGGCTTGGATGGAGGTCCCAGGACTGAGCTCACTAGCTATGTGATCCTGGGTAAGTCATTATCACCTTGGCTTTGACAACTTCAAAATAGGGATAATAATCTTTTTACTACCTAACCACTGAGGTTTGTTGTAAATAAAGCATTTGTGAGACTGAAAGTAGTATGTAACTGTGAGTTGCTGTTGGTTTTGATTCCAGCCCATTCTGGATAGAATCCTGTCTCTCACTATTTAGGTAGCAGGTACTGGTCATGAAAGAAATGAGTAGTGGTATCACGAATTCAAGAATTATAAAATAAGGATTTTTCAAGGCATGGCAAATAGTCTTAGGAGTGATGGAGGTGGAATACATTAAGTGAAGTCAGAAAGCTTGAAAAGTAGAGTTATTTATAAGTTATTATAGATAACTGATTCATAATGGTTAAAAACAGAACTAGGTATGGGATGGAATGAAAGTGCATGGGGTTCCAAGACAGGGGCCCTGAAGGTAAGGAAAGCATTTGCTTTAATTAAACCAGTTCCTAACTTCAAAAGAACATTCATTTTCTGCTCAGAAAAATGATGAGATAATTCTTAGACTAAAGGAATCAGTCTGTCCCCTCCCCCCAACTTAGATAAAACCACAAAAAATTGTTGAGACCATTATACTGAAAACAAAGTACAGCATGATATCAATGTTTAGAGATACTGCTAATATGAAAAGCATATCATCAGGTTCTGTCAATATATTACTAACACCCTTTCTACAATCCAACAGATTGGATTTTACTAAAGAAATCTCATCTGGACTTACATCAATACATATTCATAGGATAAATTTGAAATGTCAAAAGATAATGCTAGGTAAGGATTCCTTAAAAAATATGGTAATGTTATTACAGCATTCCTCTCTAATCCACCATTCTCTTCTTTGTATTGAGCTATTGCTTATTTTATACATTTTCTAATAGCACCCACTATGTAATTAGACTACAAGGAATAAATTGATTAGTCATATTGTGAAACATGATGTAGAATTGGATATAATTTATTAAGGATCAGTCAATACTACGTATTTGCATATATATATATTTTATTGAAGGACTTATAAATTAACCATTTGATTTGAAATAACAATTAATTTGCTAAATGAAGTGAAGTCTTTTTTAAATCAGCAACTTAGCATTTCCCTTTTAGCTGGTTGTCTTTTGATTCTCCAATAATTTTTAAAGTAGGATGACTAAGCCAGTAAGTTTACTAACATTTTAATGCCTCGCATAAATGCAACTTCCCTGGTATAATTACTCCCCTTCTGGTTACCACAAATGAATTGATCATAACCATTAGATTGTCTTCAAGAGCTACTCTAGCTGAAAAATTTCATCACCATGAAGCTCACCTCTTCAATAAATGTCTCTGAACTTAATTAGATCCACTTTAAGACCATGAATCTACAAATTGTCAGGCAGTCATAACTAAAAACTTTTCAGTTTTGTAGGATCTGCCAAAGATTATCCTCCATTGGTATAGACTTCCAGAATCCAGAACCATCTCCATGCTATGAAGTACCAGACCAAGACTTTAGTGGAGGTAGACAACTAAAGGGTATAAAATACATAAAAAGCCCAGCTGTAGTCCAGTACAAATAGCCATGTGGGAAAACAATCCAAGCAATCTGTGTGTGGTTAATTAGTGGAGGGTTAGGTGGGCAGAGAATGAAGTCTTCAGTTCATAGAACCATTGATTTTGTTTATTTGTATTGCTCACCAGTTCCTTTTCCTTCCTCAAAGTGGTTTGCATGTGTCGACTCCAAATGTTTACTTCTTCCTTACTCATTTTTCACATTATTGAAGATATCAGTAGCATTATAAGCATATTGAAATTCATATACACTATGATTCATTAGCCTCATTAAATTGATATAAACTTATATTTCTTGGTTCCTTTCTAATTGAGTATATTCTGTTCATGTTTTATATTTGTTTGTGTTTTTTTACTTTCAGCTGTCCTTGGCTCTTTGTGTTGAATAACCACAATTACAAGAACTTACTTGATACACATCTTCAGAAATTCTGCTCTTCAGGTAATGGCAAAATCAATGGTTTTGAAGGTTTCATGCTCTCAGTTCCCGTATCTCAAGTCTGCAGCTTTAACTATAAAAGAAAACCCAAACAGATACCTGCTCAGGCTGCTTTTTTCAAACAATAAATGGATCCTGATCTAAGCCATTTTGGAGGGTATGTTGGTGGAATGAGAGAGAAGGGAGATGACAAAGGGTAGGAAAGTAACAAAGTAGAGATACCAAAATAATTATATACCTGTCAATTCCTTTTTTTCCTATTAAAGACTCACCTATTTTTGCCTATGAAAAGTTCATTTAAAGCTGTCTCTCTCTAGAACTATAAAAAAATACCACAGTTCATTCAACAATATAATACACATCTAGTATGTTTTCAAATTTCCCTCTTTTGTGGGTTTGAGATTGACAGCTCTATAATTAGGAATAACAAAGAAGAAGGGAATTAATAAGATTTAGCAAAAGGCACCAGCCAGATAACTCAGGGGAGGGGGGTTATCATGGGGCATAAATTAGACAATCTCACTGAATTCAGGAGAAAAAAATGTTCAGATATGAGGCAACTAGACATGTTTGAGTATTAAAATATACAGTGAACTAGAGGCCACAGAGTATGCTATTTTAACTTAACCAAGATACTGGCCAAATTCTCTTCTTCAACTCATCTAGTACTTGAAGATGGCTTCATCTCCAAAGTCTTCAGAAGAGTAGGTTAACTAAATGTAACAATCACTTTGATGGTAAGAACTTAGAACCATAACACAATGAGAATGACCTCTACTGAAAGAACAAGCTATGTAAATTTGTGGTCCAATAATCAGAAAATACTCCATTTTTGGCTTTGAGAACTGTTTTACTTATACAAAGGGTGGTGGTGGTAGTGGTGGTGGTGGTGCTGCTGCTGGTGGTGGTGGTGGTGGTATGTGTGTGTGTATATGTGTGTGTGTATGTGTGTGTGTGTGTGCACGCATTTGTTCCCTTTATGACGCAGGGCATTGATCAGGGAATTTCACTGATCAGTTTGATGAGTTTATAGGGATTTGTATTTCAGGGGCAATTTTGATTGCATTTCCATATGAAGGGACATAACCATTTTACCCATTCTGGCCTTAATATGGATGGATTGAAGATGCATTGGTGAGCACAGAGAGCCGTGGAAGACTCTATCCTTTGTGTTTAGTGGGCAGATGCAGAGTTGACCATCTCAACCATGTCACCCCTTCTCTACATTATTTTGAGAGGGGCAGAGTGAACTCAACAGGGACAGCCTCCATTGATTGCCATGTGGCAGAAGTAAACGAAAGTTCCATGTGTCTTTGACTAGTTTAAGAGGGTTCAAGGACTACAAGTTATTAGTCCTAGGCTTAGAGGAGCAATAGCAATAACATCAGTCTGAGGGATGAGAATCATGGGGGAAACTAAAATAAGGCCCACCTGCCTTTGGTTCTTGGCTTTCTATCACTTCTATAGGGGAGAGAGAATTCCTTGCCTATTTGTCAATCTCGAACTTGAGAGTCATGGAATCTAGACCTCTAGGTAAAAAGAGGATTTGTTCTTTGCAGTGCTGACTTCTTGGGAAAACAAAAACAACCATAATTGAGCACATGGTTCCCAAAACAGTAGGATCAGCAAAAGTTTAATATGATGATATCAGTGACAAAAGAGCTGGACTTTGCTATTACACAGTGAAGGTCTAATATGAACAGTGTTACTTTTCCCTCAAATTCAATTTACATTTTCCCACTACGGGGTATTTAAAGACCTCAGAATAGTACTATATGTTTTGATGTCCATATGGGTCTTTGGATGAGGATTCACCAGAATATCAATGGATTTCTCTGTTAGAAAGCCCAAATTCCTTTCCCTTCCAAAAGGAGTCCAAACCATAGGGTGGTAATATGACTAAGGAGGATTATAGAGGCCTTGAAGGGAAAGTGGAGCACAATATAAAGAGAAAATATTTTATTGATTTTTATGACTTACTATTAGCCCTTTATGTCATTATTGCATTCTCTATGAGGTGTAGCAAAGTTTGTGCTATATTTGATATGCATCATTGCCTTAAGAATTCATATGAAATCTAGGGAATATTTTATTAACGTATAAGAAGATAATGATACAGGCTTTAATTGAGTTGTATCATGAGATTTCCCAGAGGCATCTTGGGAATACAATTCAAGAAGTTATTTGGGTAGGTGGCTACAAAATTAAATGTGGTCCATATAATAACAGAGTTTAGGTTGTTGGATTGCAGATTACACTTAATTTTATTCTATCATTAATATTATGAGATAAATAAGTCATAGTAGAAAGAGGAAAATGATAAAATTAGACTTTGCCTTAGAAAAAATGTCTTAGTGGTGTAAGGATCAAGGTGGGAAGATAAAGGAACCCAGTAGAAAGCTGTTGCAATAATCCAGGCAAAAGGGATGAGGACCTCATCATCAACTAAGAGATTAGTCTATAATGGAAAAGAGGAAGACTTATTCAAGAAATTGCAGGAATGTAAAGCAGCAAGATTTGGAAACTACAGAACATGTGAGATGAGTGAGAGTGATTATTTGAGGATGACACTGAGGTTGTGAATCTGGGTGGCTGAGAGGGAGGAATTGCTTTTAAAAATAACTGGGAAGTTCAGAAAGAGGAGAGATTGACCAAAAACAAACAAACAAACAAAACAAAACAAAATAAAAAAAATACCTGAGTTCCATTGATTTTAAACTTCTTACAGGACCTCAATATTTTATTCTACATTCTTCTACTAATTTTACTTACTTTACTCTAAACCATAAAAAGCCATAAAAGTCATCTTCCTAGTTTTGTCTGAAACTGTCCATTTTGTCTTCCCTTAAGGTACAATGATATTCCATAACATTAGTATGACAAAATTTGTTTAGCCACTCAGCAATGGAACATGCCTTTAGTTTCAAATTTGGGGCTACCATGGAAAGACTGCTAATAGGATTTTTGCATATATAGATCCTTCCCCAATATCTTAGATTTTGTTTTTGTTGTTGTTATGTATATATAGTAATAATATGGCAGGGTCAAAGAGTATATAAAGTTTGGTACTTTCTGGCCATATTTACAAATTTCTTTCCAAAATGTCTATATCAATTCACAGTTCTGCCAACAATGAAATAGAGTACCTGTATTCCCACAGCTCCTCCAGTATTTGTCGTTTTTCTTTTTTGTCTTTTTTTCCAATCTGATAAGTGTAAGTTAGAATCTCAAAGTTGATTTAATTTACATTTTTATAGTCATTGATGATCCAGTTCATTTTTCTATGATGTTGACAGTTTAGATTTCTTCCTTTAAAGCCTGGTCATAACCTTTGACTTTATCCACTGGGAAATTTCTCTAAGACTTATAAATTTGAATCAGTTCCTATATATCTTAGAAATGAAATGTTTATTAGAGGTTATTGTAAAGATTATTCCCAGTTTCACCTTTAAATTGGTACCTCATTAAATTTATTACACAAGTTTTGCATTTATTTTTACATAATCAAGATTGTTCATTTTAGCTTGTGATCCTATCATTTATGTCCTGACCTCCATCCCAGTTCATATAAATAAGAATTAATTTCTTCTTTGCTCTTCTAATTTGCTTATGGTGTGACTTTTTCTACCTTTATGCTTTAATTTAAAGTTTGTCTTGATTTATGGTATGAAGAAATAAAATCTAATTTCTGGCAGACTAGTACTCAGTTTTCCCAGCAGTTTTTGTCAAATACTGGTTTCTTCCACCAGCATTTTAGATCTTTTGCTTTATTGGACACTGCTGAAAAATTTCCTTTCTGTATATTCTGGACATAATCTGTTCCAATGAGCAACCTCCCATTTTTTTATCAGTACCAAATTGTTTTCATGATTACTATTTTGTAGTGCAGTTTGAAATCTGTTTCTGATATACCTTCTTTCTTCCCACTTTTTTTGAGGGGGGGTCATTTTTACCCTTAAGATTCTTAAACTTGTGCTTTTCTTTACAAATTTTATTTTTTCTAGCTCTGAAGTATAGTTTTTATGTGGTTTGGTTGGTAATGCACTGATTAAACAAATTAAATTGTTACTGTCATATTTATTATACTGCCTCTATCTACCTAGGAACAGTCAATGCTTCTCTATTTAGGTCTCTCTCTTTTTTTTAAATTTTATTTTAGACTAAAACACCAGAAAACAAACACAGAATAGAGGAAAGAAAAAAATAACATATCATGAACTCAAATGCTGGAACTTTAATACAAAGTAAGAAAATCAAATAAAAGCATGTCATGTTCAGAGCAGAGCATAAGAGGATTCAAAATATTATTAATTAGATTATAATTATGTATAGATATTACATACAATGCAGATATATTATATAGATATAGAGATAATAGATGCATATTAATTAGATTGTAAAGATGTTAGATATTATAGTAGAAAAACTATATAGAAAATTATAGTCACATAGTAGAGAAATTGTTCAATCAGGAGTTTTGGGATCTGATTTCTAATCTAGCCTTGGCTCGGTCACTAGCCATTAATATAACTTGCAGTAAGACATTTCAAATCTGGGAGCCTTAGATTCTTCATCTATACAATGAAGGGATTGGACTAGAACCTTTTCTAGATTATATTTCTGTATTGGGCTAAATTTTCTTTCCTTATCTGAAGAGAATTTCTCAAGTATTTTTGTCATTGTTTATTCAAGTATGGATTCTAGACAACTAAATCACAGAAAACCCATTCATTTTGCTGTCCTGTGGAATTTAGCTGATTCAGTGGACCATCAGAGATTGGTTGAAGTTAGTCATATGACAGAAAACTTCATTTTTATTGGTTTGGTATAAATAATGAATCTACTTAATCACATCTACCACATAAAATTAGCTTACTTATGGTTAGTCTTCACAGAATGTGTGTAAAATATTTAGGATTCATTATAGATTTTAGGGTTCAGGTTTTCTTTAATGAAGTATTTTGTTATTTCTAATAGATGTAATTGGATAAAAGAGAAAATTTTAAGGGACAAAAAAATTAACAAGCAAAACTCAGGGCATAAAAAATTCATCACTGTTAAGAGGCAAATGTCAAAGTGCAAATAGAATGCTTGGTAACCCTAATTTGGACTATTTCTCATGCTCTTCAGGTACAGTGTGAGTCACATCATACACTAAATAACAATTCCTTTATTCTTGCAAATTAGAAAGATAGTTAATAAAAAAACAACAGATTTAAAAACAAAAGGCCTAATTTAAAGGTAAAATGTGATACACTGAACTATCTAGCCCCCATAATGAGTTACATAAATAGATGTGAAAATATAAATTGTGTTTAATCATCTTATAAGGTATTCCAAAATTATTCCCAAAAATTGATAGGAAAAACCATGTCCTTGCCATAAAAAAATAGATATTTATAACATTCTTAGATTCTGAATAAAATAGACCTGATAATGGCATTTCTATTTTTAAATAAACCTTCTTTTATTGAGAGCTATTAGTTTTAGGCAATATCATTTTGAAAGACTTTTTTTCCTGTTAGTACTCTGTAATAGTTTTGTTTAGAATAAACAGTCTTACCCTTGCAAAAAAAAGTTTGAGAACAGCTCAACTAGATAATATGTAAGGTCCTTCCAGCTTTAATTCTAGCTAGGCTTCTAAGTCTGAAAAAACTCACAATATTTTCATGTTACATTCTGAATTAATATAGATTCTTGATAGATTTTTAAAATGCATGCAAAATGACTTGGAATAATTTAAACACAATTTTTAAAATTTATTTTAAATTTATGGAATAAAACAAACATTTTTAGAACATGGTATAATAAAAAGATGATTGCATGTGAAACTGCAAATCTACTATGCACAACTTACTACTCCTTTCAAACACACAGCAAAATTATCAACTAAATTTCTTTTTCTTCCCTCTCCTTGATTTTTTTTTAAAGAGGAAATAATTTCTAGATTTTCCTTCTTTTTTTTTTTACTTTTATCTCTTTTTAAAAATTAATTAATTTTTAGTTTCAACATTTACTTTTATAAAATTTTGAATTCTACATTTTCTCTCTTCTCCCCTCCACCCCAAGAAGGCAGGCCATCTGATACGTGCTATTCATGTACAATCACATTAAACATATTTCCACATTAGTCATGTTGTGAAAAAAGAATCAAAACAAAAGGGAAAAAAAACATGAAAAATAAGAAAAAGAGAGCAAATAGTAAGCTTTGATGTGCATTCAGACTCCATCATTCCTTCTCTGGATGAGGATAGTATTTTCCCTCCTGAGTCTTTTGGAGTTATCTGTAAGCATAAGCAAAGTATACTTTTGTTAGTATTTCTTGGAGCTTAGTATCCCAGGATCCATGGCCATAACAATTTCCTCTTCTCAGGTATTTTATCTTGCCAATCAGATGCTGAATCATGTAGGCTTTCACCTACATGTGTTTGGCAGTGAGCCAGTCAGGTTCTGAGTCCCATAGGATTTGGTACCCTCTGTCTCTGAGCCTATGTATTTTGGGAATTGATCTTTTTCCTGGGGCTCACTCATAGGAAGGACTTTTTGATTTCCTGGACTCTGAGAAGCCATTTGTTAAGGAGCCCCCTGGCTACTCAGATTCAGGTGCTCTCCCTGTTTGGTGATCTATGTAAATATTAAAGTGTGTAGCAAGATTACTAGGCAGATGGAGCATTATCTATTGGACCACTCTGTGATATAACTTTATGATTAAAGTAAGATTATTAACACCTTTGAAACTGTCTTTCTTTTAGAAAAGCAGATCAATATCCTGTGCTAGCAGCCCACCCTGTGTGCTAGTGCTACTACATTGTCTTGCTACTACATTGTCTTAGATGATTGCACTGCCGTGAAGAAGTCTATCAAAGTTGGTCATCACATATGCTGTTACTGTGTGCAATGTTCTACTGGTTCTGCTCACTTTACTCAGCATCAGTTCATCTAAATCTTTCCAGGTTTTTATGAAATCCAACTGCTCCTCATTTCTTATAGAGCAATAGTATTCGATTACATTCATATGCCAAACTTGTTCAGCCATTCCCCAGTTGTCAGGCATGCCCTAAATCTCCAATTCTCTGTCGCTACAAATAGAGCTGCAATAAATATTTTGGTACATGTGGGTCTTTTCTCTTTTTCATGATCTCTTTGGGATAAAGACCTAGTAGTGGTATTGCTGGATCAAGGGTTATGCATGGTTTAGTTGCCCTTTGCACATAGTTCCAAATTGCTCTCCAGAATGGTTAGATCAGTTCACAACTCCACCAACAATGCATTAGTGTTCCAATTTTCCCACGTCTTCTCTAACATTTATCAGTTTTTTGTTTTGTCATGTTAGGCATATGTTTTTCTTTCCTACAGCTGTATAGGAGTATCTTATAAAGTGCTACTAAAAGTTAAATGGTTATCAAAGACTAGACCATGAGATTTGTCAGGATTGCTTTGATTCCTATGGAATATACATTTAAAATTACATGTACTAGTTTCTCAGCTCTCCCATAATACATCAGTATTCAATGTTTAATGGGCTCCATCACCTCAAAGCAAAGAATAATACTGTGAATCAATAAAATAATGAGTAAATTAATTGTAAAAGCAAGAAGTAGCTTCAAATAAAGCCTGAGAGCAAGTTAATAACCTAATATTTTTCTTTCTTTATTATTTTTCCATTTATACTTTATTTCTGTGTGTCAACTCCAACCTTCTGTTTCCTTCTTATTTTCCCTTAGGGCTTTTTCAAACATTTTATGTATTTCTTTTTTACTTTTTTCATTCTCTCTTCCAATACATAAATACATACACACATGTGTGTATATATATATATATATATATCAAGTGAAGGAAATCACTTAGATGATTAATTTTCTTTAAAATTTTTATTCTTGTTGGAAGATGAGTAAATGTTAACAAAAACATGCTTCATAAATTTAATTTCCACCTGTGTCATTGCAAATAAAAGCCCATATCCACAAAATAAAAAGGATCATTCATTTTATCTGTCTGTGTGTCCCATAAAGGGACTACATGAAATTTACTCTGCTCATAACATTGCATGTTTATAAAAAGTTGACTTTGAAAAAGCCACACCAATCCACAAATCAATAAAATGTAAATTTATAAGGATTTTCTAGCAAAAAAATTAGGTTTTTTTTTTTTGCTACCTTAAGGATATTTGCACATTGTTCAATAGTTCTCTTATAAGGAATAATATCAAATTGTTAGTATCCCTTGTCCAATTAGGTAAGTATTTTATATTTTGAACTGGTTTACCCTAGGGGTTAATTTTCCATAAATGCAGATAGACAAACGAGAAGGCAAGCTTGTTGCCTCCATGCTATAAATTCATAAAAAATAAACCTAGATCTCTTGAGTTTCCATTAATCATACAAATTAATTGAAGTCTAATATACCAGTGCATAGATTTTGATGTGTCAATAAAGTTTGTTAAACAAGAAGTATTTTGACATGCAACTGAAGTCTATTGCAAAGGGACTGCAAGTAAAAATTTATAAACAAATTATAGGTACCTAAGCCCTTGAAAATGATTGGTTATTAGACTGATCTCCACCAAATTTCTTGCCAGTTAAGTGAATGATTTTTGTCTACATCATCCTATCACATGTTTTTTTTTTTTTATTTTTGGAAACCAGTCTCCTTGGATATGTAGAAAAATTGGCAATTTCTTACTTAATGAAAAAATTCAATTAATCTTCACCATGTCCCTATGAGATAAGGAGCAAGAAAGTTGTATTATCCCTATTTTAAAGACTGGAAAATGGCACAGGTGTTTAAAATGACTTCAGCACGTAAATAACCCCATACTATTAATCCACCAGCATCAGTAGCACCAGGTTCATCATTTGGGTTTTGTTTAGTTATTAGAAAAGTATTTTCTATAGATAGAAAGACCACTCCTGCTGTTGCTTCTCCCCCACCTCCACACCTTCCCTCCTCCCTTTCTTCTCCTTCTTCTTTCTTCTTTTCCTTATCAACAAAATCATCATAATCTCTATCATAGTTTCTCACATTAATATATCACTATTGTGATATATTAATATATCATTATTGTGTTTGATCAATAAATATCAAATAATAAAATATCCTCAGCTCTCTGCAGAACAGATGGAAATGAACTTCTACTCTATTAAATGCTACAGAAAGGACTAGGAAACAAATAAACACTATACATGTAAAGCCCTTAACATACCTTAATGTCCTAATGTCTGGGAGTCTGCCATCACCACTATTAGTTATTCCCCAGTTACTCAAGTGCTATTTCAGGACTGCAATACTAATGCGTGTGTGTGTGTGTGTGTATAAACATATACATATATATGTTAGAACATATAAATATTGCATGTAAAAATATTAGAATATGTAAATATATGTTAGAATGCATAAATGTTATTTATATTACACATACATATATATGTTGCTTTAGTATTCATAAGATTCCCTCAATATTTCTTTTGCAGGTATCTTTTCATGTATTTTTAAAAATGCCAATTTCTTTTGAATAGCTGTGAGAATGGGCAAAATGCTTCATGGCATTGCCTGGGGATTTGAAATACATTCAGTTTTTATCTTTCGCTGCAGTACACACACACACATTTTTATATCTAGCATCAAACAAGTATTATTCAACATTGTCCTTCCCTTCCTTTATTTTCCATTTCCCTCAGGACATTTCCTTCACTGTTAAGAAATTGAGGTTGTAGGGCATATCTATATGAGAATGTGTAGTTGCTACTTGTTCCTTTTCATTGCCTCTGGTCACTGCCACCAGGTGATTAGTGAGAATGTAGGAAATGCAAGCATTTAGACATCCTTCAGACATGAAGATTGACTTAGAAAACTAAACAGTACTTCACTTGTATATTTAAAAAATATACTTCTTCATAATAATAAATCATAGTTCAAAATCTTTAAGAATCCAGGGTTTCATCCATTTGGGAATAGCCTTCATTGATGCCTTCACAATTTAAATATTAGATTATCTTTTCAAGTTACTGGGTTTCAGGAAAAAAAAAATCACTTGTTGATTAACACACTGGGGATGAGCTTCTCTTCAAACTTAGGTCCTTAGATTATACACACTGGCCATCATTGAGCCTGTACTCAAGCCTTTTCAGTTTTGTAAGAGCCTCCTGAGCCTGGAATAACTTTTGATATACATAGTAATCACAATGCCACAATAAATGTAATAGAACTTGGTGGAGAAAAAATTCAACACATTTTTGGGACAAGGAGTGGAGGGTGGGCAGGGTGGAGGTTGAGGTGGTGGAAGCAGAACTTTTGAGGAATTTCTTTTACCTAATGTGAATTTCCACCTTCTCTTCAACTAAAAGTTCCCTGGGGCACTAGGAATTTAAGAGATTTGCCTAGGCCAGAGGTTCCCAAATTTATTTGGCCTACTGCTCACTTCTCAAAAAAAAAATTACTCAGTGCCCCCCCCCCCAAAATCTACTTTCGTTAACCCTTTAATATTTTTTTAATTGGCATCATTTCAAAAAATATTTAAAAATGTATTTTTTAAAGTGACACATCTTAAATTATTTAATAATTTATTGTACATTTGTGGTGTTTTTCCTTCACTGAAATTTTGATGGCCCAATTTTATGTCATGTGACCCTACAGTATCATACTGTAAACAAGTCATTTCACACACATATTCCTGTGGATGCATGCTCAACTTCCTGATAATGGGTGACATACTCAACTGCCCACACTTGCTTATTTTTACAGGTCAGTGGGCTTGACCACTGATTGGTTATAACTTGAATTTTGTGTGTTAATTTGGAAAATAATGGAATCACTATGACTTTAACTCTGTTATACAACAGATGAAACATGTGCAAATGGTTTTTCAAGATTTTATCTTCCCTTCTTTCCTTATGCTTCCACTGCCCCCTTATTTTCATTCAATACCCCTCAATTGAATGAGGATACTACTACCCTTTTGGATCTTTCTAGCACCCCCCAGGTGGGAGGTATCACCTATTTTGGGAAATTATGACCCTAGCCCATAACAACTCAAGCCCATGCCTTAGTAACTCCAAGGTCAGCTATTTATCCACTTCATTATTCTGCATAAATCAATTAAATTCACTTTTATACAAATACATAAATTATCTTAATACTTTGATGGGCACAGGAGATCATTGACATGGCTGTTTCCTCCCTTTTTGTCACAGGTAACCCACCCAACCTTTCCTCCTGTTAAGTTTTTGAAGCCTAGGCTAGATAAGTGCAGAAGCTTTTCACCAAACAGATTGATAAGTGACAAATTCTTAAGCCATGCCAGTAATAAAAGTGTTGTAAGACACACCTTAACAAAATAGAGCAAAAAATATATTGAAGAAATCCAACTAAGTAGCATAAAACATGTTAGATATAATAAAAGGTCTAATTCTGAACATTTATTTTCTTAGCCCCATCTCCTTTCAGGTTTGATATAAAGAGATGAGTTCCTCATAATTATAGATGTCACAAAGCAGAACAGCTGCTGAGGAACATAGTGGGCTTTTCTTCACTCAAGATCTTGTAGTGAAAGCAAGATGACTACTTATTGGGGATCATAGCTTCATAGATTTAAGACTAGAAGGGGCTGAAGAGGCCATCTAGTCATATCTCCTCATTTTCCAGATGAACAAACTGAAGACCAAGGAAATAAAGTGTCTTACTCAACTTTCTGTAGTTAGTAAGCACCAAAGGTTGAAATTGGAACTAGGTTCTCTCATTCTGGGATCAGTGTACTTACTGTACAAGTATAGGTTTGTTCCCAAAGTGCGTGATACTGCCCCCTGGGGGGTGCTGGAATGATGAGGGGGGAAGTAGTGGCCTTGGGTGCAATCGTAGGGTGTTGAATAAAAATAAGGGGGGTGGAAGCATAAGGAGAGAAGAGAAGAAAATTTTGAAAAAAAAATTTGTACGTGTTTCATTTTTGTAAAGCAGATTTAAAATCATAGTGATTAAATTATTTCCCTAATAAACACACAAAATGCAAATTATGACTAATCAGTGGTCAAGTCCACCAACAGGTCTTAATATGCAAGTGTGGTCAGGTGAGTGTGTCACATCAAGAAGTTCATAATGCATCCACAGAAATATATTTGTGTAATGACTTACTTACAATATGATACTACATGGTTATATGACACAGTATTGTGTCATCAAAATTTCAATGCAGGAAAAACACCACAAATTTAGAATAAATTATTAAATTTATATATATATATATATATATATATATATATTATATATATACATACGTATATATATACACACACATATATATATTCATATATAAAATATGAAATGATTCAAATTTAAACAAAAGAAGTTAAAGCATTAAAGAAAGTACATTTCCAAGAGGGCACTGAGTAAATTTTTTTGAAAAGGAGGCAGTAGGCCAAATAAATTTGTGAACCTCTGGGCTAGAGGAATCAGAAGGGTAAATCCAACTCAGATTTTGTAATACTTATTTAAAAGTTGTGGGTTTTTTTTTAATCTTTTTGCTGCTTTGGCCTTTGGTATCTTGGTTTATTCTTTGTATATTAGGCTATGACATTTAAAAAGTTTGAGAGATATAATTTCTGATTAATTAACCACTTTATTAGTAATGCTAGTATTCTAATAAAAGAGGTCACTGGTATTCTCTAATGCCAAAGACCTTCATTTTGGTAGGTTCAAAGCTTGTATGATCTTGGAAAAGTAAGTGTTCAGAGAGTGGCAATCAACTTTAATTGGTTAACAAATAATGAGAGGGGCAGCTAGGTGGTGCAGTGAGTAGAACACCAGCCCTGGAGTCAGGAGGACCTGAGTTCAAATCTGGCCTCAAACACTTGATACACTTTTTGGCTGTGTGACCTTGGGCAAGTCACTTAATCCCAATTGCCCTGCCCTCCCCCGGCAAAAAAATAAAAGGTTAAAAAAAAACACAAGTAATGAGAGAATGGATATTACAATGAGGGACTGAACTTATTCTAATGAATTTTGGTCATGTCATTATGTCATTCTAAACAAAGGCAAAAAACTCTAGGAGTCACAAACATAGGAGCAATGATAAAAACAAAGATTGGATGTTAATTGGCTTATCTGCCATAGTCTTCTAAGTATCTTCAAAATAATAGGGAAGCCCTAAAATATGAAACAATAAATTTTTTTAATAATAGTATGTATGTAACTGAAATAGAATGGTTACATTGCTTGAATAATTATGATTTAAAGACTACTTAAACTGAAATGCATTTGAATTAAAGCAGTATAGGATACATCCCAGTAGAATAATCATTGTCACAATGAAAATTTTTGTACATTATACATAGCCATTCCATTTTAAAGTAGTTTTCATATTCTCACCTGAACATGATAAATTTCCTGATTTTCCATTTTTATTTATGATTCCACCATAATCTGTCCCCCAAGACATAGAACTTGTAAATATCAACTATCTTTTGATACTAACATCCAATAAGTTGCTTACTCATTTTTAATTCTACCTTCATATCCCTATGACTTCATTAATTAAAACACCTTCCCTGGCAGTTCATTTTCTATGTGTGTTATCTCCACCTATTAGAATGTAACCTCTTTGAGGGTAAAGATGACCTCATTTTTTTTTTTTTTGGTATTTGTTTCGCTAGTGATTAGCACAATGCCTGACACACAGTAAGTCTTTCAACACTAAATACTATTCATCCCTTTGTTATGGTAATTAGGGTAGGACTTTTTTCTGTTTTCTCTTTTTTTAATGCTAAGGTAATCAAGTAGCTTTGAGGAGTCTTGCCTTTCAAATGTAATGGCACGCAAAGTGGACTCTTTGTTGTCTTTTGTTTCTTTGATTGAATCAAGAGTCTTTGACCTGCTTAAGAAACAAGAAAGCCTAGTTGAGGTAGGTTTGAGTCACATGGTTGTGACACCTTCTGACCCTGAGAAGGGTATATAAGATCTGAGGTTGGCATTTTGTTTTGGGGCTCTTATTCATTGGAAAATGTCATTTGACTTGACCAAAGGAGACTCTGGGTAGCCATTGTTAAAAACCACCCCTCACTCCCCAGCTTTGAAAACCCAGATGTTAGCACTTCTCTTTTGGTAACTATGTATGTGATGTCTTGATCAGACAAAGCCTGTCTGTCAATCAGTTTGTAGTTTCTGTTTGTATTTGCTCTGAAGTTCAGGGTGCTAACTTTTTCTGCTGAACTAAGTGAATGATACATGTACGTTTAATTAAACTGAGATTGTTAACCCCTTAAAGTTTCTTCCCTTATGAAAGCAGATCAAAGGACCTGTGCTAGCAGCCCTTCTGTGTGCTCTTGTTATTGGTCTTTCACCCTCACAACACCTGCTAGCAACATTGTTGTTACACCATTTGACAAAATTAAGAACATACTAAAAATCAAAATGTGAAGCAGTCCAAGAAACTCTGCTAAGTAACAGTCCCTACAAATCAGATATCTGTTAAATACTTAGCTTTTTAATGCTTTGTAAAATGCCTGGTAAAGTAATCAAATACCTTTGACGAGTCTTGCCTTTCAAATGTGATGGTAAGCAAAGTGGATTTTTTTTGTTGTCTTTTGTTTCTTTGACTGAATTAAGAGTCTTTGACCTGCTTAAGAAACAAGAAACCAGCTTGGTACTAAGTACCAAGTAGGTACTCATTGGATGCTTTTTCCATTCTTTAAAGCTTGAATAAATTGATTAAGTTTTTCATTAGCCTCAAACTTTGTTAGCACCATCTGTATTTGGTGGAGAGGGGCATAGGGACTTGGACCTGTAATTTTATTACTGTGAGAAACTTCTGGTAAGGAAACTCTCTCTATCAATGAAGATCAGTGGCTATTCTTCAACTTAAAAATTTTAAGATTTGCCCAGTATAAACTAATTTTTTTGGATATTTTTAGCAATATTTCAAAATAGTTTTCCTTCAACTTCTCATACATGTTAAATTCCTAGTTGTTTATTTCAGACAACTTTACTTTGTAATAATTGTATCATATACTACAGCATCCTTCAGTTTGCAGAGATAGTGCCACACATAACTCTGGCTTGGGCTATCCAGTCTTTACTTAACACTTGAAACTCACTCTCAAAGACTGTTGGGGTGGTTGTCAGGCAGTTGTCAGACAACCTTCAGGAAACTATCTAATTGTGTTCATGTTGAGCATTCTGGTCCTAATCTAATAGTCTATTTATTTAACTGTGTCTTCATATGGAGTTATTAACTGATCAAATAATGGCTGGCAGTGTTGTATTTTGATCAACATTTGCTAGTTAACTGGTTTTACCTGTTAGCACAACATACAGTAGGTTGTACTATGAATCTATGTGTCACTGACTTGGGGCAACAGTAGAATTTCGTAGCACTATGAGAATAGAATTTCTTTTTCTTTTTTTTTTTTTTTTTTGCATTTCTCTACTTGTCTATGAGTATTAGTATAAGGCCAGTACTATGTGGAGGTGAGTCCTGATTAAGTTAAACTACAGAAAATCAGTTAGTGCTAATGAAAATTGACTTGAAGCTAGTGTGTATGGATTAGCATATGAGAAGGTTTCTGATACTCTTCCTTTGTTTAAGAATAAAGGAACCAACTGGGGAAAGAGAGAAATACTCCTAAAGTCCAGTCCCTGTCTCACTATGGCAGAATAAAATATTGGAATTAGAGGCAGGAAGACCTAAATATAAATTCTGTATTCATCCCTTAGCTGGGCAACTCTGGCACATTTTATGTTTTCCCACTTAGCTTCAATTTCCTCATCTATAGAAATGAAGATAATAACAATAATACGTCACTTACATTATCATTGTAAGGGTCAAATGGGACCATGTCATCCGCAAAGTGCTATATAAATATTAGTTATTATACTAATCCTTTGCTTAGTATTTCTAAAACTAGACTTTTTTACTGGTTACCCATTAAAGCATAAAGTACAAACTCCTTAGTTTGTCAATATGAGGTGCCAATTTTCCATTTGGGAATGATCTCCCAACCCTATCATGTATATAATTCGTATTTCTATATTTTTACCAAAGAGGATTGATTGTTATCATTGTAACACACTTTTCTCACTTTTAAGCTTTTGCTGACACCATTCCTTATGTTTCTAATAACCTTTCCCTGCCTCCACCCTTCAAAATCCTACCCAAAATTCAAGGCTCAACTCACATAATAACTCCCCCATGAACTCTTAAGTAATTCTTGTCAGTCAGAAGTGTTTTCTTCATGCTCTCTCTTCCCTTAGGACCTTACCCCTCTCCTGTATTTACTGTATTTTATACTCGATTGTGTCTTTGCATGTATCCTAGCAAGATATGATCCCATCTTATTCTTTATATCTGCCAAAATACCTAACACATTTCACTGAACTCAATAAATTATTATTGAATTTATTAATACAAGAAATAGAGCAAGTACAAGTAATTTTTGAGGTACAATGAATGTGTAATGACTAATAGATTTTCCAAACTTTAGTATGGCATGTAAATAATTTTTTTTTTGAGGGAAAGTATCTCACCAAGCTTGGCAGTAGAGTAGCCACTCATGGAGTGCTTATACCACTACTGATTGACAGGGATTTCTTTTTACATGCTGTCTTTCTTATCCAGGATGTTTCACTATTTTTGGGATTCTAGCACCCACCTTCATCCCTTTCCCTTGATTCAGTATATTACTGAACTCAGTGCCCACATCCAAACAACATAGCTCACTGCTCAGAATTCCTGCACTCAAGCCATGGGTATCAGCCTCAGCTTCCCATTAGCAGGGATTACAAGCCTATATGCCTTGAGAAAAAAAAAAAGGAATTTCAATGAATGGAGTGGCATCTGCATTAGAAGACATGAACTTAACTCCATTTTAGCAGAGGAAACAATTAGTGAATGCATTTCTTGCAGCATCTGCAAGAACCATGAGCAAAACAAAGCTGTTGATTAACTACAATGCCCCTCTCCAGTTCTTTCCTAGATCTGTCATACTGCAAAGCAAGTTTATTTCTTTCCACAACCCTTTGCTAGGTTTCTATTTCTTCAACCAAAGCTGCAGTTACATTCTTTTCCCCTGGCTTTAAGTAATTCAAAACTCAGTTCTATATTAACACCCGCTGATTTTTCTTCTCCATACTTTATGGATTCTTCACATTGTGTTTCTTTTATTCCTCATGGACTAGTTCTCAGAACAATGTATTTTCTATTGATAGTTTCTAAGAGGCCTGATTGCATGGCTGCAAAACATACCAAGTTCCCCATACCACATGGGAATCCATGGGAGGAAGGGCTGCTGTGGGCAACTGTAACAAGTCATGTGTTCTAACTTCTACAAAGGGAAATTGAAATCAGAAATAAAGCATCCTCATGGAAAGCCATTAGCTGCATTCAATCTCCTCTTCTTTGCACTCTATCCTATAAAGGACACACACACACACACACACACACACACACACACACACACACAAACACGCACCCCAGAGCCAAATACCAAAAATTAAAAAGAATGAGTAAAAATCTTTACAAAGGAACACCAAATTTAAAGTAATTCTATCTAAAAAGAATGTTTTAAATCTTGACATAATATAAATGTGCTGTCATTATTGCAACACAAAAATAACATACTAAAACCACTGACAAGGAAACATCAAGAATGACTTCACATTGAAGTAAATTCATTTTGTTAATTTGTTAAAGGATACAAACTAATGAATAGAATAAATTTTTCTCAGTCCATATACTAAATGGAGATCTGCCTATCTGCAAAACATTCCCCCACAAATGTGCCATAACTGAATTATACACACTATTCAAATACCTATACATCCATGTATACCTATCTACCTATCTGTAAAATAGAATAGCATCATATACATTTTTAACTTATACAAATTGAACTGCAACTTCTGTGCAAAAAATAAATAAATAAACTGGGGGGGGGAGAGAGAGAGACAGAGAGAGAGACAGAGAGAGAGACAGAGAGATTGAGACTTTTTCTAACAGTATAATTTCATTCATCAATCCACTCAAGGAGTGTAATTGAATATATGTCCCAGAGTGAATGTGAGATGGGAGATATGAATACTGCCCTCAGTCTCACTTGCCATGTGCTTCACATAGTGTTAGCCTTTTGCTGTGTTGTGTGTTTATAGAATTTTATATGCACAGATATTCCTTTCATTCTGCCAGCTTAGGCTTGTAAAACTAATGAGTGGGCATTCTTGGGTGACCATCCTATCATTCCTGATGAGTTAAAATTCCCCTGCTGTGTTGCCCATTGATTTGCTTTTCTCTTTTCTTGCACTCATCTCCAATGAATATATATGTATGTATGTATTTATACACATATATACAAAAATGTGTGTGTGTATACATACACGTACTTATCTATGCATATATGCAGAGGAAAAAATGTAGGATTACACACATTATACATCCCCATATAGGAACACTTTAATACAAATCTTCTATATGTTTATGCCTGAAATATATTAGTGTGGCCTGAGGCTTGAAATGACATGTAGAATTGGTGTTGTGGGTATATATGTAATCTTGTTGGTGTATTACTTTTCTGACATTTTCTTTTTGCTTGTTGCCTAGAGGTTTCAGCTCATTACTGATATTAAAATACATTCATATAAGAGAAATCCTTCTCTATCTTTCTGTTGTTCCGCATAGTGTTTCCACCAATATTTCCCTATATCCTAGATTTTCTACTTTGTGTTGGTAATGAATGATATAATAATAATAGAGTGTAAACCTTATTGTAATTCATTTTGCATGAATATCATTTTTTTGTATTTGAAACTGCACAAAGAATACTAATCACTGAACTGGATGTATTTAATCTCTCTGTCATAAAGAAGCACCTTTATTTGCATATGCATGGTTTTCAATAATATTTGCATAAAGAGAAAGTCAGACATTTTGATTACTAGTAATCTTTTCACTACTTATAAGGATTTGGTGCTTGTAGGTGATTTCCCCCCCCATTTTAATTAAATTTTTCTGTCATGTTAAGTTTTCTTTCATTTTCTCCACCGTAGAAGATATTCCAGAAAAAGGAAAACGTGTCTCAAGGAGGTAAAATAGCAATGAGATATTAGGAAAGATTGAACTCAAAATTGTCAGTGCATTTTAATGAATTCTCCAAAGGGAGACATGGAATGGTCAAAGTGAATTCTAAAAACTTGGAAAATATAGTCAATAAATTAAACTTAAATCATGTAATTTAAATGTGGGAAATAATCTAGTTTGAACCCTTTTTACAATTATGGAAACTGAGACCAAAGAAATGAAGGGACTTTTTTAAAGTCATACAAGTAGCTGGTTCCAGATATGAAAACAGATCATCTGACATGAAGTACAGTGTTCTTCCATCCATAGTATTACCAATTATAATAATAAGAATAATTAGTAATATAGCATTTTAAGATATTCAAATTGCTTTACATATATCATCTCATTTGATCATCACGATAACCCTGGGAATCAGGGGCTATTATTTTCCTTATTTTTATATATGAGGGACTGAAACAGAGAGGGTCAGTGACTTGTCCAGAATCATGCAGCTAGTAGGAGTCTGTGACAGCATTTGATTTCAAGTCTTCCTGATTTCAAGGCCAGAACTCTCTCTACCATGCCGCCTAGCTGCAGCTCAATCTTGCTTTTAAGCCTATAGCTTCCTGTCTGAAATTTCCATCCACTGTTGCTGGTTCTCATCTCTGGGACTAGGTGGAACTATTTTCATTCCATTTACGCAACAGACCTTCAAACACTTAAAGAGAGCTTTCGTGTCACCATCAATAAGCCTAAGAGCTATTTTATTTTTAGATGAATTTTTATTGCTATTTCTATGATTGATTTTTTTCCCCTTAATTTAGTTTTCCTTCACATTTAACCTGAGGTCAAGGTATGTGTAAACTTAAGACCATTTTCTTTTAAAAAGGACTATGAAAAATGCTTTGTTTCTTCCATTGCATTGGATAGAAATCAAGTAGAAGCCAGAAATTTTGGTTGACTTTCACTGGTTTCCCTAGTAGTACACTAATAACACAGTTCTTACAAATTTGGTCAGACTTACATGTATTACCTGGGGCCTTGCTTTATCCCACTAAGCCTAAGTCATCAAGGCCTTCTTTTTGCTGCTTTAGGTTTGGCCAGAATTGTCTTCGGCACTCTTCTACCTCCCTGCCTTTTCTTCCTCAAATTGCTGCTTTTGGGAGAATTAGAGGCTGTGTGCAAAACATATTTCATGCTGGAAGAAGTAATTACCAGCAAACAGAAGTTGAGAGTGATTTTTTTTTAACAAAGATGGTGCTTTACAGATCCACACTAATAATAGCTAATATTAATAGTTAACATATTTATACAGCCCATTAAGGCTTACAAAACGCTTTACTTAGATTATCTTGTAGACTGCACTAAACATTTGTATTATAGTGAAATTCTTCAAAGCATGTGGACATTCATTTTTTCATTTCATTCTGACTTTAGTTAAGCAGGTAGCTTCATGCCCATCATACAGAACAAAGTGGTTATAGCCCAAGGTAGTACAACTAGTTAGTGGAGGAGGCAAAGATACAATCCAGGGAATTTGACTGTCAGCATAGTGTGTCTTCCACTAAACGGCCTCAATAGATTCTTCTTTCTTATTTCCAGTATTCTCTGACTCTCTCTGTCTCTGTCTCTGTCTGGCTCTCTGTCTCTGTCTCTCTGTCTCTGTCTCTCTCTCTGAATCTGTCTCTCTCTGAATCTGTCTCTCTCTCTCTCTCTCTCTGTCTTTGTCTCTGTGTGTCTCTGTCTCTCCATCTGTCTCCGTCTGTCTATCTCTTCCTGCCTCTGTCTCTCTGACTCTGTCTCTGTCTCTCTGTCTCTGTCTCTGTCTCTGTCTCTCTCTCTCTCACACACACACACACACTCTAATCTCCATTCCGAAGTTTATTAATTGTGACCTTGGGAAATTCACTTCACCAACTTAAGATTGATATTCTTTCTCTATAAAATTGTGGAAATAATCTTTACAGTACATACTTCATAGAGTTGTGAAAAAAGCACTTTGTAATCTGCAGAGCACTATGGAAATATGAGGGTTTTTATTTAAATTCTGCTGAATTTGACACAGCTAATATTTTCAGGAAAAACTCTTGACTGATCAGAATAGATGGAAAAGGAGTTACCTATATTTTTCTATGGTGAAGCAATGAGAAAGAAGATGTTCTTCAAATCTTTTGGCATGCAACAATAATAATTGGCTATGATCACAAAAATGCAGTCTGTTATTTCTTATTTAAAATATATTTAAACCCCAGAATAGAAAGGAAGAGGAGGAAACATGATGAACTTTGCTATAGCAGCATTTCATAAAAGATTTTTGCTGAAATATTACTGTCATAGTATTTTTTTTTCTTTTGAAAGAAGTGGTTGGGGCATTTTTGAGATAGGGCCTTTATTTCATTTCTATTGAAATACTCATAGAAGGAGTCATTCACTTTTCTAAAGACTTATCATAAAACTTTCCATAATGGGCGGAAGCTGATACTTATCTTGGGGTCCATTAGAAACTTTCCAAAGGCTTATAGTTGGATCTGTGGCTTGTACAGGAATGTGGTAATACTGGAAATTCAGAGAATTAATGGAAAATATCTCATCTGCCCTCATAGTTAATTGTTTTTCAAGAGTTATCCTTGATTATGACTTTTGACTAAATTTTATGTTTTGCATGTTATGACTTGCCTTCATGAGCTTGACTCTGGTTTCTGAGAGATCAAATCAGGGCTCCCACACTTGTGTTTTTGTTTTGTTGTTTTTTAAATATAAGGTACTAGTGACAACCCTGGGATTGTTTCTGAGCTCACACTTATACTAGAAAGCCACATCTGCAGAGAGTGGCTAGGTACAGCTACTCTCTCAGGAATTGAGGATTATGCCTGGAGAGTGGGGGGTGGGGCGGGTTAAATGAAATTTATTGGCGTCTTCTGCTGGAAAGGACCTGATCCTGAATCCTTCTCTTCTTCACCCAGAGAATAATCCCATGTAACAAAGAGTTATTCTCATTTTAAAAAAGGGAAAAAGTGGGAAAATATTAGCAAAATTGAACAATACTTCAAAAGAATATGAAAATATGATTGATATTCCACAACCATGGACTACCTACCATTGTAAAGTAGTTCAGATGGGAGGGGACAGGTATCTTCTCATATTTCTTCTTTGAGGTCATGCTTGTTCTTTGTAATTTTGGAACCTGAATTTTCAACTGTTTTATGATTGTTGTTCTCTTTTTATTTTTGTAGTCATTGTGTATATTGTTCTCTTGGATCTTCTTAAGTTCTTTTCACCTTCAGTTCATGTAAGTCTTTCCATTCATCATATTCATCATTCCATAGAGCATGCTGATATTCCATTAAATTCCCATGCCAAAATTTGCTTTGATTCCCCAATAAAAGGGCATCTACTTTGTTTCCTGTTCTTTGCTACCACAAAAAATGCTGCTATGAATATTTTGGGGTATTTGATTACGGTTTCTTTCAATACTATTGGCTTGTACCCTATTACTATGCATTATCCCTGATTTCAATTACTCAGTGAAAATTAATAGCTCAGAAATGTCAGTGACTGGGTTAAACCAATTAACTAATTATTACTATCTCACCATTAATTAATTAATTAATTTTTAGTTTACAAGATTCAATTCCACAAAGCTTCTGAGTTCCACATTTTCTCTTCCTCCCTCCCCACCCCCTTCCCAAGACAGTATGCAGTCTGATATAGGCTCTACATATATGTTCACATTAAACATATTCTCACATTAGTGATGTTGCAAAAAAGAATTATAACCAATGGAATGAGCCATGAGAAAGAAGAAACAAAACAAATAAAGCAAAAAAAGAGAGAGAGCAAATAGTATGCTTTGATCTGCGTTCAGACTCCATAATTCTTTCTCTGGATGTGGGTAACATTTTCCATCATGAGCCTTTTGGAGTTATATTAGAACCTTGCATTGTTGAGAAGAGCCACATCTATCAAAGTTATTCATCACACAATATGGTTGTACCTGTGTACAATGTTCTCCTGGTTCCATTCCCTTTACTCAGCATCAGTTCACATAAGTCTTTCTAGGTTTTTCTGAAGTCTGCCTGCTCATCATTTCTTGTAATAGTATATCATTACATTTATATAGCACAACTTGTTCAGCCATTCCCCAATTGATGGGCATCACTTCAATTTCTAGTTCTTTGCCACCACAAAAAGACCTGCTATAAATATTTTTGTACGTGTGGCTTCTTTTCTCATTTGTACAATCTCTTTGGGATAGAGCCCTAGAAGTGGTATTGCTGGGTCAAAGGGTATACATGTTTTTATAACCCTTTGGGCATAGTTCCAAATGGTTGGATCAGGTCACAATTCCACCAACAACGCCTTAGTGCTCCAGTCTCCACATCTTCTACAGCATTTATAATTTTCCTGTTTGGCCATATTTGCCAGCCTGACAGGTGTGATCCCAACATTAATTTAACCAATTAATGTCAATTAGCTCTTACAAAGGGCTATTTGCTGAAATGATATAGCAAGAACAAAAGAACCAAAATAGCTCCCTGAATTGAGTGTCCACTTTTCTCTCTATCATCTCTACCACCTCTACCACTTCTGATATGAATTATATCTATTGATAGTTATGGAATTAGACATTAAAATATCTTGGTATCATTACAAAATTTTTTTGACCTCTTGAAGCACCTGAAAGGGTCTCAAGAACATACTTTGCAAACTACTCTCCATAACAATGAACTTATAAGTCCAAATCTCAAGCCACTAAGATGCATATAACATCCCCACCCGCATGCATACACACACACACTCACACACACACACACACACACACACACACGTATTTTTTTTTTCTTATTTACTATTCAAAACATTAAAGGTATCTGGGAAATAGACAACATTCCAAGTAATAGCAAGCAAGCCACCATGCCCCTTCTCACAAAGGTCAATGAGAGTAAAAGATACTATTTTTGGAAAGAGAATAATTTATCATGATATATAGCATTTTGCTAGTTCCCCTTCCTGAAGTCAACCTGGCAGATATTATTTTTCTCAGAAATATTAAGTCAGTTTATGACTATTTTACTTATGAAAAGGCCAACTCTTCTGAATCTCTGCCATCACAAAACTCTCCTAGATCACTCTGCTATTTGACAAATCCATCAAAGAAATTCATTCTATATATCAGCAAGTCACATCCATGAAGACAATTATTTTGAATCTTTGTTTGTTTTCCTCATCTTAGTAAGATGAAGATCTTCCAACAATCACCAATAAATTAAGAAAATGTGCAATAGGCTACATAGTCCAAATGTTTCATTTCACCAGTTTAGGGAGTTCCCAGTCTGAAATCTCCCTTTCCAAATGCAGATCAACAGTTCATTTTAACTTTTGGTCTTACAGAGCTGCAAGGGGGCACTGACAGGTTATCTTATTTGCCCATATTTGTGTGGATGTGAAAAAGGTAAAAATTCATACCTAGACTTCCTTAACTCCAAGGCTAATCCTCTAACCTCTATGCTTCTTGGACAACATTGTACCTACTCATAATTTCTCCTAAGCAAACATTTTTTCCCCTTCACTATCCTGTAATGGAACAAACCCACATTGCTCTGTGGAAAGTTCCAAAGGACAATGAGTGATCTATGAAATCTCATGAAATTAAGCTTATTCTCACAAAAGTCCCTGGTTATACCAAGAGACATATCCCACATAAAACCGACATAGATCTCAGTAACAGTTTCTTTTACTGATACCATATTTGCCCTGTGGCATCAGGCATGGATATCAGAAGATGAAAACAAAATTTTAAATAGGCACAATAAATCCCCAACTACCTATCCATTCTATGCTGGGGTCCTTTAATTCTCTCTTTACAAGGGTAGAGTATAGAAGTGTAGGTTTCTTTTTAGGTACAAAGAACATTTGGGGAGTAAACAAGAGCAATATTGTTAGGGAGGAAGGATTTGGAAGTAAGTCTGAGATGTATAAAACAAAGAGCAGAGGCCAGTGCTTTCTCACACAATTGTCATTATTATGTCAATATTCTATCTGTTTAGGAGAAGAGAAACAGAGCAGGAGAGTAAGGAAGGAGAAAATCCTTGTTCTCAAAGCAAGCCTCAAAGCCAGTTAGGAGAAAATGTAATTTCCAAACAATCTACAGCAAGGCATGTTGGTTAGATTAATTTTATTTAGAGGAAAATTGAGCCGAATAAAAACTCATCTGTTTACGTTAGAGGCAGTATGCCATTTGATTGTGTTTTGTACAAACAAGCTGGTAGTTCTCATCTTCATTGACTGTTAGTAAACAATTTATAGATCTGATCTATTACTATAGCAGTAGGAGAGCTTTAAATGGGTCTACCAAAAGCCATTATCAAATGAAATACTTTGCATATTAGTGACAATCTCCATGCCCTGTCTCTTCCCTAGAAAGGTGCTTACACACAGTGTCTGTCACTTGGGGGGACAAACTGCTTCATAAAAATACTACTCCACCCGCTGTCTTCACAAAACAGCTTTCACATCAGATGCTAGAGGCAAAGGCATTCTGGAAAGAACACTGAACTTAGAGTCAGTCAGTGTACATGGTTGTTTTGGCTCTGCTACTAATTCCCAGTACAAGTTTGGTCAAGCCACCTCAACAAATCTGACCCTCAGTTTCCTCATCCATAAAAGACAAATTTGTATGCTATAATTCTATGTAGCTAGGGTTATCCTTAAATACAGAGAGAATAGTCTTCCATTGAAGTATTAGGATTCCAGGATTTTAGAAAGGTTGTGTATTCCCTCAAATATTCACATCTCAACTTTGGCCCCACCTGCTATTTGTTACCTGAAATTGCACCTACAATTTCATCCCTTTTAAAATATAAACAACCCTGGAAACAGTAGCCTTAGGAGATGTAACTACCTCAGGATGAAGTGATTAACATATTTAAATTCCTATAGTTTTCATTTTCCATGACATTTATTTTGCTATTAATGGCAGCATCATAGGATTCATAATTGGAAGGGACTTAGAGGTCAACTAGTCTCCCCACCCTTTCCATTCCTGATGCAAACATATTCAAAGTTCATAGAATCATGATTTAGAATAGTAAAACAGGTTAAAGATCATCTGGTCTGAGCCATCTATTTTGAAAAAGAGAAACTGAGGCCCAAAGAGGGTAAATGACATGACCAGGATTATAGTAGTAAGGTGCACAGCTGAGACTAGAATCCATGTCTTTTTATTGCAAATCTAGTACATTTCCCCCCAAAATACTATCTTTTGTCATTTATCTCATTGTTTTAATTTTGTAGAGAAAGTTTTATTGAAAAAAACTAGAATAGTATAAGTAAAGATAATTTGAAGTCAGACAAACTGAGTTGAATTCCTAACTCTTTAACTTTCTATCAGTTTGAACCTGGGCAAATTACTTAACTTTTCAGTCCCTCCATCCGTAAAGTAGGCCAGATAATGTCCCTTCTAGTTCTAAATCTCTGAATTCATGTGGTTCTGACTGTGTAATATGTAATAGTCTCTGACTACTGTAATATGAAACACAAGGTTAGGTGGATCCTTGTGTTGGCAACTCATGGAAAGACATGTATGAGAGTCACTCAGGGTAGATAGGCATCATTAGATTGTAATCTACATTGCTGGAGGGAATTATATTGATCAAAATAAAGATTGATGGGAGAATTGGAATATGCTATATTTACCCACACAAAGTGTAAGCCCTTTGAAGGGAAAGGTTGTCTTTAATATCCCTATATAACCATAGTAGATAGAATAAGGTCTTATCCATAACAAGTGCTTAGTAAACACCCATTAACTTGATTAATCAAGTGAACAAGGGCATATGAGTTCCTACATTTGATACCGTCCCATTTAGAAGCAGAATTTGTTGTTCTTCAGTCATTTCTTAGTCATGTCAGATTGTTCATGACACCATTTGGGGCTTTCTTGGCAAAGACAGTCACATTGTTTGCCATATCCTTCTCCAGCTCCTTTTACAGAGGGGAAAATTGAGGCAAACAGGGTTAAGTAACTTGCCCAGAATTATGCAGCTAGTAACTTTCTGAAGCTTATGAGAGTAATATCTGATTTTGTGTGACCTTAAACAGAGCCACTGCTCTGTTGCTACATTGACTTGGATTCTCTCTTCCTTTCTGAATGTTTTTTGGCTTTTCTGGAACCCAGTTTTGCCTTAAGATTGCTGTGTGCTAGAATGGATCCACACTCCAAGACTCCCTCTCCAATTTTCTCTTTTTATTGATATAGTGATCCCTCTTTTTCACCCTACTTTTTGATCCTTTTCCTTTTCAGCGGACCATTGATCACTATCACCATTGCGAATTCTCAAAAGTCAGTTCCTTCCACAGAGCAACAAATGATTATTCAGAATTCTGGGAGCCCAGGTATTAATACCTTCTTAGCCATTACCAACTGTATGCACATGACAGAATATCTGAGAGTTGGTTTATAAAGGTAGATTAGGAAGACCAGAGCATGAGGGTTCTGAGTTCCTTGTCAGTGAAAGGAAGGGACTCTACCAAAAGGAAAAAGAGAGAGAAAGCAAGTAAGGATGTCCCAGAACAGGCTTCACAATATTATCTCAGACTGATCTTCTTTGTTCAGTCACTGTCCAGTCATATTGATGAGGGTACAGTCTCTGGGAACCCCCTTGAATCTGGAATACAGTCTCTGGGAGTCCCCTTGAACTGTCCTTGAATCTTCCAACTAGATCTGGCCTTCCCCGAAGGCCATAAGCCTGACATTATCATTAGGCCCAAATCTCTACCTAGCCTCACCCTTTATTGTTCAGTTACTTCCCAACCTTGATACTATCAATATCCATGCCTTCAGCTACTTCCCACCCTTAATTCCATTTTCTTGGTTCCTGGACTCTGACCTCCTCTCAGTCCTCCTTAGACTCCTCCTCAAGACCCTCCCTAAACCCCTCCTCTAGTCACCCCAGACCACCCCTCAATCCCTCCTACAATCTTTGTGTATATAATCTCCATCTTGCCTCCATGAAGGCGCTCAGATTCTATCTAGCTCAGCTTAGATTGAGTCTGGCCCACTTGTGAAAACAGACATCACAAAGGGTGGGATTTCTTAAGACAGCCCATTATGGGGAATCCCTAATAAACTTTGTCTTTCCCCTTGGCTGAGAAGGCTTGAGTCAAATTCTTTGGGCAGGATCCGGCGTGTTGGTATTTTGGGGTCAGGAGCACCCCAGAAACCTATGGTTTCCCTACCATCATCATTTTTCTTTAAACCTCTTCAATATCCCACTCTTAATGACCCCATGTGGGGTTTTGTTGACAAAGATACTGGAGTGATTTGCCATTTCCTTCTCCAGATAAGGAAACTAAAGCAAACAAAGATAAATTACTTGCCCAGGGTCACACAGCTAGTAAATCTCTGAGACCAGATTTGAACTCAAGAAGTTGAATCTTTCTGACTCCAGATTAAGTACTCTATCCACTTCACCACCCAACTGCCCCTGCATATATAGAATGACTCAGTGTGTGGGATCTTTGTTCCTGAACTTATTTGTATGTGAAAGCTTCCCACTGGTTCTATCAATGCTTTATTTCTGACTTTCTCCCATCCATTTATTTGCAAAGGACATGGGGGACTGGAATTAACTGTGATGCCTTAGACTCAAAAGAAAGTTTGGTGTTTTGACAATTAGAAACTGATTGAAGTGAAAGAGGACTTTCTAACCCTAAGTCACATGGTGGCTTCGGAAGGGGACATCCAGCCTGCCAGCAGGAGGTCATTAGTTTAAGAGAGAGAGTATGTGCCTTCATACTCTAATTGGCTGACTATCCCATCTAGGCTATGAAAGCATTTAGACCTTGATGCTAGGACTGGGAGCTGACAGACATCTCTATAAAAAGAGAATGACACTTTTGCCTGACCTAATGAATATTTGTTTGTGTGAAGTTTTGTCTTTTTCACTAACTCCTGTACTTGCAGTAACCCACAAGACAACTCTCAAAGTTGCTACTATCCTAGATAGGTTCTTTCTCTGCTAAATGGCAAGATTCTGGGGTCATACTGTCTAGGGAATTCCAAACCTCTCTCTTCCACATAGAAGGTTAGGGTTTAAGTAGTAATGTCCTTGAATTTCTCTCTCAGGCTGCATACAAGCTCATCACTTATGGCCAGGTGTCACTGCTACAAATCATCATAACACTTCTGGTTGGGGGAGAATATAGAATCTCTCCCCTTTGATGTACTCTGGAAGAGGCACAAGGGAAAAAGTGATATGTAAACTCTCAAAGAGTCATGTCCAAGCACAATAGAACCAGATTGTCTTTCTGGGCCACAAGAGGCATGGCTTGTCCTCAGGAGTCCTTTGTGTTCCATCAACACCCTTCATTCAGTGACCAATTCCCTATAATATTGTCAGGTTGATCAAGGGAGTTCTTCGATTTGATTGGCAACTGACAATAATCCATACTTTATTATGTTATTAGCTTTTTAAAGAAACTCCCTGGGTTTACCAAGGGTGGTTTCCCACATTCTATAGCCTTTACCATAGGTTTTCAGAATTGACTTTTGGACAAAGCAATCATATCCTCAATACACAACCTAAGGGTAAATATGCAGTGACTGTGAACTCAAAACTGTATTCATTCTAGAGGGTCTGCCACTCAAGGATCTGAGTAAAATTTGAAGTCTAGGGAGCATCTCAGCCACAAAATACCTTCCTAGGATGCTTTTATTTTACAGCCTTTTCTCAGGGTCCAGCTAATGGGATTTACTAACTAAGCAGAGAGTTCAAATTATGTACAATCTCAGGTGCTTCATGCACCATAGATTTGAGGTATCCCTTAGAGGAAGATCTCTTTGCAAGAAAAGAATATATATTAAGATACACACACATTGATATTGGTTTTGGCATCCAGGGACCCTTTTGACTTGATTTTGTCAGCCACGTTTCCTCTCTGAACAGAGGCTGCATGCAGCAATTGGATGAACAATGCTACCAAAAACTCTCAGGGGGACATTCTTGAGGCTGAGCCGGTATGAGATCACATTATAAGTGTGTGGCTTGGCCAGGTTTTTATTTCAGTAAGTGATCTCATTCATTTAGAGCGCTAATCATTTTAACAAGGAAAACAGCACCGCTTTCCAAAATTGCAGCCAAAGGGGAAAAAATAAATAAATAAACAAATACATGATCTTATAAAGGTCCCCATGCGTTTCTGCACTGGAAATTTCTATTTCTGTATCAGCAGATTGGATGGACATTCTGAGATTACTAGTGAGAGGTATGAAGAAAGTCAATTTAACGGAAACAAATCACATTCCAGACTGTAAAGCTTACTTACCTGTTTCTCTCTTTATTTTGCTCGATGTAGAGATAACTACCTTCTTCCTCTCAAAAGTCCTTCCTTTAAGAGGCTCATAAAACCTGCATTGCCACAACTTCCTTATTAAAAAACCTGTGATAAACTACAGCAGGCATCATCCCACTGGTTTGGACAAGGGGATGCCCGAACTTCTAGATGAAGAATGAGCAATACACACTGAATCTGAATGACCCTGGAGATTTGTATGACTAGGTAGACACAATTCATATCCGCATTTCTATAATATGGTCTCTTATGTAGTAGTCCCTTTGGGGATTCTCTCCATCTCCCAAAGAATTTTAGCTTAACTCTTTGAATACATGGAATATATCACAATGTAACAGCAGCAGCAGCACAATATCGCAGCAGCAGCACTTTAAGGTTAGAAAGTGATTTACAAATCTTATGACTTTTTTGTCCTCACAACAACCCTGGGAGGTGTTTTTCTATTATTACCCCAATTTTCAGATGATGAAACTTGGTCAGACAGAGGTTAAGTGTTTTGCCCAGGGTCACACAGCTAAAAAGTATCTGAGGCTAGATTTGAACTCCAGCTGTTCAATCCACTGAGCCTGTTCCACTTCAGAAACATCTTCTAAGTGAAGCCCTTCCTGATGCCTGAGAAGCAATGTGGCTTAATGGCTAAAACAGTAGACACAGGGCTTGGAAGACCTGGATTCAAATTCTGCATCAGATACAAGCTAGATGTGTTACCTTAGGCACCTCACCTAATTTTTTTTTGTACCACCGTTTCTTAATCTGTAATAGCAGAGATTATCATAGAGGCTGCCACACAGACCTATTGTGAGGATCGAATGAAAGCTATACAGAGTACTTCGCAAAACCTAAAGCACTAAATGAAAGTCACATTTTTTAACTCCCTGACTGCTAATATTATTTTTGTGAGCCTAGACTTAAAATCCCCAGAAACTTAACAAAGCTAAAATTTTAAATAAACAAATCAATCAAGCAGGAGTTTTCTTGGTCCTAGAGTTTCAAGGACACCTCACAGAGATGTCAGAATACCCCACCTCAGAGACGTGTCAGGCTACTCCTCTCACAGAGGTGTCAGGATGTCCCAAGGCCTTGCTTGCATACAGGAGAGGGTGCGATCACTAGCACTGGCTTCTCCCTCTCCTCTACTTTCTTAGAGGTCAGTAGCTTTGTTCTTCATTTAGTTGTCTGACTTCTAGACATGGCTGGAAGCCAGAAAAAGAATTCCTTTTTGGAGACAGCTCTGGCTGAATCTGGGAATCCAGGGACTCATCTGTTCTCTATCTTTTCTCTTCCAATGGGCCAAGCAAAGAGTGGAATGTAGCAACCACAACCCTCACTTAGACTAGAAGAGTGGGTCTTAGAGAAAGTGACTAAATTTTCCTTTCAGAGTTCTGTGGTTAATCCTGAAGGATTATGTTTTCTAATATAAGATTTAGGAGTCCCTATCATGGAGATATCATCAGCTTTGGTATTTATACTACATCAAGACTCCCTGTAGCCTCTGCCCTTCTGATTGGAGGGCTATAAAGAGGAGCAAAAACCTTCTCCCAAAGGCCCCGTTTAAAGAGGGCTCAGAAGCCAAACCAAATGTTCTATAAATATCTTTTTATACATGTTTGTATAGATAATCTATTTGAACACATAGATAACGTGACATAATTTTTTAACCTTCTTTTCTCTCCCCCCACCCAGTGTATTCCTTTCTCTCTCTTTTTCTGTTCTTCTTTGAAGATCATCAGGACTTTACAGAATGACTCCAAAGCCTTATGTTTAATTAGACTTTCTCTGTGATCCCAGTGATGACAGGGTTCAGAGGTGACACATATATCAACTTAGCAGTAAGCAGTTTTACCCATATCTTGTCCCTTGTGATAGTCCATTTGTGTTTATCTTTTTTATGTTGCTCTCAATTCCTGTGTTTGAACTTCAAAGATTCAATGCAGCTCTGATCTTTTCATCAGGTATGCTTGGAAGGCCTCTATTTCATCAAACATTTATTTTTCTACCTCTATGATTTACTTAGTTTTGTTGGCTAAGTTATTCTTGGTAACAAGCCTCTATCATTCACCTGTTGGGATGTTGTATTTCAGGCTGTCTACTTTAGGGTGGTCACTGCTAATTTCTCTGTGATTCTTACTATTTTCCTCAGTAGTTCTTTTCTTGCTGCTTGTAATATTTTGTTTTTTTGATCTGGACACTCTAGATTTTGTCTATAACGTTCTTGGGAGTTCCCATTTTGGCATTTCTTTCAGGAGGCGATTAGGAGATTGTTTCCTTGTCTGCTTTGCTCTCTGGTTCTAAAAGATCTGGGCAATCTTCTTTTAAGATTTCTTGAAGTAAGACATCTAGTTTCTTGAATCTAGAGAGAATTATCTTCCTACTACATCACTGTCACCTTCTCCTAACACTTTTCTCTAGTCATTTTGGCTGAACCATCTGTTATGAATTGAGTATGTGGACTGTGAGTTCTTTGACCCTCTTTGACATTTCTCAAATTACAGCTAAAGATATTAGGTTATAGCCAACTTCTTTTTGTGTTCTTCATACTAGATGAAGCTGCTGGTTTGTAAATTCATTCATTTATATTTCTCATTTATCAAATGGCTAGTATATGAAAAAATCTTTGTTTTTAGCACCCAAGAAACAAAAGAACCATTAAAACATGATCTCTGCCATTGCAGAACTCACTATATATTAAGGGATGTAAAACACATACACACATATTACAAAATTGTCTACTAACTATGATTGAAATTAATATATGAAAAGAGAACAAAAACAACAAAATACTTAATGGAGCCTGAGAAAGGTAAAAAAGCCACTTTTTCATGGTAAAAGTGGAATTTTATTTGAGTTTTGAAACTTTGATCCTATCTGTCCTGGACCACTACCTTGGGTCAGAGAGGAAATAAAATCAGCCTCAGTTTTATAGTGGTAAAAAGACTATTGAAATTTATGTAGCTAGGACTTCTTTCTTTAGCTGGTTACTTATTTTTCTAAAACCTTACTAATTTTCACTGTCTTATTCCCCTCCAATGAAATAAGCCCTTGCCAGCCACCCAGGCTAAACTCAATTCATAAAAATGAAACCAAGTAACAAATTGCACCATCACTCTTCCTGTGGCCTAAAAAGCCACAATCAGTTCCCAAATTTTTACACGACACTTCCCTTAAAACATCACAAAAGACAGTTGGAATGGAGGAAGTGAGGTGAAGCACAGAAGGCCACAGAGAATAGTAAAAAGAACAAAGTGATGGTAAAATTGGGCTTATTTTTAAAGAATTGCTCCATCAACTGGTGAAAAAGATTGAAAAGGAAAGTGGCATATGAAAACATTAAAAGGAGATGCATTGCTGCCATAGGGCTCTGGCATAGGGCATGGAATAGACCATTAAAAAAAAATCTATCTTCTGAGCATCTCCCCTGATAAAGCCTAGAAATCCAGCATTTGAAAACATTATCTACCCTCTGAAGGATTTCCCTCCATTATTTGCAGGTAATATTTTATCCCAAGAAATTGGTTAAATAGTAGATGTTTGTGCTGTATTTTTGCCAGTGGCTTGATGCTCCCCGGCAAACTGCTTTTAACCAAAGAAGCTTTAGGGTTTCTTTTAAAATGCTACAGTAGGCTTTTTTTTGGTTCACCTGGGACTGTGATTCAAGTTTGACTTGAGGTCCAAAGTCAATTCTATTTGCTGATTTCAGTGAGGTCCATAGCAGAAGGGAATCTACATGGAATTCAGTGTCAGCTCAAGAAAAACCTTGGCTAAAGTTTTCAGGATGAATGAAATACAACAGTCTCAAGTCCCTCTGGGTCAAGCTGGAGGGTAGTACTTAGAGAAATGTATTTAGTGACAGATTGAATAGAGCAGCAATACATGTTATCTTCAAGTGTATTGAGAAATAACCAGAGATGTGGGAATCAGCACAACACATCTCCTGACCTTGAGCTAGTTAAGGGTGAAAGGAGGCATTGAGTTGAATATTCATCAAAGCACACATCAAAATGGCACTGCTTTTATCAGACAAGAAGATCCTCATTATTGGAGACAATTAAAGTACAAAAAAACAAGACAGGCTAAGATTTGAGTGAGATTTAATTAAAAGTTGGTATAAATTAGATTTAAGAAATACAAAGTTTATAAACCATCTTTCTTTGATACATCAGTACTTTTAGGATCTCTTCAGTTTTGATATTCCTTCTGCTGGTTTAGATAATAACCCACCCACACCTTCTTATATTGTGTAATTCTTTGTACTTTCCATAACAATTCCATGGAGCACCTATGAAGTGTGCAGGAGCCTTCTTCTCATTCTTTTAATGTTTCATACCTGCCCTTAATGTTGTCATTTATATCACTTACATAAAATTCACTCTTTGGGAGTATTCAGTAGTGACCATTAGTCACTCCATGGTCCTTTGAAAGGCCTGAAATTCGCCGTCTTCAGAAATTGTGGTATCCTATGATTGCCAGACATGTGGCTAGAACATTACATACACATGTATGTATGTATATGACACATATGTGTATATATACTTATATATGTGTGTACATGCATGTGTGTATTGGTATATATATATATATATATATATATATATATATATATATATATATATATATATATATATATATATATATACTGGTACAATAATTGTTAACTACTATGATTAGGCATTGCTCTAGGCTCCTATTGGCCCACTGGCACTATCATTGATGATATCACCTTGACAAGAGGCCTAGTCTATATTGCTACCCTAATCAAGCCCTTTTTGTTCTGACACCAAATGATGCCTTTTGTATATTTCTTGCCCTGTCCTGAGTAATTATCTGATTGATACCAAAAATGATGGGTGATTGTTGAAAAGATTGACTATCCATTCATATGCCTTAGCCTGATCTATATAAGGGGGGGAGAGAGGGAGAGGAAGAAAGGGGGAAGGAAAGGAGAGAGAGAGAGGGAGAGAGATGGGGGCGGTGAGGGAGGGAGGGAGACTGGAGGGTGGGGAACAGGAACAAAAGAATGAGGAAAGGTTTCAATAGGACTTGGATTCATTTCCCTGGAGGGAGAAGGAATGTATATTGACATAGTACCTCTGAGAAATCACATAGCCCAGAGATTGTAGGCAAAAGTTTTATTTAAATGCCAAATTCTGAATTTCAGTGGTATGGAGATGGGGAGGATAACCAAAGTGCAAGAGGCATATTTTGGAAATGGCCTCCATTTAGGTTTTCTTCCAGAAACAAGAGAATTAGCCTCATGCCTAAGACATTATGACAAAATGAAAATATCCCTCAAGTATGATGTAAACACTAAGAATTTTTTTAAATTGAATATAGGACTAGGTTTTTGTGATCCAAACAAGAACATTGCAAACTTTTGAAGGTCTTGCAGCATATGCTACTAAGTATGATATAGAAATCCCCTTGTTTCCCAACTCCCAGGGACCTATAGAGTATTCCTGACTGACATGGAAAAGCATGAGTGCTTTTCCTCTAAGGAGTCAAATACAACCTCTCTTTTGTTGTGCAATTTAATTCAATTTAGCAGACATTGTGAATGAGTTTTATCCCATCAACCAAATGTAAGCACCAGGAGCCTAGGGACTGTTTGCAATTTTGTCTTTGTATCCCAGAGATCAGCACAGTGCCTTGCACATAGTAAGAGATTAATAAATAAATTTTGAGTGAATGAAGAAATAGTGCTAGATTTTGCATATCCAACAACAGTGATGAGGATGACAACAACAAATTGTCCCTGTCCTCAAGGTTCTTATTTTCTACTGAGATAACACAATGTATATACAAATAAGCATATAACAAAGTATATACAAAGAGGTAGCTAGGTGACACAGTGGATAGAGCACTGGCCCTGGAGTCAAGACTTGAGTTCCAATCCAACCCCAGACACTTACTAGCTTTATGAGGATGGGTAAGTCATTTAACCTCTTTGTTTCTCAGCCTCTGCTTCTGTAAAATGGTGATAATAGAACCTATATCTCAGAGTTATTATGAGGATCAAATGAGATAATATATGTAAAGTGCTTTGAAAATATTATTATTATTGAATAAGTGATTTCAAAAGATAGAGAACACTAATAACTGGGGGACCAAGTGTTGTCCACTTCTGGCTCTTGACTCATTAATTAGTTGTTCTGTTCTTGACCATTGCTTTTGCAATGCTTCTGGGTTGACTAAGGGTGTCCTCTTTCACTTCTGCCTCTGTTTGGTGTATCTCGGCAGGCTACATGGTTTCCTGGAGGGACCATATGAAAGTACTTCCCTCCTTCCTCCAGAAACTCAGTTGAAGTGTTTTTGTGATCTCTCCTTGCTCTTGGATCTCTTGCTTCTTACTTTAGGTCCACTTTAAAATGCCAAACTCAAATGTATGGAAATGAATTAATTACTATTGTTCTTCAGCCAAGGGTCACAGGCCTTAAAATGTTCTGTAATATTTTTTTTTTCATGTCTCAGAAGGATACATCCTACTGTCTCTATAACTTGAGGTTCTCCTCAGTATTTTATCTTTGTAGTGCCTTACATGTCATTTAAAGGAGATTTTGGTCCTAGTACATTTCCCACCACTGAAAATTCAGTTGAATATAGTTCATCTGTCAACAAATATTTCAATTAGGCTTATATATTTTTATCATATAGAGATTTAAGGAATTCATTAAATGACATAAGGTTTCATCTTTACATGTCAAAATATTCACAGGATAATGTATTTTATTTTTATTTTTCCACTTACGAATAGCACTTTGATCCCTTAGCCAGAATTATTCTTTACACTCCTCAATTGCGTGCACCCCTCCCCCCCCCATCAATACAAGGTCAGTGAGGTGACAATTACACAGGGCAATATGACTAGTAGATACATCCTCTAATGAAGAATCTATCTAACCACATACAGATACACATGCTTATATGCACACATGCAACACCTGAACACATATATACACATACACATATGCACATGTTTACATGTAACTATAACTATAGGTATATACATGTTTGCGTATATATATGCATATAAACCTATATGCATTTATATATACATATATGCCCATGCATGTATTTTTACATATCTAATACACATATTTGGATAGATAGATATCCTAGATAAGTGATTAATTCCTTGTCTTTCCCACCACGAATATCTCCAGGGTCCTTTGAAGGGCTTGGAACTCTAATTCTTCAGATACTATGGTATACAATGCTTTGCAGATATATACACATAAATATGTATACATATACTTACATACACACACACATATATATATATATATATATATATATATATATATATACATACATACAGTGGTGTTGACATTAGTGTAAAAAAAGATAAGCATTTGTTTCAGAAATAAGTTACAATCATTTTTAATATAATGCACAAATTTATGTACCACAAAACTTTCCAGATGCAATCCACCTCACAGTCTTCTTCCTTTTCAATTCTGATACCAGCTAATGGTCTGTAAGCAGAGTTTCTATAAGAGTTATGATCTGATGAACAAGATCTATGGGTTATTTGTTCTTCTGCACATCTTACTCTGGGCAGCAGGCATTCTTTACCCATTTTTTTTTCCTGTGTGCATATTTAGTCCAAACTCATTTGAGTGATTATGTATTTCACTAAGTGAAGTTTTGAAATGTTACAGATCATCTTGTTATCATGACAATACTTTTTATTTCTTGAAAAGAAACATTTGGAGTACTTTACCATATATAGTGAATCATTCTTCCATTTGGACTCTAAACTCCACGTACCGTATGACAGTGGCAATCGTTGTTAGTGGGCATATTTTTCTAAGTGAATTCATTATCTTTCTCTCCAAACCGTCTCCCCCACTCCAAACTTTCCCATTACTGTAGAGGGCAGGACCATCCCCCCTACTTCCTCGGCCTAGAAACTTAAGAGTCATCCTCGACTCTTCACTATCTTTTACCCCTCATTTCTCCTCTACCTTTCTTATCTGACTTTGCGACTTCTCTAACTTATTCACCATGCCTTTGATTTATTTGCATATTATTCATGTAAATATTATGTACAGAGTAAATATGCAAGTTATTTATATTTTCTTGATTTTGTTTTTTCAGTCATTATACCCTGATCCCCCCCTCCAAGTTTCTGATACTCTCTCCTCTTTCAGATATCTCAAAAATTACCTGTCAACATTGTCCAAATTGTACCATGTTCGTTAAAGGCCTTTTTTGTCTATACTAAAACTAGTCCATTCTTCTGTTCTTTTTGTTTCCTCTAGAACCATTTCTAGTTTCTCATATTTGAATTTGGGATATATAGTCCAAATATAGTGACTACTCTGTCATTGATGGAGAAAATAGTTTAGTATAATAATCTTGACAAATCTTTCCTCCTTTCTTTTATGTCTGACCAGTTACATCATTAAATTATGAGCAACTTAATTGTCTCTCCTGACAAGCTTTCTCTAGATTTGATTTTTCTTCTCCCACTTCCCATTACTTTGGGAAATTATACCATTCTAAATTCCTCTTTGGTAAGATTTTAGAAACACATTTATTCTCTAAATTTGTATTTACCACAGTTGCCATATTTTTCCATTTAGTAAGGGATTAAGTTTTTATTGTCTATAATCTTTACTAGGCTCATTTGATTTCCTCATTGTGGTAATTGATTTTCATTGCTTAAAGTCTCTTTAAGCTACCAATAGTCAATGTTAATGTCTGTTCTTCTATCCATTCATTTTAAAGATGAAAAAGCTGACTTTTTGTGTGTGTTTATTCAGATATGTGATTTAATTGCTGTGGGAGCTCCGCTTACAGGAAAAAAAAAAAAACTCTCTATCAAATGCATCTCAGTAACTTCTCCTAGTATTTTTGTTGTTTGTCCTTTGTTTTCAAAGAGGACCAGGACAACAGGAAGGTGATGCCATGACTTGCAAATGAATTGGAATTAAGTGAATGAGAGTTGCACAAAGTCACCAGTCTCACTTTCTCCTCCAGAGGCATCTGGGTGCAATGGCAAGATATAGATAAGGATGACTGGAGATGGCCCTGGATTCAGTGGGACATGACCTTTTCAAGAAAAGCTAAGATCTTTCTGAGTTCTCCGTTTGAACACTTTTGAGTGACAGATCTAAGATGTGACCACCTCAAAGAAAAGCTGAAATAAAATGAAGATGTAGGCCATGGGAACTGATAAATTTAATAAAAATTAAAAGCCTGGATATTTGAAGGGACATTAATGCAAATACTGATGTCCCTAAATAGGAATTGTAAGGGAAAATTATTAGCAAGGAGATGAAAGCTATATGAACTATGCTCGAAGCAATAACCATCCATGTTTGGAAAGAACTGATAATGAAACAATATAGCATGATAAAATCAATTCTTTAAACTCCTGAATTAGCTTCTCTAAGGATGACTTCTGTAATTTTCTTCTACTTAGCTTCAAATTCCTTTTAATCCTACTTTTTGATCCCATTTAGAATAGGAATTTCAACATTGATATCATCTAATAGTGTACATCCACCTACTGATCACTAGATAGGGATTGAACATTAATATCATGGACATTTGTGATATTTCTGGTTTTTTTTGTTAATACTTTAAGTGACTTTTTTCAGTCAACAAACATTTTAAATTCCTACCATATGAAGTGCACTGTGCTGAACACTAGAGATATGAAGAAAGGCAACAAAAACAAAATAAAGAAAAATAGTCCCTACTCTAGAAGCTTATAGTCTAATGAGGGAGACAACAAACAAACACTTATGTATGAACAAGATGTATACAGGATAAATTGGAGATAATGAATAGAGTGAAAACATTTGCTTTAAGGGGCATTGGGAAAAGCTTTTTGTGGAAGGTGGGGTTTTAGCTGTAATTTGAAGGAAGCTTGAGAAGCCAGGAGGCAGAGATGAGGGGGAAGAACATTCCAGATATGGGGAGAGCTGGTGAAAATGACCAGAGCTGAAAGATGAAGTGTTTTATGCCAGGAAAAGGATGGAAACCAATGTCAGTGGATCAAAGGTCATAAAGGACTTTGAATGCCCAACAGGATTTTATATTTGGTCCTGCTGGCATAAGGGAGTCACTGGAGTTCATTGCACTTTGATGTTCTATTCCCATCACTGAAAAAGCAGAAGAAAGCCATATCGGACAAAATACTACTATGAGTTGCCATGGCCAAATAATTGACTCCTAGTGGTTAGCCAATCAATGATGTCATTCTGTATGTTTAAGCCAGCTTGACCCTCAAAAAGTAGATCATGTATTCAATAGATCTTGCTTAATGAATGAATGAATGAATATAATTATTGAATATTTCTTGAATTGAAGGCTTGTTGAACTAGAGTAGTGAAGATGGCAACAGGATAGGGGAAGGGGCAAAAGATCAATGGGGGTAGAATAAAAATCCTCACAAATGATTACATATGAGGATTGAGGGGAACACAAGTCTCAGACTTTAAACATAGGTGACTTCCAAAGGTCATAGAATAGGTCAATTATTCGATTGGTATCAATGGAAATCTAGAAGTCAGATGGTATTTAAACACAGGTCTTCCTTACACCAAGGCCAGTTCTCTATCTACCATGCCATGTCACCTCTTCGACAACAGCATAATTATCATCATTTATCAGTAAGGAAACTGAGTCTCAGAGATGATGTCAAACATTTATGAAATGTCTACTACAAGTCAGGCACTCTCTTTTTTTAGGTAGGTCATCCCCCTTTATAATATACTCAGTGTTTCTCATAACTTTTTGGATTTAGCTTTTTCCAATTACTGAATGAGAAAGATGATTATCTGCCTATCCTAAGGTCATTAATTAAATTTTGATAAGTATTTTGAGATATGACCATGAAAGGTGTAAAATATCCATTTCTGTTAGCCTGAATGGGGTAATTTTTTTAGTCAATCAGTGCAAACATCAGACATGCACATATTTTCCTGTCATGTACAATAGTGATCTCCCTATTCATCATCCATTCCCTATATTATCTATACTTTGCACAGCTTCAGAAATAGTATTTTCCAATTCATAGCTGAATAAATAATTTCCTTGCTCTCAAAACTTCAATGGTTCCCTATTGCCACTCAGATAAAATACAAATTCTTTAGTATGTTAGGTAAGACCTTCCATTCTGTCACCTACCTATTATTTCAACTTTCACAGCACTTTTTTCATATAATTTATGTTCCATCAAATGAAACTGCTTGCCTTTACCTTATTTTTTCCTGGAGTAGCTTGTCTGAATCTCTCTAATGACCATGTCACATTCTACACTGTATTATACGTACCTGTGTTCACATTGTATTTCTAGCTTAGCTAAGTTGACTGTAGACTCCTTGAGTGCAGGGACTACTTCCATGACTATTCCTAGGACTCAGTGTTTTCAACTTCTGTATAAAAAAGATAACAATTATATGCTTTGTTTAAGTCTTGTTGTGTGTTTTTGTTTTTGCACATCTTAAAAGTTTGTCAAATGAGATCAAATCACTTTGAATCTAAAGAGTGGTCAACTCATTCACACTTCCTGAACTTTGGTTTCTGATTTTGGTACATATTACTGCTTTAACAATGGATCTTTTTTATTATGTCACACCCTCAGGTTTTAGTGGGTTGTAGGCATCCAACAATGGGAAGTTAATTTCCCAGAAGGATGGCCACCATATTTCCACTAAGGTTTCTAGGGGTAGTCCAGAGGGGTTTGAAGTAGTTTTGTGAAGCTATGACCCTTTGTTGTTCTTCCTCTCCTCCCTCTATCATGATTATTGGTTGATATCAATTAATTTGCCAGACTTAATTAGCATTTAGAAAGTAATATTTACTAAGATGGTATAGAAGGAAAAATTCATATAAATATTCTTCTGTTGCTTACTCCAGGAGAAAATAGACTCAAGCTTAGATAATATATGTGGGAAATGGGGTAACTCTCAACCTTTGGTTGCTGGAAGTCCAGTCCTTCCCTCCACAGAGTACTCATGATGATCACCTTAGTTATTATGGTAGATTTCTAATGGACATCCTATAGCATCTTGAAGTTGCTTTTCCTCTGTGTATCTAATTTGGTCTCAGATCCCAATACAGAAACAGAGTCAGCCATTCTGGTGAAACTGCTAGGGTTAGAATTTACAAGTCTAAATCATGCGGTCCTTTGAAGTTTATATGTTTCTTTTAATGCTAAAATGTAGGTTAGGAAAAGAAGGCAAAGACTGAGGCCAGGGCTTTTCTCTTCTAACCCAAAGTAATTTCTTCTCAGGGAAGGGACTCTCTCCTCTGTTCTGCCAGACATTCAAATATCTATTTCCCTGGATTTACAGACACCACTCTCAGAGCAGGACAAAGTCCCTCAAACAATCTGAAATTAATACAACTTCCTGCTTCACCTAGTGAAGAAGGGGCAGATGTCCAGGCATCCTTCATACTTACTGAATAATCTGGATAGATTCTGTTATTCAATGTGTTAGATATCCCTCCTAGGTCTGTCTCATCCCTATTGCATTCATTGACCACTTTAACTCCTCTACCTTTAATCAAATGATTCTGCTTTTCCTTATACAGTTTCTCTGAGCAGTTCACTTCTTAAAATATCTGCTTCTCAGGTTTAATTCCTTTCCTTCTCCCTGAAAGTTCATCCTTAACTACATATGGATTAACTCTTACATAGTATTAAAATGAGTATGCCTAAACTTCACATGTACGTTCGATTGGTAGGTGTCTCAGCAAGAAAGTGGCATTACATGCATGCATTTGAGAGAAGGGGGTTTTCTTTACAGGGATCTTTTCCAAGTTAATTTAATCCTAAGAAGTTTATGAGCAGTAACCCTTATTCTTGGAATAAGAGATTCTATGCAGGTTTTGTTTTAATTTTAACCTTGTCCCATTCTGTCTCTCATAAATGAAAATATTGTAGGTCAAATCAAATGAACTATAATACCATAATTGGAGTAATAACCTTTTATATTTTTGCATCTGATGTTCAAATAAGGTTAACTGGCTCACCTCACAGTACCCACTAGGTAAATATAAAGGAAAATGTGTATCTTGTTTAAATGAATATTGTATTTAAGAACCAGCTATATGGTTGGCCCATGAGGCCATGTGTTTGTCTCTGTCTTATATGTGCTGGCCTATATGTGCGTTCAGGGGCTAAAACTGGAGATGCCAGCTGATCACCTAGAACTGAGATAGGATGTGGTGCCATCATGGTTTAAAAAGGGGCATTATTAAAATATCAGGGATTAACACTTGCTAAATAATTTATGGAGCCTAAGTGGTGGATAGATAGGCAGGAGTCATGGTCAAAATGATTGGCAGTGTTGAAGCTAAAGAAAGAGTTGGTCATAGATAGGGTCAATCTTACTTGGTCAATAAATTAACATTAGGAGAGGAGGAGACAATGATGTAGAAGCTGGGGACAGAAGATGAGACAGCACCGGAGAGGGCCCCCATTTGGTGTTTAATTTAATAAGATTTTGTAACTAAACATGGATGGCCTTTCATTTGTGATGACTTAGGTTTTCCTTAATCAGTCTCCACTAGGCAGTGGGATATTTAGACCTTAATTGGCCTTGGCCTCTCTGTAAACATCCTAATCTCCCTCTTTGTAAACTACATTCACATCTGTCCCCAAATTTCTGTTAGCAGCCTTGAAGCTTTCCTTTTAAAAAATTTATTTATTTTTAGTTTTCAGCATTCATTTCCATAAGATTTTGAATTCCAAATTTTCTCCCCATCCCTCCCCTCCCCCCACCCCAAGATGGCATCCATTCTGATTACCCCTTCCCCTGGTCTACCCTCCATTCTATCACTCCCCCCATCCCCTTTTCCCTTACTTTCTTGTAGGGCTTTGTTTATAGTGTACTGAATATATATTAGCTTTTTTTAAATAAGTTCTATACATACATAAGTATATTACTTATGTACTTTATGAAACATAAAAATAGAAATTAAAAAGGATAAGCTAAAGATAAAATAATGTTTTATACTTTAGAGGTTAAAAAAATACCAAAATGTAAAAAAAACATTCTTAGCTAACAAAATTAAAAAAAAATATGTGGTGGGCAGGATTTTGCATGTGGGTCATAATTTGCTGACTCCTGAAGGAATCAATAGGATGACATTAGGTTTTATTGAGCAGAGGAGAAAAATGGTCCAACATATGCTTTAGTAAAACCACTTTGGCAACTATGTAGATGTTGGATTGGAGAAGGAAAACAATAAGGCAGTGAGGTCAATTGGGATGCTATTTCAGGAGGTGATGGGAGCCTAAACTAGAGTAATGGATATGGGAGTAGAGAGAAAGGGAAAGATGTGAAAGACATTGCAGAGGCAGAAAGGACAATATTTGCCAATAGATAAGATAGGCAGGGTGAAGAAGAGTGAAGATTCAGAGATGACGCAGGTTGTGAACCTAGGTGATTAGAAGTTGTCCTGGACAGCAACAGGAAATTTTACAAGATGAAAAGGTTTTGAGGGAAAGAGAACGTAATGACATCAGTGACCAAACTTAAAATCTATGCCTGTTTTTTGCTATAGCACTCCTCCTGTCCCAGCCAAATTAAAAATTGGTTCTTACTTGCTAGTTATTTAGCAGAAGCATGGAACTTACACTTACTGCACCTGAGTGTTGATCTGAGGGAGAAAGAGTAGCTCTGCTTGTGGGGAGGCGGTTATTGCAGTGCAGTGTTGGTATGCTTGTGGGGAAGTCTGTGAAATCTTCCCAGCTGCTGCTGGAAATGCCAAAGTAGCATTTTGGTTGGAACTGTGAATGGCCAACATCTGGCTAAGGGAGAAAGGGAAGGAAATAAGCATTAATATAACACATTCTAAGAGGTGCTAACAGAGGTTAAATAACTTGTCCTGGGCCATATAACTACTAAGATTCTAAGCTCAGATTCTAACTTAGATTGTCTTGATCCCAGGGCCAGTGCTCTATTTGCTGGGCTACTTAGCTGCCTCTAATCATGTGAAAGCATGGTGGGGAGCTTCACACAGAAGGTGCTGTGATATGGGGGAGGGGAGAAGGAGTTGGAATGGGGTATAAAGTGGGGTTGCAAGTCGGATGCAGGTCTCACAATTGGCTTTTATGGAATTATCCTCTGATAATTGACTGATTGATCACACATCCAAGAGTCAGGCTTTGAACCAGCCTTAGTATACCATAACAACTCTAAGCAATCACTTGCATGTCATAGCATCACCTCCTTGATGTTATGGTCCTCTTCCATGAAGGACAAACAGCAGCCTCTGTAAGTGCAAAAGGAGATGCCCACTGGGAACCACACTGGAACTGGCCATTTGGGCAGCACAACTTTCTTTCTTTTCTCTCTCTCTCTCTCTCTCTCTTCCTTCCTTCCTTCCTTTCTTTCATTCCTTTCATTCCTTCTTCCTTTCTTTCTCTTTCTTCCTTCCTTTCTTTTATTCTTTCTTCTTTTTTTATTCTTTCTCTCTCCCTCTCCCTATCTCTCTCTCTTTCCCTTCCCACTATCCACATAGGGTATCACACCCTTACCTGCAAGTGCTCTGCCCAAAGAGAATGTAAATTTTAACCTCTGAAGCTTTTTTTTTTCCTTAAACACCAGCCTTAACCCTAAAGCACTCTGACTCTCATTGATTGGCCAACAATAGGTCCCAGGCCAAGCCCTACTTGGTCATCATTTGGCCCCTGATTGGCTCAGAGTGAATGTAAATAGCAATTGCTTCTGTGTGGGCCAGAAACCCTGAGGGTCTCCCCCTCCAAGATCGATTTTTTAAAATTAATTAATTAGTTTTAATTTCTGACTAGGTAAAGAGACCATTCTCTGCCCCAATTCTTATTAAGCCCTAATCACTGAATTGGCATTACCTCAGTCAAACTGAGACCAGTTAAAGACCTTAGCTTGAAGAGGTCAAAGGTCCCTGACTGAATTTGGAGTCATCTCCAGTTGTACTGATCTATATCTGGCCACTGGACCCAGGTGGAAAATGAGGTTGGTAACTTTGCACAGCACTCCCTCATTTAAATCTAATTCACTTGCTTGTCATGGCATCACCTCCTTGATCATGGTCCTCTTCAGGAAGAAGGACAAATAGCAGCAATTAGAAAGCAAAATTATCTACTCTCTGTAGATTCTGATTTCATTTGGACTAGGTGGGAGGTGATTTCTCTGATTCCCAGAATCTTTTTTGTCTTATTTGCTTCCATAGGAAAGGTTCTCAGGACTGGTGTTTCTACTGGGGAATTAAGATCCTAAGAAGAAAAAACTTAAGGGGAGGGGAGAGTTTTGTTGTTTTTTTCCCCCCACATGTACTTATTTTTAATTTTTGGAATGAAATGAACATTTCCATAATGTTAGAGGAGGAAAAGGGGGAAAGAAAGATTAAAATTAGGAGAAAACCTCTGGCTCAGCTGGCTCAGAATCAAATGTTGTTGGCATTTCAATACCATACACAGTTTAAACAGGAGAAACCTACACCAATATATAATACAAATATCAGCCAGCATAGGACTAATTGAATTCAGTCCCAGGAGGAAGAATGGCATGGTTTGATTTTTATGCTTGGTAAGTAATTTATAATGAAGCTACTGAATGACAAATATATAATGGTAAATAATTTGAAAGAATAGCCCCTAAAGGATATTAAGTATGTGAGGGTGGTTTAGTGGTTAGAGGGAGTAGCCTTAGAACCCAGAAGACCAAGGCTGGTTTAAGTGTTAAATTAATAGACAAGTTCTTGGTCTGCCTCAGTGAAAGGAGTTTCCACACTAGGAGTTCTCTACCTTGTTGAAATAACAGTTCCAACTAACTTCTCCTCCCCCCACCCCTGTCCCACCATCCCACAAACAAGAACAAGACAGTGCCTAAGGTTCCCTCTAGTCCAGATAATCTAGAGTTCCAGGGTCCACACTCCAAATGCAGCTGAGAATGGACTTCCCACTGCTTTTACAAATTGAAATGCATCCTCTTTCTTAATACAGACACTGCCAAAGCAGCAAAGACAAATGATAAGATTCTTAAACAGCTCTAGGACTCCCTTTGCCTCAGAAACATACTTTAATAGGTAAAAAATACTAAGGCCAAGCTTCAAGACCCATTCACTTATTAAACAAATACTGCTGGGAAATCTTTTCCCTTGCCACTATCCCATATCATTTATTTTTCAGAGATTTAGCTTAATAATGGAGCTTACCAGGAAAATAATGAAGTAGAAAGTCATAGAAATGTTTCTTGGTAGGAAGGTTTAGATTGAATAATCGCTCACACTTTCAGCAAGCTCTCACAAACACTGTAGGCAAAGACTGATCCAAGGCAAACATTAAACAAATTAAGAATTATTAGTAAAGAAAGGATTTATTCAGGCCACCGGAATCTTTCATTAGGAAATCTTCCCAACAAAGAGATTTCTGTCCAATAAGGAGCTCTTGGAGGAAGTTCAATTGTTTCAGATTAGGAGTGACATCATAGCTGACTTTTTTTTCCTGAAGTTCCTCTTAATAGATTTTGCCTCCACCCCATTTCCACAGCCGGGTTCTTCTAAAAGTTTTAATGGTGTTAATTCAAACAACATGGCTAGCCCATCGAGTTGAGTTCTCTGCAGTAGAGTTTGAATGGCTGGCAGTTTGGTTCAAGAAAGGACCTCGATGTCTGATATCTTATCCTGCCAGGCGATCTTCAGAATCTTCCTAAGACAATTAAAATAGAAGTGATTCAATTTCCTTGCTATGAGCCTACTAAGAACCAAATATCGCTTTTTTCCAGGTCAAAGAGTTTGGTTGTTATTACTGTTTTCCCCCACATGTATTTATTTTTAATTTATGGAATAAAACAAGCATTTCCACAGCATATTATAATTTAAAAAAGGATAATTGCACATAATAGATTTATGACACTTTCAGTATCCTCATCTATTTTTGGATCTGCTCCTAATCCTATTGTTCATTCAACAACTATATGCATATTCATATTCATGTATGCATGCATACATTTATACCTGTGTATGTATATATGTATACATGTATATATTGAACAAATTATCATGTGCAAATTAAATCGTGAAAGCCAAAACTGAGCCAGACTCCCCACACGTAGCCTCACCAGGTAAAGTTCAATCGTTTCAGAAGAGGAGTGATATCAAAGCTGACATCTTTTTACTGAAGTTCCTGTTAACAGAATTTCCCTACACCCCATTTCCATAGCTGCGTTCTTCTAAATGTTTTTATGGTATTAATTCAAAATTGTGGCAATTGTGTGACCACACTGTGACCAGCTCATCGGACTTGCCCTCTCTGAATGCTTGGCATTTTAGTTCAAGAAAGCACTTCAGTGTCTGGTATGTTATCCTGCTATGTGAGACTTTTACCTTCAGAAATCTGGATCCTCACTCTACAGAGCCTAAGATTCTATTATTATTTTTTAGCAGCTACATGATACTGCTTGCTTAGGAGGTTGTGATCAGGAAAAGCCCCAACGCTTGTTTTATATGAGCTGCTATCAAGTCAGGGCTCCAACAGTCTAAGTGCAGAATTTTACATTTATCTCTCTAACATTTTGTCTTGTTGGTTTCATCATTAAATTCTAGACTGTCAAGATAATTTCACATCTTGACTCTCTCATGGATCATATTAGCTATCTGCTGCAGGTTTATGTCATTTTAAAAATTGATGAGCATGCCATTTGTCATTGATTTTAAAAGGTAGGCAGTAGAGGGCCAAGGTATAGCCCCATGGCATAGCAACACATACCTTTCTCCATTGCTCCATTAAGCAAAATGCCTATTTATTCAGCTGTGAATTCAATGGATGCTATTGTCCTCTGAACACATTTCTCCATCTTCTCTACAGGAAATAATAAGTCACTTTGTTAAATGTCTTGGTAAAATCAAGAATTACTGCATCTATGACATTATCTTTGACTATTAGTCACATAACCCTAATTTTAAAGAGGAAAGTAGGTTACTTGCTAACCCTTGCTGTTAGAGAAAACATGCTGGATCTGAGTGGTCACCACATTCCTTTTAAGTTTTTACAGATCTCTCAAATAATCAATTTTACCATTTGAATGAGGAGTGACATAAAGATTTGTCAATGTGCAGGTTCCTACTCTTGGAAATTGGGTTAATAGACACTTTTGTTTTCACATTATTTTTGTATGTATTCAGTTATCTATGATTTCTCAAAGATTGTGAACCATAGTGACTTTCATATTATTCTCTCTCTCTCTCTCCATCCTGTCTCTGTCTTTGTCTCTGTCTCTCTCTCTGTCTCTCTCTCTCTCTCTCTCTCTCTCTCTCTCTGTCTCTCTCTCTCTCTCTCTTCCTCTCCCTCCCTCCTTCCCTCTCTCTCTTCTATTCTCTCTGTCTCTCTCTTTCTCATAACGTGAAATTTAATATATTTGTTTTTGGTAACATAAACTTTTATAAAACATCCCTCATGAAAGATTCTCTCATTATTTTTGTCAGAGATCACACAGGGGACTATGACCTTTGCAGTAGCAGGTCTAGGAAAATGGATCTCAGAAGGTGCTGTTGAAGACACAGTATACTCCCTGACTTTTGATGAATAACTTTACCTGAAGACATTTAGCAGCTCAAAATATAGCGTATTGGATAAAATTCTGTCTAGACATACACATCAAGTGGAAATGGGAACTCACACACCCAAAGCAGGGGATACCACCCAGGTAACCAGATCCTCTGGAGTTGCAAGACTTTATCATAAACAGATCTAAACTAGGTAGATGATGTTTCAACAATTTAGCTAGCTGTTGCTGTGGGGGTTAAAAACCAACATGAGCCCAACAACAAGAACTCTGCAAGCTCAGGTTCTTTTGATCTGCTTTACTAAGGAAAGCAACTTTAAGGGGTCAACAATCTTAGTTTAATCCAACATACAAATATCATTCACTCAGCTCAGGGGGAAAAGCCAGCACCCTGAGCTTCAGAGCAAATACAAACAGAGCAAATAAACACAAATCAACAAATAGATTTCTGTCTGACAAAATCAAAATTTACAGTTACCAGAGAAGCATCAACATGTGGGTTTTTTCAAAGCCGGGGAGCTCATAACAACAGCTTGCCTAGAGTCATGCACAACTCCTGCTGTGGCTCAGAGCTCCAAAAGAGAAAGCCAGCCTCTGGGTTTATATATCTTGTTCAGGGTCAAACACCCACGTGACCTAAAATTGTCACAAAAATGAGACTTAAACCCAATTGGTCTAAAAAGCCTCTGATGTCACAAATATGTCACTCAAGCCCATGTAAACTAGGCTTTGCCTTGAGGCAAGGAGGTCATCGAGGACTCCTAATTTAATCAAGGAAACAAAGGGCTGCTAACAAAGGTTCTTTGGTGTGCTTTTCTAAGGAAAGCAACTTTAAGGGGTTAACAATCTTATTTTGATTAAACATACATATACCATTCACTTAGTTCAGGGGGAAAAGATTAGGCCCCTGAACTTCAGAGCAAATAGCAACAGAAATTATAAACAGATCATATAAACAGATAGGCTTTTCTCTGATCAAGAAACCATTATACATAGTTACCAAAAAGATAAGCACCAACATCTGGGTTTTCAAAGCTGGGGTGGGGCTGCTTTAATGGCTTACCCAGAATCTCGTCACCAACACCCTCTTTCAATGAATGTACCTGGAAAAGTCAAACACTAACCTTCCAGTACATATATGCTGTTCAAGACCCTGAGGGCTCGGGTCTACCATTTAGGGTGTGGGAAAGTTCTTCAATCACAAGTACCACATAATATACATTGTTTCAAATCAATGACTCTCGATTGTCTTAGCGCTGAGAAAAACTCCAAAACAAAAAGGGGTCCATTTTACCTGCCCCATTCAAAAAAAGGTGAGACTCATTAAAGCCATTTGATAGACTTAGCACCCGAAAAGAGAACAGCCAAAAAAGTCTGCCCTGATTACCATCATAGCTTGTAAACACAGAAATATTCTATGTGTCCTCATTTGTCAAAAGAACTAGTTGGATTGATGTTACTTCCTGATTTTTTTTTAATCCTATGGTATTGATATTAGTTTATTTTCAGTCATTATAACCCCAATAATCATCATCTTTGAGGAAATATCTCAAAAGCCTAAAATCATGATTCATCCAAATAATAAATATGCTATATTTTGGCAATTATAGACATTTATGTAACAATAAATGACCTTAATTGTATAGCTCTTTTTACTATCAGTGGCCTGAAGGAATGCTAGTTTGAGGAGGTCTAGGAGCTCTTGGGACTCTACTCTAACAGTGGTAGCTCCCCTTCCAGCCAGACCACAGCTGATACCCTCATCCAGAGGAGAGAAAACAGAAGGAGCAAGAGAACAGCATATACCTGCTATCTCTATCTCTCTCTGTCTCTGTCTCTTTTTGATTCTCTGTCTCTGTCTCTGTCTCTCTCTGTCTCTCCATATGTCTCTCTGTCTCTGTATCTCTCTCTTACTCTCTCTGTCACTCTCTCACTCTGTCTCTGTGTTTGTTTCTCCCTGTGTCTCTGTCTGTCTCTGTCTTTATCTGTCTGTCTCTGTCTCTGTCTCTGTCCCTCTCTGTCTCTCTGTCTCTCTCTGTCTCTCTCTCTGTCTCTCTCTCTCTCTCTCTCTCTCTCTCTCTCTCTCATGTGTAGCATCTAGGGACAAAGCAAAACTGCTTTCATTTTTCATTAAATGCCACATTTAACCAGTTATTCCTTTCTTCCTTAAGGGAATGGGAGTGATCCATTGAAAATATTATACTTTGCCAAATTCCAGATTGGTTTTAAGTTAGTGTTTTTAACCTTCCTTCCTTCCCTCCTTCCTTCCTTCCTTCCTTCTTTCCTTCCTTCTTTCCTTCCTTCCTTCCTTCCTTCCTTCCTTCCTTCCTTCCTTCCTTCTTTTTCTTGTCTTCTTTCATTCTGTGGGGAAACTACCTCTATTATTGAAGAGCATCATTTGCTCTGCAGTGAGAAGTCAAGTAATATGTTTGCAGTCATGAAACCAGTCACAGAGGTAGTATCCCAGGACTCTCTGCCTTTAAAGCTTAGTCTATCAACTATACACATTGACTATGATCTGATTTTTTAAGGGTTAATAATTCTTCAAGGACAAGAAGTAGAACATGACTACCTCATATGAATATTGACCAGATAGTTTCCTATCATTTAAATAAGAAACACACATTGCCTTAGTCCAAACATCTTTGGAGTGTCTTTAGTCTGTGCCTTCAGTCAGAAGGAAGAAGAGGCCCTTTAAACCTTACTTTGAGAAAGGATTACAAACAATGCAATCCATGAAATATGGTCACAGATATTACCTGTAGTTCACTCACTTTGGAATGTATAGATTTTAAAGTACACTTCTTAATGATATTTTCAATTATACAATTCAGCAAAATTGTAATATGACCTGTCTCAGGTCATTCATTGCCCCATTCTTTTTTACTACAACTTCTAAAAATTTTTGGTTTTCACCATGCTAACAGATGAAGAAAGGAATACATATTGAAATGATAAAATATTTTATTGGGACTTAATTGAATAGTAAATCATGACTAAACAAAACCACTCATGTTCCTAAGTATCAGAATGTTCTTTTCCCTCAAATACATAGCAAGCCATCATTTCCAATACTGCTTTAATATGGAGAGGGGTTCATGTTGGTAATAGCTGCCATTCTTCTTCATCTACAGCCATCCTGCTTCCTTGATGTACACATCTCCTGGGAATGAGAGACCTGGAAAATTTCTAAAAAACAAAACTGAGTCCAGGGATATTAGAAAAGGCCATCCAATTATTATTGGAGTTGCTTCTGTTACAATCTGCCCCAAATGACAATTTGTGATATTGGATTGGCTGTATAATACAAGGTGGTGTCAGTGTCAGAAGGGAAAAGGGGACATGTACAAGAGATATTATGAAGGTAGAAGCAACAAAACTTGGAAAATTGTTGTATATAGAGTGTGAGAGAAAAGTAGACAGTCAAAGAAGACACATTTGTTGTGAGTCTTGGTGCCTGGGAGGGTGATGATATTCTCAACAGTAATGGGAAAGTTAGGAAAAGGGGGGAAAAGGTTTTGGGTGAAAAACAAGTTCAGTTCTGGGCATGATGAGTTTCAGATGTTTATAGGACATCCAGTTTTACATATCTAATAGATATTTGGAGTTGTGATACTGGAGGTCAAGTAAAAGGTTAGAATTGGATACAGAGATATGTGAATCATAAATCTGTGGTGGCTGCTGTTCACCAAGTGGAATATTATAGAGGGATAGAGTCTTGAGGACTCTCAAGAGTGAACCTTGGGGGATAATCATGGTTAGTGAATACAATCTCAATGAAAACTCAACAAGGAGCCTGGGAAGTTGTAGTCAGACAGTCAAGAGAAGTAGTAAAGTACTTTCACAAAACAGAGAAATTAGAGCACCATAGAGGAGAGGGTAATGTAGACTGCCAAAAGCTGCAAAGAAGACAAGTAGGTGAAAATTCCACTAGATTTGAAATTTAGATAATTGGTAACTTTGGAGAAAGCAGTTTTAATTGAATTGTAAGGTTGGAAGTCACATAGAAAGTGGGTGCATTGATTTTTAGATACCTTTTTAAAAGTTTAACCATGAAAGGCAGGAGAAATATATGATGATAGCTAGTGGGGATAGATCAGAGGTTCCTAAACTTATTTGGCCTACCACCCCCTTTTCAAAAAAATCTTTTAAAGCCCCCCCTGGAAATCTACTTTCTTTAACCCTTTTATGTTTTTTTTTTTGAAATTTGCATCATTTCAAAAAATATAAATTATTTTAAATGGTACATCTTAAATTTAATAAATTATTGTAAATTTGTGGGGTTTTTTTTGCATTGAAATTTTGATGATGCAATATTGTGTCATATAACTGTATTGTATCATATTATAAACAAGTCATCACATGCACATATTCCTGCTGATGTATGCTGGACTTGCTGAAAGTATGAAACTTGCTTGCCTGCCAACACTTGCTTGTTAAGACCTGTTGGAAGACTTGAACACTGATTGGTTATAACTCGCATTTGTGTGTTCATTCGGAAAATAATGTAATCACTATGACTTTAACTCTGTTATACAACAGATGAAACACAAATGATGGATTTTTCTAAATATTTGTCTCTTCTTTCCTTATGCTTACATGGACCCCTGGTTTTTATTCAATGCCCCCCTTGCCCCATTGTACCCGAGGCTACTACCACCCCCTGGATTGCTCCAGCACCCCCCCCAGAGGGTGCTATCACCCACTTTGAGAACATCTGAGATCAAATGAGGCTTTTTTGAGGATAAAGGAGAAACAGAAGGAGAAGATTTTATAGGCAGAAGGGAAGTAGCTAGTACAGAAGATGAAACTGAAGATTACTGAGAGAATGAGAAAGATTGAGGGAACAATCTTACAAAGAAAGTAGGATGGAATGGGATAACTTGTCTATATAGAGGGATTACATTAGCAACAAGATCTCTTTATATGGGAATGGGGTAATGGAGGAGATAGTGGGAAAAGACATTTGAGTGATGTGAGAGGAAGAGGAGATTAGAGGGAGCTCTTAGTCAATACAATCCTTTAGATTGCAAAATCCTTGAGGGAAAGAACAGTCTTTTGCCTCTTTTTTGTATCTTCAGCACTTACTGAGTGCCTGCAAGATGGTAGGCATTTAATAAATTTTTATTGATTGATTGATTGGTTTGGTTTTTTCCCAGGGAAATATGAGGCCTGGGTCTCGGATTGGAAGGTGCAGGGAGGTTTGATGCTTTTCCTAAAGGGAAAGATGTAATCAGATCTTATAAACACACACATGAGAAATACTCTCAGAGTTCTAACAACTATGTTAGTGCTAGCCAATTACCTTCACAAGATGGCTGCTGCTTCTATCTATCTTCTAATTAATCTTTCTGATTCAGCTAAAACAGTGATCCAGGTTATATAGTGCTGCAGAATTCAGAAATACAATGCTTATTTTTACTGTCATCTGTTAATCTACACAAGTTTTTCTCTATTTTCTAATCAAATGAAGATGGAGTGAAGTGGAGAGTTTTTATTCCCTTTAACATTAATTTACCATAAAAATAGGAGCCTAAATGAGAGCTAGAGTGTCCAGCTCCCACATACCTAAACCAGCAAAATTCTGAAATTTGCACCATACCACATTGTAATCAAGAAATCCAATGACAAATCATGGTACGTCACAGCTTCAACTCCAGAACTAAACAAAAACTCAGCTAGAAGCTCTCAAGCCTCGGGGAATGGGGCACCTCCAGATCCAGCTATACTTGGAAGGGAACACCTGCAAGCAAAGCAAATTTCCTGATCCTGAAGGCTTGATGGAAAGAAAAATGAAAGAACTCAAGTCTACAGAGCTGCCTTAGACCTTTCCTCTTAGACAGTTGGGGAATGGTTGAACAAATGTATGTGAACATATGTATGCATGAAATGAATGTTATTGTGCCTGGATAATATTATCTAACACAGGGTGAAATGAGGGGAATCAGGCAAACAATTTATACAGGGACAGCAATATTGTATAGAAAAAACACTTAAGAATTCTGATCAATGCAATGTCCAACCAAAAGAGCAGAAAAACTAGAGGTAGGTGGCTGGTGGGAGGTGGAATATAAGGAAGGGGTAGATAAACATGGGGTAAAATGGGAAAGTCTGGAGAGTCCATAATATAGTAAGATAAGAAAGGAGCTGGCCTCATCACTTTCTCAAAATGGAAGATTTGTGAGGACCTCGCCAATCAGAGGACATGGCTGCAAAAGAAGAATGAGTTTCCCTGGTGAGAAGGCCATTGAGTCATAGGGCAGCAGTCTGGAGAGTAAGGATTAAAGCCAGAAATGGAGTGAAGGAGTGAGCATGGGCTGGCCTAGGTACTTATTCAAAATGGAAGTTCCACCTGGAACTCACCAATTAGAAGATTTGTTCCCCTATGGAGGGGCCTTTGATCAATTAACTATTTCACAGTCTATATTTATCAAAGGAATACTTGCTACCTAACTATCTTATTGAAACTTCCAAAAGCAATCTAAACATGAAGACTTTCCTAATCCTACATTTAGTAATTTTCTCCTCTTACCCTTAAAACTACTTTATGTTTTTAATCAATGTCCAACCATGCTTCCAAAGGACCTAAATGAAGCAAACCTCATTTTTTCGAAAAAGTAATGAAGATGGGGTGCCAAAAGATACAAATATTTTTGGACATGGCTATTGTATACATAAATTTTGTTTTTTTTTTTCTTCTTTTCCCTTTGTCTCTCTTTTATATGTTATTGTCCCCCATCAGAATGTAAGCTCTTTGAGGGCAAGGGCAGTTTTTTTCTCTTTGCTTCTACTGTACTCCCAGTTCTCACTGCTCTTTGATAATAAGGTTGCTTCAGTTTTTTGTATTTGTATCCCCATCACTTAGCACAGTGCCTGACACATAGTAAATGGCTATGTAGTGAGAACACGTACAGTGAGGACTGTTCCCTCACTTGTAGTACAAGTGTCATCGTGTGGCTTGAAAGGAGACAAAATCTACATCTCTAGCTTCCTTCCCATCCGCCCCCCAAACTTCTCTCCAAGGGAGGCTTCAATTTCTGACAGGACAGGAGAAGAGGTACTGGGATAGAATTACATCTATTCACTCCCTTAAATATTGTTAGTGTGGATGGTATGAACAGGTTCTATCTAACTTCTGATTACTTCCATTAATAGGGAGAAGGAGAACTGCAAATATTATATCTAAAGCTTGACCCCTTTCCTACCAAATACCATTTCTACAATGATCACATATAGTGAACAGCAAAGAAACTCATTTATCCAAATCATAAGGAAAACAAATCATAGAAAGAATACATAGGAGAATACATATCACAAAATATAAAGTGAAGGAGTTCTCCCATCGAGATGGAGATAACTCAACCCAACCAAGAGAGAGACTCCTGGATCTCACCCTAGAGGAAACCCATGAAGTCTCTATTGTAGCAAGCTAGGAGTAGGGATATTATGGGGACTGTCAGCTCCTCTAATGTCTTCCCAGAATCTTTTCCTTCAATAACCTCAAGTGGGATTGGCTTCTTCCATCTTCCTTCCCTCTTGAAACTGGAAGACAGAAGTGACCAAAGGAACTTAAGTTGGAAGAGTCCTAATGAAGACTGAAAAAGGCTCTTGCCCTACTCTAATCTCCACCAATGGGACAGGCGAGTGTCCCATACCAATGAACTTTGAGATGAAGGTTATACTTAAAAATGCTTTCTAATTTGATTTCACTTGTCGTTGGGAAACTATGGCAAAATATTCATAATCTCTAGAATTAGCATCAGATGATGAAGAGGAAAAACTGTAAGAATTAGAAAATGATTCCTTCATATTATGCCCCAGTTTTCAATTTTAATAACTGATTTTCATATTTCTTTAAGCACATGTGGTCCTTTTGCACAGCTATTTTTATTTTTACCTCTGCTTGTATTATAGTAGCAGCCACAACAGGACTAGTTTACACTTCCAAAGTATCTTGAAGTTTATTAAACACTTCCCATAAAACTCCTGGGAAAAGGGTAATGCAAGTTATATTGTTCACTTCTTTCAGGGAACTGAAGCTTAGGAAAGGCCAGTGTTGTGTCCATGGTCCTATGACTAACAGATATTGAAGTCAGAACTAGAACCCAGGTCTTTAGACTCAATGTCTGTGGATCTTTCCACTGTAACATGCTACATTAAATTTTGCTAAGTATTCCACAGTCAGTCATTCAGCATATTAAGTCCCCATTGCCACAGTCAAGTAAAATGATATCTATATAGGAGTTAATCCTTACGAAACAGTAGGAAACAATCCCAGACCTTTACAAACCATTCTTTTTCTTAAAGAGGAGGACAGATGGGAGCATCACTGGTGCTGGAATTTGCTCCTTTGATTACCCAGAATGGAATTATGGAAAAAGAGCACAAGATTTAGTGTCAGATAACCATGGGCCTAGCCCTGGCTCTGGTACTTATTACCTGTGAGATTTAAGTGAGTCACTTCACCATTATGAGCCTCAGTTACCTCTTCCACCAAATGAGATTGTTGGCCTTCATGATCACTAAGGTGCCTTCCATCTCTAAATCTATAATCCTATGAACTATTTCCAAAGATTATCCACTACTATATTAAATTTCTAGAATATTCTAAGGTGGATCTCAGCCATGAAACTGTGACTCAAAATGTAAAGCTCAAAGCCTCTTTAACTTTCCATCTTTCCTTCCTTCCCCTTTTCTTTAGAGCGATCTGCCACATCATATGTCTGTAACCAGTGAATGATGAAAATGATAGATAAAAGGTTTGGTTTTAAACTAGTGTCCCTTCTAGAGCTAGATATGTAATATGCTCAGAGATATCAAATTGAATTTGCTGTATTAGGATATTAGAATGTCATCGTGTTTGCCTTTGACACAGATTTTAACAGCAACAAAAATATTACAACCAGTTTTGTCCATTTGTAGGCTGTCAGTCTTATGATAACACATTTTCCTTTAGCTTCTGGCTCTGATGTTATTTTCATGTTGTTGCATGGGCAACACAGCATAACTATTCTGTCTAAGAACATTAGGGGGAATTTGGAAGGATAATGGTGCAAAGAGAGAGGGAAAAAATAGATGACTTAAAACAGACAGGATCTGTAGAATTGCAGAATATAGCAAATATCTTGGTACCTTTGTTGTAAGTATAGACTCTCTTTTCATAGAGATATTTTTCAGACACAATATGATATATTGGGTTTGAAATTTCTTGGTGTACAACTTTGCAGTTCAAAAGAAGATACTTGATAAACGGTGACAACTCTGCATATTTAGGGCTTATTCCTATCCTAAACTCCAACTTAACTATATACAAAGTTATGGAATAGACAAAGGGACTTTGAACAATGCTGCTGTTAGCAACATCTCTTTTAAAAAATGTAGAAATTGCCAGGTATCCCATACTTTTTTCAGATTATTTAATTATACTTCAGATAGGGAGGTAGGAACTGGTGTAAATAAATGTAAAATATATATGTATAAATAAAAATATATATGTGTGTGTGTACATATGTATAGATGTATAAATATATACATCTACACATATATGTATATATATATGTCCACATATGTGTATATATATACATACATGCACCTATAAATATATGTGTATGTATATATATATAAAAATAAAAATGTAGAAATTACCAGGTTTCGTATACTTTTTTCAGATTATTTATCATACTTGGGATAAGGAGGTAGGTACTGGGGTAAGTTACTCAGAGAGGATGGAAATGTTGGATTGCAGATAAAAAATCATAATGACATCTCAATATAATGTCTCTTGTAAATTCAAAGGAGGATCTGCAGAAGATTCTCCTTTGTTTTCTTCTTCCCCAAACCCCCAGGAATGCTTCTTGCTCCTTGAAAGTGTGGATATTTTTATCCTTGAAGGAAAACAAAGGTATGATCCACTCTGAAGGACAGAGTCTGAACTTAAATCTGCTTCAGCATAAATATACGCAAAGTGAGAATGGTGCCCTCTTTCACACACACAGATACCTACCCAATATGCTTATATACATATGTTTGCATCTATGTCTGTATGTGTATATATGTGTGTATATGCATATATATATATACATATATGTGTATGTATGTGTATAGACACTGACTCACACAGAGAAGCAATAAATCTGTTTTAGAAAATACACATCACAAGACCAATACTAGATAAAATTTATATGATATTGGTGTAGGGAGAAAAATAAAGACACTAGGGCCAACTCTACACATAGAATAGGCAGTTACCTGTTTGATGTGATTTTAGAATAACAGGAAAACTCCTCTCCTCTTCAAACTCCCAAATAACATCCGAAATTCTTTAAAAGATCTAGCCTTTTATCTTAAGATCAAAGGATGAAAACTTAGATTCATATAGTGCTTTGTGATCAAAAATATACATTAATTTGTATTCTAAATTTTAAGTTTAGACCACAAGCTTAGGGCTTTTTACTATTTTAAATCCCATCCTAGCCATATACAGAGCTATGAAATGGACAAAAGAACTTTGTGCAAGGCTACTACTAGCAGCACCTCTTTATGAAAATGGAGAAATTATGGGCTTTCTCATTTCTCAGATTATTTACTATACTTGAGATAAGGGGGTATACACAGGAGTAAGTCTATTAAATGAATTTAAAACCTTATTGAAAGTATGATGAATAAGGGACTTTCTTGTCATTCTTCTCTGTGGGTGAGAGAGAGAGAGACAGAAAAAAGGGAGAGGGTAGAGAAAGAGAGGGAACAGAGTAACCGAGGCATGCTTAAAGAACGAGTCTCATAATGAGGAAGAGGCAATGGAGTTGTGTGACCATTGCCCACGGTCACATAGCCAGTAAGTGTCTGAGTCTAGCATTGAACTCAGGTCCTCCTGACTCTAGCGCTGGTGCTCTATCCACTTCACAATCTAGATGTCTCTCTAAGCAACTTTTTAATAGTATAAATTGCACAAAAATAAACAGTGAAATCCCTCAGCTTTCAAGGAGCGCAGAGCGCTTCTGAGTAGGTGGGGTGGTGGTGGAAGAATTTGTAGGCCCTGGACACTGCAAGTACCACATAACATCGCACAGATTGAAATTCTTTTAAAAATACATTTAACAGTCAGGAAAAAATGTATTTACTCACATGGGAGTTATCTCTAAATCAGCTGTCAGGTTAGTCACATAATGAATGCATTAAGCTAATATTAGAATTTATAATAAACAGTAAGAAAAAAATAATTTAAAAATGGTATGGAATTAAGAAAAATTAACCCTAAATAGTTTCGACTATTTAAAAAATTAATGGTAAACAGACAATAGAAATGATATCAACAAAAACTAGAATAATTTCATGTAGAAATTAAACCAATATACATTAATTAATATAACAGGAAGACCAAAAGAAGTTAGAATGCATTAGTTAGTAAACATTTGATGTAAGAGAGAGAGAGAGAGAGAGAGAGAGAGAGAGAGAGAGAGAGAGTGAGAGAGGGAGAGGGAGAGGGAGAGGGAGGGAGGGAGGGAGAGAAGCAACACCACTTTATAATAGAAACTTATTTGCAAAGTCTTACACAGAAGGATGACGGAACATTATGAACACTATTATCTCATAAATCAGAAGATAGTGGAGGGCTAAACCATTATAAATAAAATTAGACAAGATAATGAATTAATCAAAGTCATTCTAAGGCAAATGTGGTTAGGTGACACAGTGGATAGAGCAATGGGCCTGAAGTCAGGAAGACCTAGACTTAAATCCAAAAGACATTTATTAACTGTGTGACCCTAAACAAGCCAATTAACCTCTGTCTGCCTTAGTTTCCACAACTTCAAAATGGGGTTAGTAACAACTACCTCCCAGGGTGTTGTGAGGATCAAATGATATGATATTTTAAAGCACTTAGCACAGGGCCTGGCACATAGTAGACACTTAATAAATGACTGTTTCTTTCCTTCCTAAGGGCATTCAAGGATAAAAATATAAATTATAAAAAGAAGGCAAGTAGAAAATATTTGGAAAATTATTAGAATACTTTTTTTTCCATCAAGAAGAGTGGAATCAGCACATATGAACTTCAACATCATTTTCTGAGGTGCTTTTAGAAGAAGTAGAAAAGGCACTAAAGAGAACAAATATGGGAAAAGCAGTCAGATATTTTCTATGCTGCAGCCAATACAATTGTCAGAAAATTGAATACCTATTTTAGAAGGTATGTAAAGGAGGCAAAGATATCAAAGGTGTGGAGAAAATAATTCTCAGATATTCTTTACTGATTAAAAAAAAGTGACCTAAAATATCAACCATTACTGATCTATAAATGTAGTCTCTCATCCGCACAAAATGTTAGGATTATCTATGGAACCAAACTGAGGGCATACTTGATGAATACATTCATAGGGAACAAGCAGGCTTTCACAAATTATAGTCAAAATGTAACACACCTTTACAATCTCACAATTGACTAAATAATATGAAGAATATAAGTTCCAACTATGTTTTTATTTGTTGATTACCAAAAAAAACCTTCCAAAAACCAAAACATTACTTTATAAGCTCTTTCATTCCAAATATAAGTAAATATTATTCAAGATTCCTTGCATAATTTAGTAACAGTAATTATCTTCTTCAATAACCTTCTGATAATAAATATCAAGTGAGGCAAAAACACAGAGATGAATGCCAGCCTGATGAACTTGTCGAAGAGGGATTCCCTGTGCATGATAAAGTTTTTCAAAAGCTCCTGTTTGTGGGCAATGTTGTGATGATTTCATCAGGCTCCAGGATAATTTGATGTGTACTGGAAAAATGTGGGATCAGTTAAAAAATTTAGCCATCCACACAAGAAAATCAAATGGATGAAGAATGTCTTTTGTTTGTATTTTAGCAGGCATCTGAACGAATGCTTCGAAGAACTTGTCCAATAGTGTGTATGAATGTATACATATATGTACATATATATGTACACACACACACCCTGATATCTTAAATAGATGGTATGGATAGACAATGAGTTGAAAAGGAAGAGCAAAGAGGTCTGAATTGCTTTCAGAAAATTTCAAAATACTTTTTAGTGGCCCCAAGTTTCCTACAACAAGGAAAAAAAAATTATCCTATTGTTACTATATGGCAGTGAGACCTGAAATACCATAGCTTCTGAAGAACTAAAGCTGAATATCACTGAGGGGAGAACTGAAAGTTACATGATGAAGATGACAACATCTAACCAATAAGTTCAATAATACGAGTAAAGGATGACACCACAGAATTGAAGGAAAGAAAGGGAAGATGGATTGGCCACATGGGAATAGTGAAGGCTGACAGGTTGATAACCAGAGTACTCTATTCAGTACACTGGCAAGGTGGGGACAAAGCAATGAGGGGCTCCAGAATATCGAGTGGATATCCAGAAGCGAACTTATGGGAAAAAAGGAAACATTTCATGAGGTTGATGGGCATGGATGGTTTATCACTTGTACTGCTGGATAGAACTCAAAATTTGATCAGATCACCTATCTATTTGAGTATTTGAAGATTATTGTGGTAGTGTGGCATGGTAGAAAAGTGTTGAGCTTAGAAATGGATTCAAAGCCTTTTTCTGAATCTGACCCTCTCTTTGTCTCTTTTACTCATGGAAAATTTGAATTAGTGTTAGGGGAGGGACTCCACTTCCTGAGTTCTTGAGACTTAAAGAACCACAGATCCTTCATATATCCTTTATATTCTGCTTTAAGATTTACCAAAAAAAAAAAAAAACAAACTGAAACCCAAACCAAACCAAACTAAAAAAAACCCTCTTCCTCAAAACTATAAAGTAATTAAAATCTATGTGATTTGATAAGAAAATTGAATGTCTTAGAGCTTATGTATTTTGCATAATGACAGATACAGTAATTGTTAAATCCAGGAATTGGACTCCGGTCTTATGATTCTGAGTCAAATGCTAAATCATAAGTATACCAAATCATGTCCCCTCTCCAAAAAAAGAAACAAATACCCCAACGAGTAATCACAAAATGGCTTTCACTTGTTCAAACTGAAGATTTCATTTTATTTCATCTGGGGCATCTAGGTGGAACAGTGGACAGACTCCTGGGCCCCTGGGGTCAAGAAGACCTGAGTTCAAATTCTACATCAGCCACTCACTAGTTACATGACCCTTGGCAAGTCAATTCACCTCCATTTTCTCCTCAGTGAAATGGAGATAATAAAAGCACCTACCTCGCAGAGTTGTTGTGAGGATCAAATAAGCTAATACCTGTAAATTACTTTGCACAGTACCTGGCATATAGTACAATAAATTATTTTTATTTATTATTACTTACTGATAGACAAAACTTCCCTGAGAATGGTGGGAGAAGGGAGAAAACATAAGATTCAAGAGTAAAGAGAAGAAGGAAGAAAGGGAAGAAGAGACAGGGAACATATACCATACATAGTAAGGGTTGGGAGAAGTACAGAAATGGGAGATTGGTCTAACATAAATCATTTTTTTTTCTAATTTTAAAATTTTTGCCCAAGGTCAGCTGCAGAGGAAGTCAAATAGAAAAGGACATCAGACTCATTTCTTTTTCTCCCCTACTTGAGTAGGCCTGCAATTTGGAATTCCTAGTCCCTTTCCCAAGTGATAGCAATAGTGGCTGGAGGAACCAAGGGAGGTCTTTATTTGCCTGGTTCCCTTTGTAACTGGGTATCAGATATAAGAATTCCCATACACATACCGCCATTATTCTAAGAGCCCTCTTCCTCATTGAGTCACCCCATTGCCTTGCCATTCTATAACTGGACAGCTCTTTTTATTTTTCAAATTTGGATTTTTGAATTATGAGTCCATTAGACAAATGACTAGGTCTAGTTTTATAACCTATATAATTTTGGAATCTTTATTAAATAACCACGTAGAAACTGTGATTTCAGAATATTGTCCCTAGCTTTTATAATTAATAAGAAAGGTTTTTAAAGAATAATTATTGATCTAATAAATAAAATGAGGTCTTTAAGGTGTTATATGTAGATATGTGGTACTTAGGAGTAACACAAAAATAATTATTCATTAATTCCTTTAAGAAATATTTATTAAATGTTGCCAATTTGTTACTAAGTCTTTTGAAAATTTTAACTGATTTTAAAGAAATTTGGAACATTATTAAAAGGCATTAAGAAAAACCTAAAATTTGATCTCTGATACCATCACAAGATGAACTAACAACCAAGGACAAATTTTATATAAGCATCTATTCTGAAATTGTTAGCAGATTCAGTGAGATTTGGTAGTAATGACAAAGGTAAGATGAACTTTTGTACACAGAATTACTCAGAGGCAGTTTTTCAAAGAGTTTTGATCCGAGATCCCAGAGACTATTGATAGATGGGACTGCTCAGGTTTTAAAATATGTCTATATTTCACAAATACTGTCATTCGCATCAAAAAGGAAATAATAACTCATCTCTAGGGCATTTTCAGGATTACAGTGCTTTCCTTGCAATCACCTTGTTAGGTAGATAGTGAAAGAAGCATATCATCATTTGGCACATGAGGAAACTGAGGTTTTCTCAAGATCACAGGAGTAAAGAGTAGCAGAGACTTACTAATATGAGGATTAGTGTCTCTGTACTTTTTGTACTTGTACTTGTACTTTCTATAGTGTTCAGTACTTTTTCAATAACAATGTATTTTCAAGTACATTTAAAATGTTGAGAGAAAAGTGACTGGACTCTTTAAGAAATTTTGTATTACCAGAATCCCAGATTATAAAAATAACAATAGCAAAACAATAAGGAAACTTAGAAGCAATTCATTAAAAAATTAGTAGTGACAAAGATGTGAGGAGGAATTTAATTAAGAACATTGTATCTGGGTTGAGGTGTCCTGGTTGTAAGGAAAGCATCAAAAGATTTTATGTAAAAATAAGAGACTGAAATGGAGATGATGTTTTTGCCATATTTTTCTTCTATTTAGGATATAAAAGGAAAAGTATCAGTGAGCCACTGTTGGAGGCAAAATCAGTAGGCAAGCTGTAGGCCGTAGGCAAAGAAGCAGCTTTCTATTCAGGGAAGCCTAGGTTTAGTTAAGTAGTTAATGAACTACTTGAATTTGTTGGGAGATAACACTTATCATACCTAGGTGATTTTATTCATTCATTTATCCATTTATCAAATTAAGATTACTATATGCCTGTGTTTCTATAAAGCAATTTTAGTGTGCAGTTAATGTTTTCAGTGTTATTTTAATAAAATTATATCATATATATATATGTGTGTATATGTATATATATATATATACATATATCACAATTCACTCTGAGAGTGTGTGTTGTTATAAATTTCTGAGTTATTCTGAGAAGTCTGTTTGCTAGGCCTACCAATCTATAAACAGGAACTATCATTCTCATGCTGATGGATACCAGAATTGCAGGCCTACCTCCTAGGGGGAATTAATCAGCTTTCCTTGACTTCTCCTTACAAATTCAATCTATTTCTGGAATAGGAAACATGAGTCCATATATAGAATCTGTCCATTTGCAAATAAGTGTATCTGTTTTTGAAAGGCCCAATAACCTCTGTTTAAATAATCATTTAGAAACATTCAAAACCAATCACAATTTCAAACACTTTGAGTGAACTCTGAGAATAGTGCAAATCCCAGGGTTGGGAGGAACATCTAAATTAACCTATACCAAAACAAAAACCATTTTTACAAAATACCAAGTAAGTGGTCCCAACCTAAGCAAAGTAAACTAAACAATGAACCCATTCAAAGGCTGTTGTGAGACGTGTTTTTTATAAACTTTGGAGAGCCAAGGAGTCTAATTCCCACTTTGAGCCAAATTGTTATTCTGTTCAACTCAAGTCAAAGCTGTATGATATAAGAGAAAGAGCACTGACTGGATTCAGAAGACCCTAGCTCAAATTCTGACTCTGATGTTTCCTAACTCAACATTGTATAAGTCCCTTAACCTCCCCGGGCCTTAATTAGCATGTGTCTAAAAGGGGATTGTGTTAGTCAGCTGCTAAGTTTCTTTTGTCTTGATGATTTATGATTCAACAAAATTACCATCATATGAAACAACTTTTTTGGTCACTTTTGGTTTTACTGCTATATTTTATATTTTCATTACATACATTTTTAGGTTATTCCCATTTCTTAAGAGGCTTCTCATAACAACGTAAAACAATTAAGTAAAACAGTGATCTCATCTGGAAGTGCATGCAACATTTTATATCTATAGCACCTCCCACTTCTCTCTTTTTTTCAATTTGCCATAAATCTTTCTTCTGTCCTAATCCCACCTCATTAAAAAGAAAGAAAAAGAAGAAAAATAATAATCATTATTTATAATTGAGAAAAACAAATATCCCCAGTGCTGTAAAATCAAAACAATACAAAAAAAAAACCTCAGTTCGCATTGGAAATCTACCACATATCTACAATGGATAATATTTTTCATCATTAGTTCCATTACTCTTGCTCCCCAAGTAGGGTGCTTTGAAATCTGGGTGACCCTATAGTGTTTTCCCAACTAAAACAGATTTTTTCCATCATTTTGTATGGAAGATAAAATTCTGTTTAACTTTGTGATGGACCTCTTCATAGATGAATATGCAAAAAAAAGTCGTTTGTTGGGTTTTGTTATTACAACTCAGAAGCTAAAGGGAATAAGAGCAAAACCAACAAAAACAATACCTTCTGAATGGGAATCCTGTAGCTTTTTGCTCTAATCATCACATGCTATCCTTCACTGGTTTCTCTCTCCGTCTGTCTCTTATTTTGCCAGAGTTTATATAATGTTGAATAGTACTGGAGCTTACTTGGTGCTTTCGTGTAACTAACAGTCACATCATAGTTTGAGACTTCAAGGGATACACTTGGATGAACTAATGAGCATCTATCTCCAGTGCAAATAGAAACAGGCTCTAAAATCTCCCTTGTCCACAGAAAACACAAACCCATAGTGTGGACAGCAGGGGCCCCAGCTCAGATTGAGTTCCCCTATCCAGCAAAGAAAGGAGCCATTATTGGCACATGTAAGTGATTTAAGAAGAGACTGTCTACCCAGATAGAAAAAGGCTTAGCTGTCTGGCGACTCAGGAAATGTCAGACGTTTCTGAAAGGTTAATAGGAGGCTTTAGAAATAAGTTACACTTAATCTTACAATGTGAATGCTAATGGTTTTTAGGTTGAGGTTCTGGAAAGAAGAGAGAATGAGGAATAATGAAACATAGGATCTGATAGAAACAAGTAAGCCAAGTTATGCTTTGAGTCTACTGTTTAATCTCTTCACAAATTACAAGGAAACATCTATGAATAAGGACAAATACAATTCTTTTGAGAATTTTTGCCAAACTTTTTTAAGGTCCCACCTTTGAATAATGATATAGGACAGTTTAAGAGGTTTGTGACATGATGCTAATATATTATAGATGTGTAGAGAAATGAAATATTTGACTTTGCTCATAGTAGATAGGAGAATATGTTTATTATTCTCAAGTAACTAGGTGATAGACTAAATACAATAAACTTTAAAATAGGGTTAATCTAAAAAGACCTTATGATCTAATGTAAGGAATACTAGATGCAGAAACAAGACACTCTTTTTCAAATCAGTAGGGTAGATTAATTATTTTATACTTCTACATTCTAATTTCTTCATTTATAAAATGAAGGGGTTGGAATTTGCAGTCATTACAGTCTCTGATCCCTTCTGTAATCCTTGAGGCCCTACCCCTACCCATACACTCAAAGAACACACCCACTCACAATCATTTTACCTTGATAAAAATGTCATAGTACTAGACTTGCAATCAAGAGATGTGTTTCGAATCCTGGGTTTAACACTATCTGTACAAAATCAAACAAGTCACTTTCTTCATTCACAAAATGAAAAAAAATTTCCTTTTCTTTCTGAAATATATAAATTTTTCTTATAAAAATCTTTCTTAAAAATAAATTATGTGACCCTTGGAAACTCACTTCACTTTCATGGCCTTAGTTTTCTCAAATGAACAATGATAGAATTCAGTTTACTAACTATTCCAATGAAGGTCCTGGAAAAGAGACAGCTAAACACATCTCTCCCATTCCAGCAATTAGTGGGGAATACTTTGGCAGAAAAATTGTATGCATGGTTAGAGAAGATTTTGATTTGGGGTGTTTCTGCTTAATTGTTTCCTTTGTAACAAGTGAGGGTTTAATCTGAATAGGGAAAATGAGGAAATACTGATGTAAAGATTTAATTAATCAATAAAATGCCTTCATAATTTATAAAACTAGATGTCCCACACTTATCACAAACTCAATATGTCGAAAGTGAAATTAACTATATCCAACTGCTTCCTAAAAATTTCCTCCAAATTTGGCCATTTCTGATGTGGGTTACACTATCCTTTCTTTCACCCAGATTTTCTACATCATCACTCATGTTTAGTGAGTTGAAAAATCCTATTGATTCTATTTCTACAAAGTCTTTTAATAGCTCTCCTCTGCTTTCATTCAGCCTATACCTTAGTTTAGGCCCTTATCTCTTCTAACCAAAATAATTATATAGCTTCCTCGACTCAATTCCTCTGTTTCAATCCACCCCCCACACAGCTGATAAATTGCTATTTATAAAATGCAGCTCTGACAACATTATTTTTCATCCCACACTCAAATATCTTCAGGGTCTCCATCTTTCTTCTGGATTAAAATGCAAACTCCTCTTTTTGGCTCATAAAACCCTGCACCATTTGACTTCCATTTAACTTCCCAATTTCATTTCATATTACCCACCTTCACTAATCCTCTATTTCATTCAGGTTGACCTATGAGCCGTTCCTATAATCAGTATTTCATCCCTTGTCCCTATCTCTTTGAATGCTTGTTTCTCCATCTTTGAGTCACAGTCTTTCCTTACTTCCATCATTTGGAATCATTAGCTTTCTTAGGTACCTCCTATCAGAGATTTTTTCTAATCTCAGTCAGTTATACTCTTCCTCTTAAAATGATTATGTAGGCTTTGGTTTATGTTTTACATTTACTTGTACATATATACATTCTATCCCCTACATCTACCAGTAGAGTGCAAGCTCCTTGAGGTCAGGGTTTTTTTTTTTCTTTCATTTTTGTCTTTGTATACTCAATGTCCTATCAGACAACAGTCAATTAGTAAATGAAATGAATAAAATGGAACAAATGATCTCTAAAGTCTCTTCTAGTTCTAAAATTCAGCACTTCTAAATCTGATATTATTGTTGAAATGCGTATGGAACTACAGTAAGATTCATCCTCTAGAGCCTTTGCCTTTCTAACTACGGCACCAGGTAATTTTTCTGACCGATGCTTTATTAGATAAGTGAGTTGTCACTGTTTTCGGAGAGGATCTTAGAATAGAAGTTACTTTAGCAGCTAGGGCTGCTTTTGATGACTTTTTGCTTGTTTCTTTGTTTTATTGGGCCTGCAATTCCACAAGTGTATGAACTCTAGACGAGAAAACTCTACCATTGTAGATATGTACATTTTTAAAAACATAGCTTAAAAGAGTTGCATTGGGCACTGAGAACTTATAACTTGCCAAGAGTTACCCAGCCACTATGTGTCAGAGATGGACCTTGAGTAATCAATTAAATTACATTTAAAAATAAAAGTCGATTATTTTCCTATTTTGGCTGTTCATTCCTAATTTTTTTATGCCAAAAGTAACTGCCTGTGTTTTTTTTTTTAGCAGCATTGCAAAACTGAATTTTTACTGACATTTCAACAACTTCTTCTCATACTCTGATATGTAGTGCTAAGGGACCATCTTGTCTGTCAAATCATTTTTTAATATTCCTTTCATAAACTGAAAATTTAACAAATCAGTCATTCCCATAGGCCTGATTAGATTGATTTAATTCAGGTTTGTTGAGCTGTCATGGTTTGAACTGCTTTGTCTTTGTTATTCTACTGTGATTTCCATTTTCATCTCTTCATTAAGAGATGTCCAGCAATCAAATTGTGCATATCCTTTGATCCAGCAATACCAATACTAGATCTGCATCTCAAAAAGACCATAAAAAAGGGGAAAGGACCCACATGTACAAAAATATTCAAAATAGCTATTTTTGTTGTCACCAAGAACTGGAAATTGGGGAATGGATGAACAAGTTGTGTTATATGACTGTAATGGAATACTATTGTGCTATAAGAAACGATAAGCAGGCAGATTTCAGAAAAACCTGGGGAGACTTATATGAACTGATGCTGAGTGAAATGAGAAGAATCAAGAGAATGTTATACACATTAACAGTAACATTGTGTAATGATCAACTAGGATTGACTTAGCTCTTCTCAGCAATACAAGGATCCAAGACAATTCCAAAAGACTCATGATGGAAAATGCTATTCACATTCAGAGAAAGAATGATGGAGTCTGCATGCAGATATAAGTATACTATTTTCACTTTTTTGGTTTTTTTTGGCTTTTCCCTTTTGTTCTGTTTCTTCTTTTATAATGTGACTAATGTGGAAATATGTTTACATGATTGTCCATTTATAAACTATATCAGATTGTTGTCTTGAGAAAAGAGGATGGGAGGGAGGGAGAAGAAATTTGGAACTTGGAATCTTTTAAAAATGGATGTTGAAAATTATATTGACATGTAATTGGAAAAAATGCTACTGAGAGAGAGAGAGAGAGAGAGAGAGAGAGAGAGAGAGAGAGAGAGATGCCCAGCAGAGAAATCCTAAATTCCATGCCTTCCTATTACTTTTTTTGTATCTAAATGTACAATAAGATTTGCACATGGCATGCTTTTTTACAAATAAGTTTCAAACTAAATAGCAAAAGTAACTTTGGGCTCATGAACTATGAGAAGGATTTGAGGAAGGTTATTCTACAGTATTTAGAGGGGGAAGGTGGAGTTCCTCACTTTTATTAAATGAGACTTTTAAATCTTATCTTGTTAATGACATTTCACTTTGAATTTTCTGAAATTCAAGGTTGCACTTGATAGCATCATATTTGTGACAAAAATGTGGTCTAGAGAATTGGTATCAAACTCAAATAGTAACAGGAGTATTTAATCCATATATAAGGATCCCTGAGGACCACATATTGACAGCTTTAAATGTAATGTTGTCTGTGCTTTATTGTATTTTTATTTATTTTGTTAAAATTCCTAATTATATTTTCATCTGGTTGGCAACACTGGGGAGTGTTGCCTACTTACTCTGTGAATTCTAGGTCATGTTTTTTAACACCTTTGTTCTAGAAAACGCAATCCATTCTTCAGTCTTGCTTGTCCATTTATTTACTCCACAGGCTTTTATTAAGCACTTATTTTGTCACTGAAAAAAAACAAAAGAAAAATGTCTCTATTTTCTATGAGCTTGCGTTCTATTGAGAGATAATGGCATAAATGCAATGATAAGTAAATACAAAATAATTTACAGGTGAAGAGGTAATATGATGACTGCCACCAATATTGCTTATGGTCTTAAACCATTTGGAAGGAACCTCTTTGAGAACTGCTCCAAAAGTCCATAAGTCTTTCAGAAAGGGAGACTTTGCCTATTGGAAAGTACCATGAATAGGAAATATATTGTAAAGACATCTCTAAGAGCACAGGATTTAAAAAAAAAAGATGAAGCTATACAGCAAAAAATGTTTTCCAGCCACTGTAGAGAAGAAGGATTGATAAGGGAGTTCTGGATTCATTGGGTGAGTGCCCCTAATGAACTTTTTGAGATTGCAGGGCCAGGACTGTTTTCTGAAGATGACCCTCTCATGCGCACAGATTTATCCTCTAGCAACTTGCTGAGAGGACTCTGGGAACTCCTTAATTGTTTCCCATTGACTAGGATTATCTCCAAGATGTTTGATAATGAATCAGGGGAAGCAAACTAGTCAGAAGAGCCAACCATTTCTTTTGGTCTATGAAAGTGAGTGATGAAGTGGCTCGGCCACTTTTATTCCTGTGCTTTCTCTGCCTTGGAATTCCAGACAAAAAGACAGCAAAGGGCATAAATGAAAGGTAGAAGGGGTAAGGAGGGGATTTTTCTCTTCTTCCTATCCCCCTCCCAGGTACAGAAAATGCCCACTTGTAGGAGAAGCACATGACAATCTGGGAGGGAAGTTCCTGGGCCCCTTTTTCATGTTGGCCATTTTCTACTTTCTGTTTCATTTTCTGAGAATGGGTCAGCACTCACAATTCCTGAGAATGCATCTTCCTAGCTCTGGGAGTAATCTTGTGAGAAGTAATGGGTTCCACTGGTCTCAAGAGATTTAGAGTTTCTCTTGAATTTGAGCCATTGAATTTGAGCCCCTAGTTGAGTTTCATCCCTAGAATGTTCTCTGGAGAAGGGATAAGGGAGGAAAAAAGATCACCAAAATGGTCTCTGAAGATGGAGGATCAGGGCCACACCACAGGCGAGGGAGAAAAGAAGAGAACTTTCAAGTTGCTCAGACAAGGCAGGTCTGAGGCAAATGCAGGAGTATTTATTAACGAACTACTCCAAAGTCTCTTCTCTTTCAGGGTCTATTTGACAGCCTATTTTAATATATTGAATTTTTGCGTTTATATGGGAAGTTTTAAGCCCTTTTTATGACCAATTTTCTATTATATTGAAATAAAGACTACTTTATTTCTAATATTGTACTTTGAGTGTCTATGAAGGCATTTGGGGATTCTATTGCCCACATTTGAGGAAAACGAGGCAGTGCACAATGCCTATATTTTTATTTTAGAGATTTTCAGGGAGTAAGGCAGCATAAAGTAGGGGTTCAAGCAAAAGAAAAAACTGAATATTTGGGGTCAAACACCTAAGAATGGATCTGATCCATATGTCCCTACCAGGAGAGGGCAACCTATGGCCTTGAGGCCACATATGCCCCTCTAGGTCCTCAAATGGGTCCCTTTGATTGAATCCAAATTTCAAAAGAAACAAATCCCCTTAATAAAAGGATTTGTTCTGTAAAACTTGCATTCATTCAAAAGGCCACACCCAAGGCCACAGATTCCCCACTTCTGCCACATTTATTGGGGATCAGGGTAGACTATAGGTGACAGAACCATTTCGCATCTGTGTAGGACCAAGGTTGTTGGCAGAAGCAGCAACAGCAGTAATGATAGTATACAGATATGAACACCCAAGAAAAGGAGAGCAGCACAGGTAGAATCAACTATGGGGAGTGGCCAGAGTTCCCTTGATTGTTTGTAGGGCATGCTGGTTTGCCCAGCACACTCTCAGGGTGGTATCAAGGTTTTCTATCTCTCTATCACTTTATCAGTGCAGTGAAATTTAGGCATCTGTCCACCACTTAATGCTTCTATGACTTCTCTGGTCTTTTCTAAGACTTCTGCAGTTTGGCTTCTCATCTTGTTGAATTTAAACTACCCTCTCCAAACTACCTCCTATCAGCAATCACTTAGTTGCTAAATCTAAGGGTCTTTTCTTAGCCCTAATCCTTCTTGACCTCTCCCCAGGCTTTACCACTGTTGATAAATTTCCTCTTGGATATTCTCTTTTGAGAGTTTTCATGACACTTGTCTCACATGGTTCTCATCTTAGCTTTTCTTTGTTCTCCATTTCCTTCACTAGTTCTTCATCTATGCCACTCCTAATAATGGTGGGTGTTCCCCCAAGGATCACCCTCTCTGATTCCTTAACAGCATAGTAGATCTAAGAAGTACCTTGTGATTCACACACTGACAGCTTTCATGTCCCAAAGTACAACCTTTCTACAACATGGTTCTTGGAGGAAGGAAGGAGCCATTCTAAGACAAGCCAGTTCTGAGTGTGTGCAGATAATATATTTTCATGATTTTAGACTGTTTTCTCACATCAAGTAAATTACCAACTTTAACTATTACAATGCAAGTTTATATAACTTAAAAATTTTTTGTTGTTATCTCTATTGTTTTGTTTTTTGATAAGAAGATCCAAAAATCTTTGTAAGCATTCATTTCAATAGATTTTTTCCAAGTTAGGATTTTAAATGTTGTGAACCACTAAGGGATGCTACACATGACTGATTAAGATACATGAAATATGATCTATTGTTCTAGTCCACATTTTTTTAGTGATAAAGAGGGTGAAATCCAGACCGGTGGGCACAACTGCAGGAAAAGGAGAAGGAACCATCTAGCATTTGGTGTCTCAGCATGTCAAATGGAATTGGTATGCAACATACCAATCAAAATCCAAATCCAATCCAAATCCATACCAATCCAAATGCAATCTTATTCTTATTCTTCTCTAACTCTCTTAAGTTATTTGAAGCTCCTGTGATGGCATCTTCTCTCTATAGGATAGCTTATTACATCCTCAACAGCCCCTGACCCCTAGTGGTGCCAACAGATCCTGTGACATAAGTGTTGTTGCTATTCCCATTTGAAAGTTGAAATAATTGACTTGCCCAGAATCAAAGTTAATTAAGTGTCTGAGGCAGGACTTGAATTCAGGTATTCCTGATTCCAAGAGCAGTTCTAAATCCATCATACTATGTTGCTGCCTAGCAGGGAAGCTTATCAATCTGATGAGTTCCTTTGTAAAGGTAGCCAGCAGGGGAGAGGGCCCATGATAAAGTCATCTGCTTCATACCCCACCCCCAGATATAGACCTGTTTCCAGTATCCAAGGAATTCTTTTTCTGAAATAGAAAATGTTAAGAATTGGAAGGGCAGCTAGGTGGAGTAGTGGGTAGAACACTGGGCCTGGAATGACAAAGACTTATCTTCATGAGTTCAAATCCAGCCTCAGACACTAGTAGTATGGCCCTGGGCAAGTCACTTAGTTCTGTTTGCCTCAGTTTCCTCTTCTGTAAAATGAGCTGAGGAAGAAACTGGCAAATGACTCTCATATCTTTGCCAAGAAAACCCCAAAAGGGGTGACAAAGAGTTGGACACAAGTAACAAAAAACTAAATCAACAACTGCAACGGAGATCATCTCATATTTTGGATAAAGAAACTGAAGCTTATAAGGGTAAAGTGTTTTTCCTAAGGTCACACAGTTATTAAGTGACAGAACTGGAATTGGGTCTCAGCTCTTCTGATTCCAAGTTCATATCTCTTTGTCTAGTCCAACTTTAGTTGCTGGATTCTGTATGTACTTTGCTCTGTTGTCATCAATTCTCTTCCTCAGACTTGTATATCAAAGGAGATAGAGGAACTGGAGTGTCTCTCTGACACTCAGTCAATTGTCTAAGCAATGGAACAAACGTACTATGCTGAAAATGTTTCCTCATTAAAATTCTTGTTTAGTTAAATGTTTGAATTTTGGATATGTGTAAAGCTATTCAGAATTCTTTACAAAGAAAGGAAGAAGTGATCGCATAAAAAGTCCAGATCTGTGACTTCCTACAAATCAAACACTGAATAACAGAAAAATAAATATCTCAACACTAGAGTAATCTTAAGACCCTAAAACACTGGGGATCACTGGCATCCTCCATACTTTGATGGTTTATATCTCCAGGCAGACATGATCATCTAGTTTCATCACTATTTTTGCAATTTAGGGAAATCAAACAGTAATGATACTTATTATCCTTTGTGGCTCATAGAACAGTCTCTGAAGAGGAATTCTCAAAATATTTGGATTAATAGCAATATCGTTGGACTAATTTGTAGCCTTTTGATGTGAGCACTTTGAAGGAGGCAATGCCCATCTGAATATTGGAACAAATTCATTAAGTCCAACTATCTCCCTACCTGGAGGGAAGCAATCTGTGATAAACTGAAAGAAGCACATTAAAGTTTTCAGGTCATGGGGATTCTATTTATTAAACAGCCAGTCCAAGAGTCCACAAAATGGCACCCTAGAAACCTGAGATCATTAATGTGTTTTCCAGTAGACCTGACACACTGTTAGAGTGACATGCACACCTGTCAGGGTCCTATTGAAGATAATTAAACTGGGGGGTGAAGATGTTATCAAGGATCCTTAGTAAACAAATTAAGTTACTAGGTCAATTTACCTAAAAGTATCCTGATGCAGGTCAATATTTCAGTAAGCTAGGAAACAAGAGCTTGAAGTGATATGTCTGATAGGATGTACAATTCACTTACTGCTTGCATATCCATTTGAAGGCAAATTAAAATAAGAAATAAACACATTCATGAAGCACAACTCTTCTCCCACCTGGAGAGAAGCAATCTGTGATAAATCAAAAGAGTGAACATGGTATCTCTCCATTATCTCTTAGACGGTGAGTGTAGGGGATGGAGAGGAATATAAAATGATGTTTGTAGAAACTTCTGGGTCTTATTCTGAAATTTATTTAACAAGATTCCATGAATAATCTAATATCCAACACATGTGTGAGAATAGCTATATTTGCAGCATGATATCCCTGGAAACATTACTACAAGGAACAAGATATTATATGGTATGTTTTGGAACTTAGGAGTAGGAAGGGACATTTGAGATGTTGCTAATAGGTCTGAAGATGGTCACCCCAAATTGAAAGATAAACTATTCTTTTTTCTGATATGAAAATCAAACCAGATAAACACATATCTACAATATTAATGAAAATTCATGGTTTTACAAAGGTGAGATATATAATATATGTGTGTGACTATTCTTATACATACTTTTAAAAATGTCTAAATTCAAGATTAAAGAACAAGGCTATATTACATGTTTTAATGCTTTTTAAAAGTTTGAATTTTCCATATGTACTGAGGTTAAAACTAGTTAACTTGATACATTAAAAAGTAGGAATCAGTTTAGCATCGCTGTAGGGCAAGAGAATTTACATTTTGGCATACCTCCATCTATTACACTGCTCTCCTATGCGACAAATCTGAAATATGAGTTGCTGTAAGTAGTTTAGTGGAGGGGAAAAATGAATACAGGAATCAGATAACAATTTACTTAGGGCCTGTTGCTTTGCACAACATCAATAAGATTGCCTTTGTGACAATCCACAGCCTAACATTAGCATTTTTATGACCGAAATTCTCATTAACAAGTATCTTGCTTAGGGTATGCTTCCTCAGACAAATAAGTCAGGGAATAGAACAATCAAGTGTGCCCCAAAGAGTCAGGCTGGGACAACCGACTGGCACAAGACTACATGCACTTTTGATTGACAAGGAACTTGAAAGCATCACTCATGCCTGTTCATATCTAGAAGTCAATCTTCTGTGCCTTTATTTTTCAAATTGCCACAATCATCGACACAAACTATAAGCTATCATACCTCAAAGTCTCAATTGTAAGAAGACTTATAAACCTAGGTTCCTCCTCTGTTTGCAGATGATTTGAAAGGCTAAGAATCTCTTAGAACTTAAATATCCAAATAAGTACTGATGCTTATGAAGCAATCTCCCTGGGTTATTACACATTTAGTCTAATAATACTGACATTAATCAAATATTTTTGTAATTACTTTTCAAAGGACTTTTATGAGCAACCAAATAGAATCAGTACCTTTACCATCTGTTTTTTTTTTTTACCAACTTTCAGTTACCCAGTTTGTTCATATACTTTATTTTCCTAGCTTAGTCCCAAATTCATCCTCAAAGGATAGAGGTTTTGCACTACTGTGCTATGCATATTCCAACTATATGCCTATCTTCCTCAACACCCCCTATCTACCCACATTCCACTCTAAAGCTATACACCTCTGTCATTATGCTCTGGGAATGTCTGATTTCATCTTATTTTTTTTTTATTATTTTGTCATTCTTACTAACTTGTACTCACTGAAACATGTTTCCTTCCTGATGACACAACTTCCCTAGCCATCCTTTCTAGCACTTGTACTTCTGCTAATACTCCTAACACATCTAGGTGGGAAGGGAGGTAAGGGAGGGGAAGTAGAATACCTCTTATTCCCCCTCACCACTTCCAGAGTCTCCCTCTACCACCATTATGCAGATGTTCACTACGTCCCTATCACCTAATTGAGATTTTTGTAGGAGCTGACCTCAGGACTCTCCCCTTCCTTTCACAAAGATTTCAGTGTCTGACGTGTAGTCTTTATCTCATCTTCACTTCCTGCCCTCATACGAGGGGACTTCAACATACATATTGATACTCTCTCCAAAACTATAAACTCCCAGATCATGAACTTATTCTTTTCACATGACATACTCCTCCACTTTCACTTGCCTTCAGAAGACATGGTCATGACCTTGATTATATTGTCACCCATAAATATTCCACTTCAATGATCATGAGCTCTGAAATTCCATTATCAGATCACAATCTGGCATCATTCCATCTCTCTCTTTGCCTTGTATTCCTTAACCTTATCCCTCATCTTCATCATGACCTCCAATCTCTCAGTCCTTCAGCTCTTTCCCAGGCTATCACTCCTACATTAGCTGCACTTTCCCAGCTTGATTCTTTCATGAACCAGTTCAACTCCATCATTTCCCCTCCTCTCAAGTTCCTTGCCTCCTTTCTCCTATCTTTCTGGACCAAGTCTCAGCTTTGAATCACTCCCTATGTGCAATGCCTTTATTTCTACTTGTGTGCTGCTGAGCAAAGGTGATGAAAATCCTAAAATGGTACTGACTAGGTATATTATATTAGTTACATAATCACATATAAGCCTTCAATACAGCAAGGCAATCATTTTATATCAGGCTAATTGATTCATTATCTCAATCTTCACAGTGGCTATTCCAAATCTTTTCATGCCTCTTCAAACCTCTAAAAGCTTGGCCTTCTTCACCCTCTGAGTTATAGCCCTATATTCCATGGAAAAAAATCTTATTCTCCAAGAGTTCCCTCTTATTCTTCTCTCATCTCACATCACTCGCATGCCTTTCTCTACTATGTCCTCTTTCACTCCTTTCCCACACAGGAAGGCAGCCCTTCCCCTTTCAAGGACAAGCCCTTTTATATGCCTAGGTGACAACATTCTCTTCCATCTTTTCCAGGAGATTTCCTTCTCTATCATGCCCATTCTCTTACTAATCTTCTATCTTTCCCTGTTTACTGACTGTTTCTCTACTGACTATATACCAGCACATTGATTCCTCATTTTCAAAAAATGCACATTTGATCCATCCATTCATGCTAGCAATTATATATTTTTTTTTCGCTTTCATGGCTAACCTCCTTGAGAAAACCATCAAAACAGTGCCTTCACTTCTTTTCTCTCACTAACATCTCAACTCTAAATTGTGACTTCTAAATTCTTTACTCAATGGAAACTGCTGTCTCCAAAATTACCAATGATTAGTTTATTGCCATATCTAATTCCCTATTCTCAAACCTCATCTTTTGCTTTTTTACAGGCTTTAACATTTTCAATCAGCCCTTCCCCCATATCCTCTTCACTTCAGGTTTTTGTGACACTGCCTTCACCTGGTTCTTCTTGTGCCTAACTATTCACCTTCATTCTCCTTTTCTAGACGTTCAGTTAGGTCATGACAATTAACTATGGATGTCCCCCAAAGATCTGTTATAAGTCCTCTTCTATCCCTATACAATTTGGCTTGTTGAACTCATCAGCTCCCATGGATTCAATGTCTATGTGTATGAATGTCTATGAAATGTTTGTGAAAATGATTGTCAGATCTATTTATTGAGCCTTAACCTCTCTGCTAACCACCAGTCTCACATCTCCAACTGCCTACTAGATAACTTGAACTAGATTTCCTGTAATCATCTTAAACTCAACATCTCCAAAACTGAACTCATTGTCATTCCCCCCCAAACCACCCTCTATTCCTAATTCACCACCACCATTGACCTACTCACCCAGGCTAACAACCAAGATATCACACTTTTAATTCTCTTTCAATTCCTCTATGTAACCAACTTCCAAGTTTTGATTTTTCTACCTTTGTAGCATCTTTTGCATACTCCTCCTTCCCTTCACTGACACTATCATTACCCTAGTGTAAGATTTAATCAGCACACACCTGGACTATTACAATAGCATGTTGGGTTGCCTTGAATGTCTCCTTGCTACAGCCTATCCTCCACTCAACAGTCAAATATATTTTGCTAAAGTTTTTGTCACATATCATGCCCCTATTTAAAAATAAATTCCAGTGGTAACTTCCTGCCTTTTGTGACAAATACAATATTCTGTTTGACTTTTAAATCCCATGATAAACTGGCTCCTTCCAACCTTTCAATCTTCTCATACCAAACAGTCTCCATTTACTCTTTGATACAGTTATACTGATGTCCTTGTCATTCTTGACACAGGACTTTTATTTTCCCTACTCTGGGCATTTTTACTGGCTAACTCCCAAGCATGAAATTCTCTCCCTCCTCATCTCTCCCATACCTCATCATTACCCTTTGTCCCTGGGGACCCTTCCACTAATCGACAGATGGGGAGTTCTTCCCAGAACCTCTGTTTGAGGAGAGTGGCCATGGCCAGTCATCCTTTCTACCCCCACTCAGCTGTACTCCACTAGAATTATCCATTATTCTCCTGTGCTGGAGCACCTTCTCTCCCTCATTCCTTCTTTTCATGAATTCTTTTTGCATACATCCTCCTTGCATTACACTGTAAGGTACTTGAGGGCAGGGACTGTCTTTTTCATATTTGTATTCCCAGCAATTAGCACAAAGTAGCAAATAATAGGTGCTTTAAAAATGTTTGCTGACTGACAGCTAAATTCTAGCTTTTAGTCTTTCCTGATTCCTTTTAATGCTATGGCCTTCCCTATAAGATTATCTCCAATTTATTCTGTCTAAGTCTTGTCTGTATAGAGTATATATTTGTTAAAAGAATTCAATCATATTATCTTCTCATCTCATTGACATCTTTCAAAAGTATATTGGGTTTGTCAATAGAAGGATGATCAAGTAGAGAATTATCCAAATAATCTGGTCCTAAAGAAAACCTTACCATTGAGATGGGAACAATAATAAAATCCCTTCTGACTCTAAGATTTTATGGTTGTGTGAACACAAATAAAAGAGTATATTGTTACTGATTTTTGCTAGCTGAAAAATTCAGATTGGCTGTGTTTAGTGATTGAATTCATTAGGCAATTGCTTAACTCTCCATGACACTTTTTTTATTTGTTGTTTGTTTTTAGAAACTTCCATTTTTTCAGCCAAGGCAAATTAGAGTTGTTTTTTTTTAGGAGGTAAACCAAAGGTTGCTTCCCTGATCCCATTCCAATTTGCCCTTGCTATTACAATTCTGTCCTCTGAGTCTGTGAACAGGGGCTTGTATGTAGGAAAGCAGAATTATTCCAATAAGATCAATTCATTCTTCAACCTGCTTATACAAATTCTCAAGAAGAAAGTTAACTAACTAGGCTATTGCTGAACATGATAAACTTTAAGATTTGCCTCAACTGACATTCAAAATAAAATATATCCTTAATTTTTTAAACCCTTCAGGAGCAACATTTCCAGAGTAGTAATTCAGTCAGAAGCAGAAAAGAAAGGAAAAAAAATAAAACAAAACAAAACAACAGCAAAAAAGACAGGCCTTCACTGATTTCATATTATGCTTGAAATTCTTCACACACTCCTGGCTTTACTTTCACTGCCTTGTTTTTTCAGTAAATGTGTCAGTATGTGAGAACAAAATGAGAAGACAGATGGAGCCCCAAATGAAGCATTGTTAAGTGCTTCCCCATCCCCCATTTCTTCCTCTAACTAATTAAGCTCGTGCAGCCTCTTGAGCCTGTCAAGTTCAGGAAAACTTTCTTTTGGTTTGTTTGGCTAAAAAGCTTTATTGCAATTTTTATAATAATATGCATTACATGTGCTAATTGATTGCAGTATTTGGTCATTTATAAATGATTTTCATTATCAAGCCTGGAAGTCTGGAAACATTACAATTCTATCTGTGCTGTGGCACAGAAATTCTGGACTCACCAGGCTAAAAATGAGAGAATGCTGCTTAGTAACCTCACCGGAGGGGTACCACCTTTGAAACTCAAGAAGGTGTCTGGGGCCTTTTGCTACCATACAGAAAATTAATATTGTAACCTCTAAAAGGAACAAAATGAGGAGGGCACTGCAGAACTTCATGACTTGTTCGAGTGATTACACAGAAATCTATGGCATTTGAGTTAAAAGCAGGAGGAGGAAAATTCTAAAGAATATCAATAAAAGAATAATTAATGTAAAATAGAACAAGGGGGGCTCATTTTCCAGGAGATATTCAATTCTATTGATGAATTAGCTTGAATAAAATACTTACTAATTGTGTACTATGTCCAAGGCACTGTCTAAGATTAATAAGTTACAGTCTAATACCTTAAATGGACTTATAATCTAGGACAGAGAAATAAAATGTATATAATATAATGATATGAAATAGAGTCTGATTTTAACATAGGAGAATCAGAAAATGTTATGAGAGATCTGAGGAGATACGGTATAACTAAGGCACATACCATTTAAGCCATATCTTGAAGCATGGCCAGGATTTCATCAAGAAGATCATTCCACACAAGAGGGGATCCTGTGAACAAATCTCTAGAGGTAGGAAGGTATAGGATAAAAAAAAATTCCTAGTAGAGGAGATACTTTTCCCCAGGCCTTAGAATTCAATGGGTTAACATGGAAGGATGGTATCAAAGAAGTAAACACATAAAACTTTCATTGCTATATCCATTTTCTCAATTTAATAAATATGGCAGGTCAAGGACAAGTTTACCATGCTGATATTTTTAAGTAAATATGTAGTGCAAATCTATGGAACTTATTCTCCTGCGATTTTTACTTGCTCCATTTGAATCCAAATCTCAGTCCTTCCGGGTGTACTATTGGTTGTTGTCCTTCATTCCTGAAAAGGACCAAAGTGACATCACTATGTTAGAGCCAAGTTACAGTGTGTCTGACTTGGCTGAGTGGATGAAGATGAGCTGGAAATGTTCTACTACAGATAAGGCACAAATAGTCCATGTGAATATTTGGGGTGGATTCTCTAAATTTGGATATCCTAAATTTCTTTTGAGCTATTGTGATACCAATCAGTGATTAAAGTTCTTTCCTGCCCATTCAATAAGCCTTAACTGGGGCTAGTTAAGGGAGGCTTGATTAGAAGCAGGCCTACAGTCTTCACTTAGTAAGTACTAAACCCAAGGCCTACACCCTTTCACTTATTGGGTGCAAAGCCCTTGGGCCCTAAGGAGAGTATATATACCCAGAAGGTAGCCATAGAGCTCAGAATGTGCAGAGCACTCAGAGATAAGTGAGCTACAGAATTCAGAGAGCTGAAGAGAGAGTGCAGAGTGGAGAGTGGAGACCAGAGAGCTGTGTAGAACAGAGAACTGATAATCTACAGAATCCAGAGACTAGAGAATGGAGAGTCCACAGACTAGAGTATCCAGAAGACTGCAAGGGGTGAGGCAGGCAGACAGTTGGGATTAGTGAGTGTTTATGGGAAGACCACAGCTGGGGGAAAGGTTATAGGACGACTTGGTTCTTTGCTATAATACTGTGTTATAATTTCCTTGCTGTTACATCAAGGTGGACTTACTGGCTTTGGAATATAACTGTGGCTATGTTGGGTTGGAGTTATTGGTCTTGGGGTTTGATCCTCGGGTGTCTAAATAAATGCTATACTTCCTGTGGCTTCTATCTAAAGAGTCTCTTATACTTTGTGATTCTGAACTAAATGGGCATACTCATGGTCATCATCGAGGTCATGAATCTTGCCTTACTGATACAGCTATTTCAATTCTACTTTGCTCATAGAGCATAGTGGCCTCTTTGATGTGGGCATGCCATGTCAGGCGGTCCTTTACCAGTATCTCCCATGTCTCAAAATCAATTCAAAAGTTCTTTAGAGATGCTTTAAGAGTGTCCTTATATTGCTTCTTCTGACCACCATGTAAGCTTCTTCCTTACTTCTGAGTATGGGTGGGGTGGGGAGGAAGGATATTCCTCCATGCTCTTTCTTTATCTCCTACTGGACAAACACCTTCAATTTCCCCTCTATTACTCAATTATTCTTTTAATTTAGGAGAGATTACACCATGTCTTGAAACTTTCCCATAGGCAAATTTGAGTTATATTTATTGCCCCATGCTTAATAGAAATGCATATCCAAGATTTAGCATGCTTTATTTCTTCCATTCTACAGAATATAAAGTATAATCTATAGTGATCAAACTCAGTGCCCTGAATTGGGGCCACTGTTTTGATATGGTTGTACAATTAGGTTACTGCAAGCCAAGGGCCCAGAGGCCCCATTACATCAGTATCAATCTCTTCAACATTAGGAAGGCTGCAGGCATATAGGATGGACCAAGCATTTTAGCCATTCATCTTTTTATAACTACCTGAAGGTGTGACTAGAGGAGAGAATGTATAGAGTAGTAGGGAAGACATATTTAGAACAACTAAAACCCAAAGGTATGCAAAAGAAGAGAAAATAAAAGAAAAAGAAAAAAAAGAGAGGTGCTAAATGACAAAAAGTCCTCAAAGAAAAATGCTATAATAACAAACGAGAGAAGTAAAATCACTGATTACTCTTCTTTGTCTCCTTAATCCAAGAACTCTTTGATTGACATACTTTCCATCTTCCAATTTTGAGGGAAACCTGGCTGTCTCAAAGCAGTGTCCTGGAGAGTATTTTAGATACTAGGGTAAAGATTTTGTCATTTATCTTTTAGGCCAGGCTGTCCAAACTTAGGTTTTACTGAAACAATAGACAATATGTTTTCATTTGCCATTTTAGTGAGAGCTCTGCAGTAGCTTGGTTTCATTTACTAAAGAGTGTATGTAAATTTCTATGCTTGTAGGCAGGCCGCATAAATTGCACTATGAGCTGCATGCCGCCCATGGGCTGCATTTTGGACAGCTCTGTTTTAGGCAGCAAAGAAACAAAGGTTTTGCTCAGATCAGATTAAGATGAACATGAAAATGGTATGAAAAATTCATTGGAGAGGGGAGATAATAGAAATAGGGACCAATTAGGACATGGTTCCAATATTCCAAATGAATAATGATGAGGGTCTGGGTCATTCTCTATAAATGGAAAAGATGAAATAGAAGTTAGGAAAAACAAAAACTATGAAGAAAATTATTGGGCACTGATTAGGTATGCAGAGACTGAGAGAGAGAGAAATTTTGAACTTGTTGGGACATAAACAAAATAATAAAGTTGAAGGAATAGTATTTTAATGGGCAACATGATAAGTTGGGTTTTAGACATGTTGAGCTTGAAGTTCTCTTAGGATACCTAGACAAAAAAACAAGAAACACCAAGAGAGATATTGGGGCTAGATGCGTAGATTTGGGAATCATCTGCATAGATCTGATGATTGAAACCAGGGAGGTGGATGAGGTCACCAGGAGAGAAAGAGCTATGAGAGACAGACGTACTTCCAGGAACCAAGATGATGGAGTAGGCAGTAAAATGCTGCAACTCTCCTATACCCACCTCCAAACAACTATAAAATACAACTCCAAAACAAATGCTGTACTAGCAGAACCAGCAAAAAGATGAGATAAAACAAACTTTTAGCCCAGGAAACTTGAAGGATCAGGAAGAAAAGTCTGTCTCACTCAAGTAAAAGGGGGAGGCAACATGGGACAGGAAACATCCCAGCAAGCCAAAAGTGAGCCCCACTTCAGCACATCAATGGGAGATCCTGAGCCCAGGATGGTAGAGCAGGCAAACACCAACATCAGGACCCCTCACATGCCTTAGCATAGCCAGGAGAACCACCAGCCTCCATCTCTGAAAATCACAATATGCTTCAATGTAGCCCCAGGTAAAAAGGCATCCTCCCGAGGCTTGACTGCCATATGCTTCAGTGTATCCATGGAGAAACACAGAAACACCCATCTGGGCCTCAACACATGCCAGACACTACCACTCTGACCTTAGCTTAGTACTAGGTAAGCTGCCAGAAACCCTACAGATTCCAGAAGCAACAGCTAACCACTACCCCAGGCCCTCAGTGCAGCACCAGTCACAAGGATCCCCCATGGGTTTCAGGGAAACGTAAGTGTAGCACCAAGTAAGCCACAAGGGCTTGCAGCCACTAGCAGAAAAAGCCAGAGATAGTGCCCCTATAACCCTGGGAACACAGCTCAAATTTAAGAGAAAGGAAAAAGGAAAAAAAAGAATGAGTGGAAAACAACAAAAACAACCAAAAAAATACAATCTGACCATAGAAAATTATTATGACAATAGGGAAGTGCTCTTAAGCCCAGAAAGAACTCATAGAAGAGCTTAAAAATCATTTAAAGGGGGTAGAAGAAAAAATGAGAAAAAAAAAGAGTGGTGCAGGAGAATCATGGGGGAAAAATGATCAATGGCCTGGAAAACTTTTTAAAAAGTAGAATTGGCTAAATGGAAAAGTAGATACAAAAGTCCACTGAAGAAAAAAACTTCTTAAAGAGTATAATTGGCCAAATACAAAACAAACTATAAGAGCTAATTGAGGAAAACAATACCTTGAAAGTGAGAATTGGGCAAGTGAAAGCTAATGAATCTATGAGATATCATGAATCAATCAAATAAATTTAAAAGAATAGAAAAAATGAAGGAAAATGTAAAATACCTCATGGAAAAAGAACTCACCTGGAAAATGAATCTATGAGAAACACTTTCAGAATCATTTTACTACCTGAAAGTCATAATCAAAAAGAGGGCTTAAACAGCATCTTTCAAGAAATTATCAAGGAAAACTGCCCTGATATCCTGGAAGCAGAGGCCAAATAGGCATTGAAACAATCTACTCATCATCTTAGCAAAGAGATCTCAAAAGAAAAACTCTAAGGAATGTTATAGCCAAATTTCAGAACTATGAAGTTAAGGAAGAAATGCTACAAGTAGCCAGAAAGAAACAGTTCAGATATTGGGGAGTCACAATAAGGATGACACAGGACCTAGCAGCTATAATATTAAATGATTGGAGGTCATGGAACATGATATTCTCTAGGGCAAAAGAGCTAAAGCTACAATCAAGAATCACAAAAACAGCAAAATTAAGCATAATACATCCAGGAAAATAGTCATTCAATGAAATAGAAGGACTTGAAGCCTTCATAAGGAGAAGACCAGAATTAAACCAAAAATGTAACCTCCAATATCAAGATCTTTGAAAAGCATAAACAGTATAAAGATCTTTTACAATGGAGAGGAAGATAGGAAGGTGGGTCATGGTAATCACTTGAACGTTACTCTCATTAGTATTAGATCAAAGAAGCGATAATATATACAATAAGTGGAATATAGAAGTCTATGTTTGTTTCAGTAAGGTAAGATTCATAACCTTGAGGATGACTGTGAACATGCCTGAATGGTTCAGAATCACAAAGTATGAAAAACTCTCTAGTTAGAAGGCAGAGGAATTATAACATTTATTTAGACACCAGAGGATCCAATCCCAGGACCAACTACTCCAATTCGATATAGCAGTAATTCTATTCCAAAACCAGTAAACCCACCTTGAGGTAGCAACAAGGAAATTATAACATAGAATTATAACAAGGAATCAAGTCATCCTGTAACCTTTCCCTCTACTAGGTCCTTCCTGTAAACAATCACTCATGAATCTCTGATCACCACTCTCTTCTGCAGCTCTGTCAACTCTCTCAATTTCTACTCTTCAGCACCCTGTTGATATCTGCTGCTTCAATATCTTCGTGATGGCTGCTTCACAATTCTTCTTCCCTTAAGCTCTGCTTCTCTTCAATTCTGTCCCACTTCAATTCTGGTTCCCTCACAGTCCTAGCTGGTGTCTGATTGGCTAGAACTCAGGTGTCTGATTCGCTGAATTCATGATTGACTAGAACTCAGTGCACATACCATTGGCTCTGATCTTAGCAACTCCCTTTAGGACCCTGAGGGCTTCACACCCAAATCAGCTTAGTACCTGCTAAGTAGAGGCTTTAGGCCTACTTATAAACAAAGGTATAATCAAGCTTTCCCACCTAGCCCCACCTGAGGCCTATTGAATGGGTGGGGAAGATCTTTGATCACATTAATACTACAATCTTACCCAAAAGGGAAGAATGAAGGGAGGAGATTAAGTAAAGGGGGAGACTGACAGAGTGGGGTAGATCAGGTGAAGTGGTAGATAGAAGCAAAGCACTGGTGAGAAGGGGAAGGGTGAAAGGAGAGAGAGGGCAAACAGGAGGAAGAATAGGATAGAGGGAAATATACAGGTAGTAATCATAACTGTGAATGTGAAAGAGATTACTTCTCCCACAAAACAGAAGCAGACACCAGAGATAAAAAAAAAAAAAACAGAATCCTACAATATGTTGCTTGCAAGAAACACACTTGTAGTCAAAAGACACAGACAGAGCAAAGGTAAGGGGCTGGAGCAGAATACTTTAGGTCTCAGTGGAAGTGAAAAAAAAGTCAAGGGGTAATAATTCTGATCTTAGACAAAGTAGAAGTAAAATCAGACTAATTAAAAGAGATAAGGAATGAAACCACATCTTGCTAAAAGGAACGATAAATAAAGAAGCAATCAAATTAAAAGAGCAAGGATTAGCCTACCTGTCAGATCTATAGGGAGGGGAAAAATTCATGACTGAACAAGAGATAGAGAGCATTACAAAATGTAGAATAGATAATTTCGATCATATTAAATTGAAAAGCTTTTGTACAAACAAAACCAATGCAACCAAGATTAGAAGGAAAGCAGAATGCTGAGAAACAATCTTTACAGCAAGTGTCTATGGAACTGAGTCAAATTTATGAGAATACAAGCCATTCCCCAAATGCTAAATATTCAAAATATGTGAACAGCAGTTTTTAGATAAAGAAATCTAAGATATCTATAGGCATGTGAAGAAGTGACAAATCATTTTTGATTAGAGAAATGCAAATTAAAACAACTTTGAAAAACCACTGCGCAAAAGTCAGATTGGCTAATATGACAAAAGAAGGAAAATGATAAATGTTGAAGAGGATTTGGGAAAATTGGAACACTAATGCTTTTCAGGTAGAGGGGTGAACTGATTCAAGCATTCTGGACAGCAATTTAGAACTATGACAAAGGGAAACCAAATTGTCCATACCCTTTGATCCATCAATACCACTATTAAGTCTGTATCCAAAATAGATCACAAAAAGGTGGAGAAAGTACCTACATGTGCAAAAATATTTATAGTAGCCCTTTCCATGTTGGAAAAATATTAGAAATTGAGGCAATGCCCATCACTGGTAAATCGATGAACAAACTGTGGTATATGAATGTAGTGAAATACTATTATGCAATAAGAAATTATGTACAGGCACATTTTAGGAAAAACTAGAAACACTTGTACAAACTGATGTAAAGTGAAATGAGCAGAACCAGAAAAACATTGTACAAAGTATTGGCAACAGCATATAATGATTGACTGTGGATGACTCAGTTCTTCTCAGCAACACAATGGTCCAACACAAGACAAGTACAAGGGACTCATGAAAGAAAATGTTATCTATATCCAGATAAAGAACTGATGAACTCAGAATGAAGATTGAAGCATATTTTTTTCACTTACTTTATTCTTTTTTGCGGTTTTATTTCCTTCTGATATGTTTCTTTTGCCACAACTGTGATAAATATGGAAATATGTTGTATTAGGAGGGCAGAGTTTATAATCTCAAAGAGGATCATAAACATGTCTGAAAGGTTCGGAACCGCCGGATATAAGAAACTCTCAAAGTAGAAGGCAGAAGAATCAAAACATTTATTTAGGCTCCACAGTAACCAACCCATGAACCAGCAACCCCATTTTGATATATTGATCAAAAGCTTCCAGGCCCAATAAGTACGCCTTGAAAGAGTAACCAGGAGGCTACAGAGAAGCATGATTGCGTAAAGCAAAATCATGTTTCCCCCTCTATGGTAATAAGATTACCCACTGGACTGAAGTCTTTGTTCAGCTTCCTCCCGTAGGTCAGCTCTGCTACTGGCAGCTCCTGCTTCAGCTGTGGCTGTGGCTGTAACTGTAGCTGTAACTGTCGCTGTAACTGTCGCTGTAACTGTCTCTGGCTCCAACCGGAAAAGGAAAAGAGGATCTTCAAGCTGTCCTCTCCCCTCTTATAGAGTTTTTGACATCATCAAGCACCGCCTGAACGACCAGGGCCGATTGGTTCTTGACTTGGCCCCTCCCCCTAGCGTAGCCGTTAACACCTCCCCTCAGCCAGCCCCATGACTCATCACACAGGAAGTTGTCTGCTTCCTGGAATGCTCTTTGGGCTTCCTGCCCCGGAAGAGCAAGCCACAGTGTCCAGAGGCTCAATGAGGTAAGCTGAGTCATTCAAAGAAAACAAAGGCCATTCTGGCTACACTCCACCCCTTGTTATAGGATACATAATCTAATCAGCCATGTATCCTAGAACATACATTGTGATCCAATTACAAAGGAAACTAAAACATATCATTCATTATAAAGCAAAACATATCATTTGGTGACATTCCTAAATATTGGTTTACGATTCAAATGTGATCCACCCCTAGGTCCCAGCAAGATAATCTCTTCAATCAATCATCCCCAAAATAATTATTAATAATTCAAATGTCCACCCCTAAATCCTTGTATCCATTACATAGGATCAATAATATCATAACAATAAAACAACACAGCAAGGATAACACAAAATAAGTAAACAGAACACTATCATCATTTCCACCCCCCTTGAACGATTGGGGCTCAAAATCTTGGGGTGAGGGGTGAAGGTCTCATTTTCCATAGCTTCTTCATGCTGAAATTGGATGTAGAGATGGCCCTGCCCCCAAAAAGTCCCATTTCAGAGGTCATTTCTTTAACGAGCTGGCAGGAATTCCAAGAATGCTACATGCTTAGGCAGTCACCGGAAAGTGCAGGGTGCTTAAGCCTGAAGGAAACAAAACTAGCAACAAGGTTAGCCAAAACAAAGGACAAAAAGAATAGACAAGTATGGACTATAATTCTTCAAATAAAATCATCTCAAGTTTGGTTGAGATTTCAGTTATGCAAAGATCCAACATCAGAGCCAAACTCAGGTGGGAAATGTTTCTTTTCAAAAGGAACATAATGAGGAAGCCAAGAGGATCCCATCCTAGACAGAGACTAGGATTGTCCTCCCAGCCTTTCCCCAAATGTACAAGTTTTCATCCGTTAATCACACAAAGTTACCTTTCCTCTGAGTGGCTTATGGCATTTACCAGCATCAGCCATACCTGTGGAGTCTGTGAATCTATTATTATAACCTATTCACGGTAAAATATATGGTTCAGGGGTACGATTTGGTAATTATTTTCCCCTGAATAGACAACTGTTACAGTGTTGTCCTTCCCATGGGCTATAACTTCTGCAGCCTTTGGAATATCATCTGGCTTCCGTTTTACCCATACCTTAGCTCCTGACTTTATTCTATCAATGGAGCAAGACCCTTTTGCCCCTCTAGTAGTTATTTTGGGAGGAGGGTCAGTTTTCACAAAGGGTATTTTTTCACAGGGGATAATAATGACTTGAACCATCCTATCATTTCTACAAAATTGTACAGGTTTTTTACCCATATTCTGGAGTGTCACAACAATTTCTTTTTGATAATTAGAATCTATCACTCCAGCCAATACATGTATTCCTTGAGCCGCTAATCCTGGTTTAGGTAATATCCGTCCAAGATGATTCTTGGGGATTCTCATACATACTCCAGTAGGGGTTTTTCTTATCTCTTTCCTATTTAACCTAAAATTCTCTATACAATGTAAATCATATCCTGCTGAACCAGGTGTTCCTGGACTTGGTAGTGGGACATCTTCCCTCACAGTCCAAAATTCAATGTTTTGGATCTCACATGTTTGCTGTTCTCTGATCTGCAGATTTGGGGTCATCATTCTGGCTAGAGGTGTACTTCCCCCTAAGGGCCTATTATTCAAATTACGTAAGGCAATAGACAAATTATCCTTCCAATGTCGATATGAATTATTTGAGCTTAATTTTCTCAGCTGTTCTTTCAACAATCCATTCATTCTTTCAATTAGCCCAGATGCTTGTGGGTAATATGGAATATGATATATCCATTCTATATTATTCAACACACAATATCTTTTCACTTCTTTGCCCTTGAAATGTGACCCATTGTCACTTTGAATCTGCATTGGGGTTCCATAATATAAACTTACAATATCTAGAGTTTTACAGGTGTTTTTCTGAGTTGCGTCTTTATAAGGACAAGCCACTAGTACACCTGAATAGGTGTCAACACACGTACATACATATTTACATCCTTTATCCTGGGGTAGTGGGCCAATATAATCGATATTCCAGCCAAATTTGGGCTGGAACTTTTCCCCTTGCTATTTCTCCAGTAACTATCCTAGGAAGAGTTCGTTCTTTTTCTAATTGGCATATACAACACTCCTCTGTTATTTGTTTTAACAACGCATGAGAAATACTGATACCTCGATCCTGTGCCCATCGATGGGTGGCCTGGACCCCTAAATGGCCAGCAGTCTGGTGGACCCATCTTGCTAAGGCTGGGTCATCAGTTGGAGTCGGAGTAGGGACAATACATTCAGTAGCAATCTTTGCTAGTCGATCCGCATGTGCATTGTACTCACGTTCTGGTGTGGTCAGGGTTGCATGAGCATCAACATGAAAAACTGACAGATCTGTAACCAAAGACATGTCCCATATATTTTCCCATAACTCTTTACCCCAAACTTGTTTGCCATGAATCTCCCAATTCTGATTCCTCCATATAGGCATCCACGTAGCTAATCCATTAGCTACCGCCCACGAGTCAGTAAATATATGACACTGTCCTCCTTTCTCTGCTCTGATGGCCTGATGCACTGCCATCAGTTCAGCATATTGGCTACTTCCACCTATCCCAGAACTTTCCAGAGTTCTCCTTGTACAGGGGTTATAGGCTACTGCTTTCCAATGTCTCTTCTGTCCTAAATATTTTGCTGTCCCATCAGTAAACCAAGCATGTTTCTTCTGTTCTTCATTTAGTCCGTCATATCCATTATTCCATTTCACTAAGGATGGTACCATCTGTTGCTTAGATTCAAGGGGCTTTTCATTGCTCTCAGTATCAATGTTCGCCACAGATTCATGTAGAGCAGAAACTCCATTTTTGCCTGCTCTGGACCTATTCTGAATATACCACTTCCATTTGATTATGCTTGCCTCTTGTGCATGTCCAATTCTGTGAGAAGCTGGGGTACTCATTACCCAAGTCATAATTGGAATTCCAGGCCTTAATACCACTTCATGACCCAGAGTTAGTTGCTCAGTTTCTACTAAAGCCCAATATGCAGCTAACAGCTGCTTCTCAAAAGGTGTATATTGCACTCCAGATGAGGGCAGTTTCCTTGACCAAAAGCCTAAAGGTACACTTCGGCTTTGTTGTTTTTGCCACAGACTCCAATTTGCATAGTCATCTTGTACAGTCACTTGTAACTCCACTGGCCCATTTTGCATAGGCCATAAGTCTAGAGCTAATTGAATAGCAGCCTTTGCTTCCTTAAAAGCTCTACTTTGTTCAAGTCCCCAGTCAAATTCATATTTCTTTCTGGTGACTTTATACAAGGGTTTTAAAATCTGTCCCAAATGTGGGATGTGGTGTCTCCAATAACCAAACAGCCCTATGAACTTTTGGGCCTCTTTCTTATTGGTAGGGGTGGGAAAATCCTGGATTTTTTGTCGAGCTTGTGGGAGAATTTCTCGCAGTCCTCTATTCCACTGTATCCCCAAGAATTTTACAGTTTGAGCTGGCCCTTGAACCTTTGCGGGGTTGATTTCCCATCCTTTGCTTTTCATATGGTCAATTAATAATACTAAACTCTCCTCCACCTCCTTTATATTCTTTCCCTGTATCATGATGTCATCTATGTAATGTGTAAGCTGTACACCAGGTAACTTTAATTCATCCAAATGTTCAGCTACAATCCTGTGGCAAATAGTTGGGCTATGAATATATCCTTGCGGCAGGCGTGTAAATGTATACTGTCGGCCTTGCCAAGTAAAAGCAAACTGATTCCATTGCTTGGGGTCTATTGGGATTGTAAAGAAGGCATTGGCCAAATCAATAACTGCATACCAAGTCCCTTCACGTTTTTGTATTCTCTCTATTAAAGTAACCGTGTCTGGGACAGCAGCATACAAGGGAGGAGTCACTTTGTTCAGCTGTCTATAATCTACTGTCATCCTCCATGTCCCATCTGACTTTCGGACTGGCCAGACAGGGTTGTTCCATTGAGTAGTTGTAGGGACTAACACTCCTGCCTCAACACATTCTCTTATAGTGTTGGCAATTTCATCTTGCCCACCTGGCACACGATATTGCCTCAAAGTAATTACTTCAGAAGGTTCGGGCAAAGTGATTGGATCCATCTTGATTTTCCCCACTAAGACTGCATTAATGCCTATTTTCCTCACAGCAAATTGGTATTTCCCTTCAGGTAAATTAAGGTCATACCCTTCAAAATGTCTATTCCAATGATGTATTCAGGAATAGGCACAATAACCACACTATATTCTTTCTTGGGCAACTGTCCAATTTTCATCATCAATTTAACTTGTCTGGCTGATATTTCAGTCCCTCCTAGTCCTGTGATGGTAATAGGAGTTCCATGGCTGAACTTGTCTGGATTTCCATAAATAAGGGTGGCCTCGGCCCCAGTATCTATTAATGCCTCAGTTACCGTACTTGACCCATTTTTCCAATATATGGTCAAGTTAATGTGAGGTCTACAATCCAGCCTGTGTATTTCCTTAATTTGGACTGGGGCTCGGCCTGTTCCCTAGTATTCCCTTTCATATGATTCACTTGGGTTTGAAGGTTCAACATCTGTAGTATTTGCAGGAGCAGTTCTTATTTCCCTATCTCTCCTGTTATCAAGGCCTTTATCTCTGTACATTCTATATAATTCATTGGTTGGAATTCCATCTATCATTTCAAAACCTACCCCTGCTCTCAATAAAGCAGTAAACATTTCTTTCCTTGTTACTCTCCTTTGGCGCCAAGTTTGCTGGTTATTCACCCTTCTCTCTCGAGGAGATCTATCACTTCCCCAGTCACCTAAGTCATGTAACTGTAAAATCTTATTTATCACTGTTGTAAGACGGCTCCCTACTTCTCCAAGTAATAAATTCAAAATTAGTTGTTTATAAGCAGGGGGAGCTGTCCTAATTATTAAATTCCTATGAGGCAGTTCCATTGGATCATTGTAATATTTGTCTGCAGTTCCTATCATAATGGCAGTCTTCATTACCTCCTCCTTTAGTCTCATGATACAATCTCTAAGTGAATACCAGGGTCTGTGCTCAGTGGGCCACATAGAATCAGTAGCATATCTCTTATTGCATCCCACAGCGGCTAATGCCAACAGAGTAGTCCTGCTATCACCATCTCCTTGCTGATGATGTTCCCTAAAAGCTTGTTGAACTAGAGGATCATGGCTGATACCTATGAATCTCATGCAGTCTGTCCTATCTACTGATATTCCACTGGCCCCTTGATCACTGAGTCTTACCATCCAAGATATCAATGGTTCTCCTATTCTTTGGCTGAATCTACTCAAAATATCTGTGACCTCTTGCGGTGAGAAATCTTCCTGAATTTCCCTTGTAACTGAATCTTCACCTCGGGTTTCTGTCTTCCTCCTTTGTATGGGTCAAGCCCTTGTCTGATCATTTAACCATCTCCTATTCTCTGTGTGAGGCACATCCTGAACCCCAGTAGTGTTTTGTGCCTCAGCCCCTAACATTGTCTCATTCTCTCCCCACTCACTTCCTCTGCCACCATGGCTAGGACGAAGCAGGCAGTCAGGCTCTTTCTGGGCTGGGTTGAAATGCACTCTGGGCTTTTTTGGTCTCCTGTTGCTCTTAGCCACATTAATAGAAAAGTTCTCATTTGAGTCAGTTTGGTCTCCTGCTATCTGAGATTCCCCTTCTTCCTGTGGGGTAGGAGTGCCCCCATGTCTTTCACTTAATCTCAATCTTTCGTATACTAGCCGGTAGGCTGATAACACTATCCAGCTTTGCCTAGATAGTGATGCCCCTGACTGAATCCCAACTTCTCGTAAACACTTTTCCAAATCCCTAGGATCTCCTCTCCGTAGCCTTGGTTCCCAGTTTTCACAGGGTCCAGCTTTTTTAGCCAATTCTTTTGCTAGGGAGGAATAAAATGGATCCTCCCATCCTGGGATATTCATCTCTTCCTCTGGAATTGTTCTGCTTCTAAATAGAGATCTTATACCTAGCGATCCCATCCTCGTCGCCAAATGTATTAGGAGGGCAGAGTTTATAATCTCAAAGAGGATCATAAACATGTCTGAAAGGTTCGGAACCGCCAGATATAAGAAACTCTCAAAGTAGAAGGCAGAAGAATCAAAACATTTATTTAGGCTCCACAGTAACCAACCCATGAACCAGCAACCCCATTTTGATATATTGATCAAAAGCTTCCAGGCCCAATAAGTACGCCTTGAAAGAGTAACCAGGAGGCTACAGAGAAGCATGATTGCGTAAAGCAAAATCATGTTTCCCCCTCTATGGTAATAAGATTACCCACTGGACTGAAGTCTTTGTTCAGCTTCCTCCCGTAGGTCAGCTCTGCTACTGGCAGCTCCTGCTTCAGCTGTGGCTGTGGCTGTAACTGTAGCTGTAACTGTCGCTGTAACTGTCGCTGTAACTGTCGCTGTAACTGTCTCTGGCTCCAACCGGAAAAGGAAAAGAGGATCTTCAAGCTGTCCTCTCCCCTCTTATAGAGTTTTTGACATCATCAAGCACCGCCTGAACGACCAGGGCCGATTGGTTCTTGACTTGGCCCCTCCCCCTAGTGTAGCCGTTAACATATGTTTTACATGATAGCACATGTATAAACTATATCAAACTGCCTACCATTTTTAGAAGAGGGGAAGGAAGGAGGAAGAAAACTTTGGAACTCAAAATCATGAAAAAATGAATGTTTAAAACATTTCCTTGATATGTAATCAGGGAAAAATAAAATACTATTTAAATAAAAAAAAGAACTGTGAGAGAAGGAAAGAGGACTAAGGATAGTTTGTCTGGGGGATAGGAGGGACAGTTAGCTATGTATTGAAGAAATTAAACTAACAAAGAAGATGGAGAAGTAGTGACAATAGAATAGGGTGATCACCATAGAAGGTGAGCCAGGAGGCAGTGGTGTCATGGAAATCAAGGGAGGACTCAATGTCAAGATGCAGGGGCTGGCTATTCAGCAGTGTCTAAAGCCAGCAGGATCAAGAGAAAATAGCACATGTTTGCAGCAGAAAGGTAGAAGTCATTACTAAGGGAGAGACTGAAAATGAGGAAGAGGCAGTGAATGTCCTCAAGAGGGTTGTAATTTACCAATTCCCTAACTCCACTTACAACATTGTTAGTTCTATCATTAAAAGAATTCAAGAGGAAAAGTCAGCTTTGTAACTTGAAGGCAAGAGTAAGATAAAATTGCCAAGTATCCTTCCATAAGGCAATTTCTCACCTGAGAAGAGAATTTTTCTTTTTCTTTTATTAAATAATTTTGGATTATAATCCTTTTTGGGAAAATATGGTATGAAATCTCAATAGGCATTTTCTTAAGGCCATAAAATCAGATAGGTAAATAATCAAACATTGACAATGGGTTGGCATGTCATCCAAGGTGTTCAAAGAAATTCATGAAAAGGCAAGTACTTATCTCTACCTTATACCTTTATGAAGAAACTACATGTCCCTTTGAGATGAACCATTCAAATTTATTTCTTGTCAGAATCTAGATGTCTCTGAAAGAAAATGGACATTCCAGGATTTGGTCTTCTTCCAGAAAAAAGGAAAGAAATAAAATCAGAGCTACATCAAGAAGGTCTCTTAAACTTGGGAAGAATGTATGAGCTCATGCTGGTTAGAGTTCAGTGAAATATTTCTCTTGCTCAGTGATTTGAGATGAGAGGAAAATTCTGTGTGTATACGTGTGCTGCAGGGGTGGAGGATGTCTTTGCTCTGCCTTTCCCTTCATTGGCTGATTCTTGAATGCATTTGACTATTATTGATTTGTAATGCAGTTGTCCTCCCTCTTCTACTTGTGTGAAGTCCCACTTCCAGCATAAGTCAATTTCTTTCTGGCTTCAACAAATGAGAAAAAATAGGTCTTACTGCAAATGATTGGGCACTGAACTCAAAGTTGACTTTTGCTTTCCATATAGTGAAAGATTCTGTCTTCTGCCATGGATCATACCCTTGGCTCGGTTTCAACTAGCATAACCCAAGACTACCCAATCAGCTGATCATGATATGTATATAGAATTTGAGCCTAGTTAATTGGGGGTTCTCTAAGTCAGTTGCTATTGACATGGCCCCATGTCTGTATTTCTCAGAGATTCCCAACAGAAAGGGAGCATGAGAGGAAGCAATTCCAAACACCTTATCCTAATTTGTATTCTCAATATCCTCCTGTGAGACACCACTGTCCACCCCTGTCAGAAAGCCTTGTAAATTTAGCAAAAAATGTAAAGTGGCTGTTCATTGAGCAAAGGTAGAAACCCCTGTCAACTCAAGAATCAAATCCCCCACCCCCTGCATTTAAAGGAATTGGCAGGAGGGATAACAGGGAGATGGAATACAATAAAGCTACTTTTACATCCGTCGCGTTGATAGTAACATAAGGTAGATGTGCCAAATATGTTTTACATTACCTTCATATGAGTGCTTGCTGATTAGCTATCATTGTCCCTTTGTGCACCCATGCATATGCCTGTACTTTGCCAATTAAGAAACCATAATGCATGCTAATTTAAGTAGGAGGGAAATACTATGAAAGTGTGTAGGAGATTTGAGTTCCTCTTCATTTATATGACTAATTCATATATTCAATGACTCCTTCATAGTTAATATTCCTTAATAAGAATGATTTTATTTTAAAAGTTTGTACTATTATTATTAATTGCAAAGCTCCTATATCCATAAGTTACTTTCCCTTTCATTACAGTTTGACCCATTGGAAGTGATTAATTCCACTGTGATGGGAAGAGGAAAAATAATATGGAAACATCTGGCAAATTGCAACATGATGCTTAGTACTTTCTTCCCTATAGGATTTTAATAAAAATTATTACACTTGATGGGTCCCTGTTTACTTGAAGCACTAAAATATTTGGTGTGATATTTTTAAAAATTTGCTCTTCTCCCCGTCTCTTTGCCTCAGTGTGCCCAACCTCTTAATGATTTTAAATATGTTAGTCTGTCAGATATCTACTGTGTGGGCTCTGATATATGGGTAGCTGTGCTTCTCTTATCTTTTTTTTGGTAGAAAAATGGTTTTGTACATGGGGCTTAACATTAAAAACTCAACAACACATAGACAAAATGGTTACCTAACACATCCATCACCTATCACTGCAAAAAATTTATATTGAACATATATCCTATCAAAGCCAACATGCTTTCTCCTTTGAAATGTGATCCAGATTTTTTCAAAGCTACCTCCAGAATGCACATTTGTCTTGGAATGTCCAGAGAAAGATCTTTAAATGATCAGACAACAGGATGAAATTTGCAGAGTCCATTCAAATATCAGGGGGAAGAAAATGGAGAGAAGATATTGCAAACTTCATTTTCTTTCTTTGTGACTTGTTGTTTCCTCTTCCTTGACCTCCTCAAAAACCACTCCCACCTCCAAAGTTTCTTCAGTTTCTGCCACCAAAGCTCCCTTGGCCTCCCCCACTGCTTCTTACGCTACTAAAGCCGCAACCACCATCCCCTGGCCTCCAAAGTCACTGTGCTTAGCCCAGTCTAGAATTGCTTTTTTTCAATCAATCTCCCTGTTTTCCATGACTACTTTCACATGCTTAACCGTTTCTTCTGAGTTAAAGTTCCCTAAACCAAATCCTTTAGATCAGGGCTTCTCAAACTTTTTCCACTCCTGACCCCTTTTAACCTTTTGGCAGCATTTATGGGTATTGAATGGCCTGAAAGCATGCAAAGTGCAAAGTGGGTAAGCCGTGTGTTCAGAACCAAGGCTGCAGTGAAGTCTTGAAATGCAACATAGGCAAAGGCTGCCAGAAAAACCTTGGATTCATTATGTGTTTGATTTTAATTAGTTTTTGGCCATTACACATTTGGAAACCTTTTACTGTGGCAAATTTTTTTCAAAACCCCATATGGGGTCATGACCCACAGTTTAAGAAGCACTGCTTTAGATGACCTGGTTTCTCTGTGACTGTCCTGGCACCTACAGAGCCCTGAAATAGATCTTTAAGTGTTCCTTCTGTCATGTCTTTGGATAGACCATGTGAGAACAAAGTTTCATAGAACTGGCTCCTTGGTGTGGCATCAGCTGTCTTCTGTCCCTTTAGCTCCAGCCATATGACTCTGCCTTCAATTTCTATATTTTTATAAGAATTCAAAGCTTCCTTTCCATTTCCCACAAAGACATATTCAATGAATTCAACCCTTTAGATTGGCGTTGGTCACTCTGGGGCAAGCTGATAGACATTGTCTTCTCAAGCACTTCCTGCAGACTTTCTTCAGTGGCGTTGTAGGCAAATTATTCAGCACCAGTGTCTTTGAGTCCATTGGCTTCTTCTCACTCTAAGAATTGTTCTTTCCTCCTTCCAAATTATCTTGTACTTTTCTCCTCTGTGTAGTACAGAATGAGTGCCTGACCATCAACGTTGGCTCCCTGTTTCTCTACCATGCCTGCTTCTGTCTTAAATTCAATGTAGGCAATTACTTTTAGAATCCCATCTTTGGTGCAGATTGGTCTTACCTTAATAGTGTCTTTCAAAACTTCTTTGTACTCCTCTTGAGTTACTTTCTACATTAGATTATTGGCAAAGAGTATCTTTATGTCTTGATCTTGGTTGTTCTCTTTTGACTTTACCATCTTAGTTTCAGGTTGAAGCACTTTGGAGCCCCTGAATTAAAGAGCCTCTTCTATGTCTTCAGCTGATCCAAATTCCACATAGCCAAACTTTCTGGTGGTGCCATTGAAGAGGTCTGCAATACAAACAAAGGTTCTTTTTTGCCTGATGCCAGTTTGTAGTTCAGAAGTAGTTTTGTCAAAACTTTGTAGAAGCATCAGCTTCCAGTTTCTGCTTCTTGGTGCTGGGGGCTTTCTGTTTGGGATTGTTATTGCTGTTGTTGTTGAGTCAATTCAGTTGTATTTGGCTCTTCATGACCTCATGGGCCATACTGTCTGTGAGGTTTTCTTGGGAAAGATACTGGAGTGACTTGCCATTTCCTTCTCCAGTGGATTAAGGCAAATGGAAGTTAAATGATGTGCTCAGGGTCACACAGTTACTGTCTGAGGATGGGTTTGAATTCAGGTCTTCCTGACTTCAGGTCCAACATTCCTATCCTCTAAGTCATCTAGCTGACACTTTCTGTTTGTCCCTTTCCTTTTTCCTCTTTCCTGGTGCTTCTTTGACAGATAACTTCCTTCTCCTCTTCATCTTGCCCCTCTTCATTTTCATCTTCCTCTTCCTTCTTGGAATCCTTGGGTTTCCCAGCTTTCCTAAGGGCAACTTTCACAGAAACAGCCTTCCTTTTGCCAGGTATGGTATCTATTTCTTCTTCTTCAGAGACCTTTTCATGTTCTTTATCCTCATCACTATTGACTTCTTCCCCTTCCTCTTCCTGTTCATCTTTAGAGTTTGGTTGACTGGAGAGGGTCCCATTTTTGTGGCTTTGAGTGGCTTTTTCATCTTCCTTATCTTCACTGTCCTCTTCTTCATATTCACTGTCATCTTTCTTGACATTCATTCCAATATTTGCCCGTTTTGGTGGGAGAAAGGATGTGCTGCTTTAACTGGAATGGCTCCCTTCTTGCTTATAATGATGACAGCTTTTGCTAGAGTGGCTACTTTCTTGACGGAGGCCATGGAAACCTTCTTACCAGGAGTCATGAGTACTTTCTTGGTATGTGTTGTGGCAACAACAGCTTTTTTGACTGATTGTATCTTCTTTGTTGGTATAGCTACAGCCTTTCTGCCCTTTTATTCTGAGGGAACACAGCTTCTTCCTCACTACTTTCTTTTTCATCTTCTGACATTCACCCATTTTCACTGCCTTCTAATTTTCTTTGGCTCATCTTGATTTTCAGTAGCCTACCCAAGCTTCACCATGGTGCTGATGTGGCTAGGGAATAAAAGGCACAGCTACTTTAATGCACTGTTGGTGGGACTATGAGCTAGTCTGATCATTCTGGAAAAGCAAACAGATGTTTTCAGCATTACAGATCTTCCTCTAGAGCAGAGGTGTCAAACACATGGCCTATAGGACATATTAAAAACCCCAATACTCCTGAGTAGGGCCCTAAACTAGATTAAAGAGCAATTAGGTAAATTTAATAAAATAAATAGAGATATAATACAACATGGATGTTGCTCATTTGTGGTTTTCTAAGTCAATATGTGCCTGCAGAGGACCTTATATATGGTTTAGTGGCCCTCCTGAAACATCTCGCTTGCCCTATCGTTATGCAGTACTGGTGGTACTGCAGTACCACATAGCATGGCCAATAAGTTCAAAAACCTTGTGGCATGATTCAAATTTCCCAAATGTAAAGCATTTTTACCTTGTCAATACAGAAAAGATAGAGTCTAAGCAAAGGCTGTATGTGAATTGGGAATAACTTTTCCTTTTCATTAAAGCATCTATTTACCTCCAGGATAGAAGACTATGGAATTAGTCTTTGAGTCAGAATAGCGAAATGTAGAGCAAAGTTAACCTTCTTCAGCCCACAACCTTATGCTCATTATATATGATTGCAGCAATATTAGCCAATTCCATTACAAGATGCACAAAGAATGGAAATTATCCCAAACCCACTTCTTTTCACAGAAATGGTGACCAATAGCAAAGGGTTCTGGTTTGAATTCCTTCTACTTTGATTCCCCTTATCGCCATGTAGTGGATGAACTAATGGACACATCGGAGGAGACCCTAACAGTCTGCATATATTTTTTTTTCCTTTTAACAGACTAGCCGTTGGCCATTTGCAAGAACCCTCTCCCATACTTAGCTTGTGCCTGAGTTGTTACCTACAGAATCCTGCCAAGTGATGTCTGGAGGAGAAAGGAGGAAAACAACTGTATGTTTGTGGGTGGCAACATCTTTTTTTTATGAGCTCATCACCAATTCAAGAAACTGTTTTCCAGCACTCATTTGTAATCCATTCCTGCTTTCAAAGTGTAAGCAACATTTCCTTCCCAATGTTTTTCCCATCTCAAATGGTGCTGTAATTTAGACAATAACATGCCGAGTGCATGATTAATGAAGCTGTGAGCTGAGGATGGGACAGCTGCTGGAGCACAAAGAGATGCTTTGTGTGCATGTTACTGCATGTACAAGAAATGACACAAATTGATAATTTGTTAAATTAATTGAGCCTCTCTGTGAGTGTTATTGTAACCCCCAGTTAGGCAGGGGCACAACTATGGTGATGTACACCCAAACAGGGGTGGTTAAGAGCATCCTCTTGTCTACTCCACCATGCTCTACTTAATTGGGAATATTATCTATTCCTGCAGAGCTGAACACAGGGAAAATGCTTAAGGAGGCACAATTTGCATTTGGATTCCTGGAAAAGTCCAATGGCTTCATTCTTTCTATCTTGACTGCTCCAGGATGTTCTTGCACCCACTGCTCACCTGAGCCTCCCTTAAGACAGTCATCCATTCTCTGGAATTCACCTCCTTCCTCTTCAAACCCAAAGTTGTACTTAATCTTCTTGGGGATTTGACTTCTGTCAAGGGTCCAATAAATTCATTGGTGTTCCATGTGTTGGTAGCTGCTGTATGTCGTCAATATGATTATTTCTACTATCTCCTAAGTGAGATATTTGTCTAATAATACCAAGGGCAATGGGGCATATTGGATAGAAAGCCAACTTTGGAGCCAAGAATCCTGTGTTAAAGTCTTGCCTCTGATGCATACTAGCTATGTGACTCTAACTCAGTCATTTCCTCTCTAAGTACTCAAGGCAATTCTCTTAATATTCTATGTTGAAGAGAAAGTGCTAACCTGCATTGGTAAAGGGAACTTGCCCATCTAGTAGTCCCCTAATTCAAATGAAATCACAGATCTATCCCTCATCTCTATCCTTTACCACTATTCATTACTACCTTTGCTGTTAGAATATTTGATTCCCAGGAAGAAAGGAAGTACAAAGACATATTTCCCCAAGGCTGTAGCCTGGGCCTTCTTCTCTTTTGTCTCTCAGGTGGCAACCATATCAGTTCACAATTGATTCAATTACACCTCTATGCAGACAATGCTTATATATATATATATATATATATATATATATATATATATATATATATATAAAATATATATACATACATATACATATATATACATATATAAATATATGTATATGTGTGTATATATATATATATCCTTCCTGAGGACCAGTCCTATATAAGCAATGTCTACTGTCTACTGAGCATTTCTCACTGGATATGTGTAGGCTTCTCAAAATCAACATATCCAACATGGAATTCATTTCTCCCATAAAATAAACCTCTCTTCTGAACTTCCTTATTAATATTGAAGCACCACTATACTTTTAGTTGCCCAGGTTTGCTATTTTAATTTCATTCTCAACTTTTACTCTCAGTCATTTATCCAATCAGTCGATAGAGCTTGTAATTTCTTTCTCTGTAACTTCTCTTGGACATGGTTTTTCCTCTCCAGTCATACAACTGCTACTCTATTTCAGTATCTCATGACCTCTTCACTAGACTACTGAAATAGCCTGGGAGACTTGGAAGATTGACAGGAAAGTTCTATCTCAGATGGGTAAAAGGGGAGTGCAGTCCAGGACAGATAGCATTCCAGCAAGCCCCACTTCAACAAACCAATAGTAGATCCTGAGTCCGAGCGTGGTGGAGCAAGCAAATGCCAACACCATGATGCACCATGTTCTTCAGCACAGCCAGGAGAATGGCAGATTCCAGCTCTGAGAACCACCAGGGCTTCAGTGTAGCCCTGGGCAAACAGGCAACCTCTAGAGACCAGACCTTCACTTGCTTCAATGTAGCACTGGGCAAATAGGAAGACACAGACCCTTTGACTGCCTAAGCAAACAGGCTGCCATAAGCACCAGATGCTTCAGTTTATCCCAGGGGAAATGCAGAAATACCCCATTGGCCTCAGCCTACACCAGATGCCAGTACTAGGAGCCCAGCTCAGCTCCAGATAAGCTGACAGAGACCCCAGGGCCTCCAGTAGTGCCTGCCATCCACCACTTCAACCACTCAGAATAGCACCAGACATGAGGGTACCCTGTGGGCCTCAGGACAACATCAGTGTGCTAGCAGGCAAATAGACAAGGCCTACGGCCCTTGACACAAGAAACCTGAAAGAGTGGCCCTTACAGCCTGGGAGCAGAGCTCAAATTTAAAAGAAAGGATAAAAGGCCAGAAGGGATGAGCAAAACACAACCAAAAAATCTGACCATAAAAAGTTATTATGATGACAAGGAAGATGAAGACACAAATTCAGAAGTGGACAATAATGTCAAAACTCTAGTTGGCAAAACCCCAAAGGAAGGTGAGAAGTGGTCTCAAGCCCAGGAAGAACTCATGGAAGAGCTCAAAAGAGAACTTAAACATCATTTAAGAGATGTAGAAGAAAAATTTGGGAAAGAGATTAGAGTGATGCAAAAGAATTATGGGAAAAATAATGAGTCAATAGCTTTAAAAAAGAAGATAACTGCTTAAAAAGCAGAACTGGCCAAATGGAAAAGGAGATACAAAAACCCACAGAAGGAAAAAAAAACTCTAAAAATTACAGTTGGATAAATGGAAAAGGAAACACAAAAGCTAACTGACGAAAACAACTTCTTAAAAGTTAGAATTAACCAAGAAGAAGTTAATGATTTTTAAAAAATGGAAAAAAATTGTAAAATACCTCATGAAAATAAAATAGCTGACCTGGAAAACAGATCCCTGAAAGACAATGTCAGAATCATTAGACTACATGAAAGCCATAGGGTAAAGGAAGACATAGACATTTTTCAAGAAATTATCAAGGAAAACTGTCCTGATATCCTGGAACAAGACAGTAAAATAGATACTGAAATAATTCACCAATCATCTCAGGAAAGACATCCCCAAGTAAAAACACCAAAGAATATTTAGTCAAATTTCAGAACTATTAGATCAAGGAAAAATACCGCAAGTAGCCAGAAAGGAATAATTCAAATATTTGAGAGCCATAATCAGGATTACACAGCTGAAACATTAGCAACTGAAACATTAAAAGATCAGAGGTTATAGAACATGATATTCAAGAAGACAAAGGAGCTAGGATTACAACCAAGAATCACTTACCCTGAAAAATTAAGCATAATTTATCAAGGAGGAAATGGTCATTTAATGAATAGAAGGATTTCAAGCATTTGTAAGGAGAAGACAAGAATTAAACAAAAAAAATGATCTCCAATATCAAGACACAAGAGAAGCATAAACAAGAAAAGGGGAAAAGAAATATAAGGGAGTAAATAGAGCTAAAATATTTAATCCATACATGGGAAGATGATACTTGTAATTCTTAAAAAAACTTATATCACTAATAGTACAGCCAGAAAGAATACGCTTACAGAGGGTACAGGCGTAAGGTGAATTTGAGGGAATCACATAAAAATAATTAAAGGAAGAGAAAGAGGAGTACACTAGGTGCAGAAGGAAGGGAGAGGTAAAATGGGGTAAATTATTTCATATGAAGAGGGACAAAAGATCTATTTTAGTGGAGGGAAAGATGAGAGAGTGCATAATAGGTATCACTTGAACCTTACTATCAATACTGGCTCAAAGAGGAAATAATATACACAACCAAATGAATATAGAAATCCATCTTACCCAACAGGGAGTTATGAATGGAGGAGATTAAGTAAAGGGGGGTGACAGAAGTGAAGTACAGATTGGGTAAGCTGATACACAGAAGCAAAACACTGGTGAAGAAGGAAAGGGTGAAAGAAGAGAGAGAACAAACAGGAGGAAAAATAGGATGGAGGCAAATACAGAGTTAGTAATAATAACCATGAATGTGAATGGAATGAACTCTCCCATAAAATGGAATTCAATAGCAGAGTGGGTCAAACACTAGAATACTACAGTATGTTGTTTACAGAAATATACTTGAAGCAGAGAGATGCACAGAGAGTAAAGGTATGGGGCTAGATCAGAATCTATTATGCTTCAGCTGAAGTAAAAAAAAAAAATCAGGGATATCAATCCTGATCTCAGACAAAGTAAAAGCAAATCAGACCTAAATAAAAGGCACGAACAAGGAAACTATGTCTTGCTAAAATACCTTAGACAATGAAGCAATATCATTACTAAACATATATGTACCAGGTGTTATAGCATCCAAATTCATAAAAGATAGGTTAAGTGAGATACAGGAAGAAATAAGCAGGAAAACTATATTAGTGGAGGACCTTAAGTGTTCCCTCTCAGAACTCTATTAATCCAACCAAAAAAAAAACACAAGAAAGAAACTTAGGAGGTAAGTAGAATATTAGAAAATTTAGATGTGACAGATCTTTGGAGAAAGCTGAATGGGAACAGAAAGGAATATACCTCTATCTCAGCAGCACATGGCTCTTACGCTAAAACTGACAATGTGTATGCATAAAAATCTCAAAATCAAATGTAGAAAAGCAGAAAAAAAATTGATTCTTTTGGGTCATAATACAATAAAAATTACATTCAACAAACAGCAGTGGAAAGAGATTAAAAATTAATTGGAAACTAAATACTCTAATCTTATAGAATATGTGGGTCAAAGAACAAATCATAAAATCAATTAATAATTTCATTAAGGAGAATAACAATAATGAGATAACATATCAAAATTTATGGGATGTAACCAAAGCAGTACTTAGGAGAAGATTTATTTCTCACTTTCTTGCATCAACAAAACAGAAAAAGAACAGACCAATGAATTGGGTATCCAACTAAAAAAAAAACACTAGAGAAAAGAAAAAAAAATTAAAAATCCCCAACTGAGCACCAACTTGGAAATACTGAAAATCAAAGGCGAAATGAATAAGATTGAAAGAAGACAAACAAACAAAAATTAAGCTAATAAATAAATCTAGGTATAGATTTTGCCAACAAAGTAGATAAGCCATTGTTTAATTTGATTTTAAAAGAGTAAAGAAGAAAACCAAATATCCAGAAAAAAACAAAAAGGGTAAACACCACCATTGAGGAAAAAATTCAAACAATCATTAGGAAATATTTTACCCAATTCTATACCAATAAATTTGATAATCAGAGCAAAATCTTTGAATACTTATGAAAATATGAATTACCCAGATGAACAGATCAGGAAATATAATACCAAGATAACACCATTTTAGAAAAAGAAATTAAACATATCATTAATGAATGACATAATAAAAAATCCCTAGATCCAGATGAATTCACAAAGGAATTCTAAGGAGTCCTACTAAGCTCCTCTTATGACACAAATATGATGCTGATACCAATAATGGGAAGAGCTAAAAGAGAGAAGGAAAATTATAGACCAATTTCCCTAATGAATATCAATGCAAAAATTTGAACAAAATACTATCAAAGTGATTACAGTAATATACAATAAGGATTATACACAATGACCAAGTGGGATTTACACCAAGAATGCAGGGTTGGTCTGATATTAGGAAAGTTATCAACATAATTGACCACATCAATAATGAAACCAACAGAAATCATATGATTATCTCAATAGATGCTGAAAAAACTTTTGACAAAATATAACACCCATTCCTATTAAAAACATTAGAAAGCATAAGACTAAAAGGAGTGTTTCTTAAAATGATAAGCAGTATCTGTCTAAAACTATCAGTAAACATTATCTGTAATAGAGATAAGATAGAAGCCTTCCCAGTAAGATCAGGGGTGAAGCAAGAATGCCAATTATCACCACTACTATTCAACATAATACTAGAAATGTTATCTACAGCATAAGAGAAGAAAAAGAAATTGAAGGAATTACAACCGGCAATGAGGAAACAACACTATCACTCATTGAAGATTATATGATGGTATGCTTGGAGAACTCTAAAGCATCAACTAAAAAATCATTTCAAATAATTAAAATTAAACTTTAGCAAAGTTTCAGGATACAAGATAAATCCATATAAATCATCAGCATTTCTTTACATGACTAACAAAGCATAGCACAAGAGATAGAGAAATTCCACTTAAAATAACTGTAAACAATATAAAATATTTGAGAATCTATCTGCCAAGACAAACCCAGGAACTATATGAATACAATTACAAAACACTTTTTCAAACAAATAAAGTCAGATCTAAACTATTGGAAAAAATGTTAATTATTCATGGGTAGGCTAGGAAAAAATAATAAAAATGACAAATCTGCCTAAACTAATTTACTTATTCAGTATCATACAATCAAACTATGTAAAAATTATTTGAGAGAGCTAGAAAAAATAACAACAAAATTCATATGGAAGAAGAAAAAAAGGTCAAGTATATGAAGGGAATTAATGGGAAAAAAAATACAAAGGAAGTGCCCTCGCCATACTAGATATAAAACCATAATATAAAACAGCAATCATCAAAACTGACTGGCACTGGCTAAGAAATAGAGTGGTGGATCGGTGGAATAGATTACGTACATAAGACAGTAGTCAATGACCAGAGTAATCTGATGTTTGATAAACCCAAAGCCCCAGCTATTGGGATAAGATCTCACTATTTGACAAAAATTGAGGGGAAAACTGGAAAACAAGAGAACACAAAGTAGGTAAAGATTAGCATCTCACGCTGTATACCAAGAAAAGGTCAAAATGAGCTCATGATTTAGACATAAAGAGTGACACCATAAGCAAATTAGAAAATCAAAGAATATTGTACCTGTCACATCTATGGGGAAGGGAAGAAAACATGATCAAACAAGAGATAGAGAGCATTACAAAATCTAAAATAGATAATTCTGATTACATTAAAATTTTTTAAAAATCCTTTTGTACAGGGGGTGGAGCCAAGATGGTGGCTGGAAAGCAGGGACTTGCTTAAGCTCTCCCAAAAATCCCTCCAAACACCTGTAAAAAATGGCTCTGAACAAAATCTAGAGCTGCAGAACCCACGATATAGCAGAGGGAAACAGGTCTCCAGCCCAGGAAAGCCTGAATGGTCACTGGGAAAGGTCCATCGCACAGTGCTGGGAGCTGAGCGCAGCCCAGCGTGGGCCACCTCAGGATAGACAAGACCAGAGTCAGCTGGCCAGAACAGACCTTAGGGCCATGAATCATTGAGCTATGGTAGTTACCAGACTTCTTAACCCACAAACACCAAAGAGCAGGTTAGGGGGAAACTGTGGGATCCAGTTTAGAGCAATCCAGCCACCAGCCCTAGGGGTGACAGAGGGGGTGTGGTGGTGGTGGTGGCAGCAGCAGGAAGCTCCTGAGGCTACTTCCAGAACTCCAGCATCAGCTGCTTCCCAAGTCTCTGGCTTACACAGCAGGAGGAATCTAGCAGTGGATCAGAGCAGGAGTGCAAGGAGCACTTTGTGGACACAAAAGCAGGTTCCCTTGCTGTGCCCTGCTTGGATCTGGATTGTGGTTCTGGTTGGTGGTTCTTGGGGGAGGAGGAGCACTGCTCGGTCAGAGCCTGGGCTGGCAGTGGAGTAGAAGTAGCTCTGAAAACAGCAGCATTTGGACCCAAAGCTTAGGACAAGTACTCTCCACTCTACAAGCAGTTATACCCTGACAAAAACCTCAAGGGTCAAGTAGTTGGCTAGGAAGATGAACAGGAAGTGAAAACAAACTCAGAATCAAAATCAAGCTCTAGATTCCTTTTTTGGTGACAAACATCTAAACATACAGCCAGAAGATGTCAACAAAGTCAAAGAGCCTACATCAAAAGCCTCCAAGAAAAATATGAATTGGGCTCAAGCCATGGAAGAGTTTAAAAAGGATTTGGAAAAGCAAGTAAGAGTAGAGGAAAAATTGGGAAGAGAAATGAGAGTGATGCAAGAAAACCATGAAAACAAGCCAATGACTTGCTACAGGACACCCAAAAAATACTGGAGAAAATAACACCTTAAAGAACAGACTAACCCAAATGACAAAAGAGCTCCAAAAAGCCAATGAGAAGAATGCCTTGAAAGGCAGAATTAGCCAAATGGAAAAGGAGGTCCAAAAGACCACAGAAGAAAATAGTACCTTAAAAATTAGATTGGAGCAAGTGGAAGCTAGTGACTTTATGAGAAATCAAGATATTATAAAACAGAACCAAAGGAATGAAAAAATGGAAGACAATGTGAAATATCTCATTGGAAAAACCACCGACCTGGAGAATTATATTAGGAAGGCAGAATTTATGATTTCCAAGAGAATCTCATATGTGCCTGAAAGGTTCTGAACTGCAGGATATAAGGAATTCTCTAGGCAAAAGGCAGGAGAACTAAAGCATGTATTTATACTCCACAGTAACAGGCCCACAAACCAGCATCCCTATTTTGATATTTTGATCAAAAGCTTCCAGGCCCAATAAGTCCACCTCACAAGAGTAACCAGGAGGCCACAGAGAAGTGAGATGGTATAAGGCAAAATCATATACATGCTTCCCTTCTATGGTAAGAACATTACCCACTGGCCTCCAGTCCTTGGCAGCACTCCTGGCTCCACGTGGGTCAGCTCTGCTACCAGCAGCTCAGCTTCGGCTGTAGTTGTCTCTGGCTCCAACCAGAAAAGGAAAAGGGGTCTTCAAGCTGTCCTCTCCCCTCTTATAGAGTTTTTGATATCCTCAAGCACCGCCTGAATGACCAGGGCCGATTGGTTCTTGACTTGGCCCCTCCCCCTCGCATAGACCAGGTTAACACCCAATAGGGCATGGCTCTGGAGTTAACACCTCCCCTCAGCCAGCCCCATGACTCATCACACAGGAAGTTCTCCGCTTCCGGAAAAGAAGCAGCAGCAACCAGCAGGCTCAATGAGGTAATCTGAGTCACTCAAGGAAAACAAAGGCCACTCTGGCCACAAGAATAGATCCAGGAGAGATAATTTAAAAATTATTGGACTACCTGAAAGTCATGATCAAAAAAAGAGCCTAGACATCATCTTTCAAGAAATTATCAGGAAAACTCCCTGATATTCTAGAACCAGAAGGTAAAATAGAAATTGAAAGAATCCAATGATCACCTCTTGAAAATGATCCCTAAAAGAAAACTGATAGGAATATTGTCACCAAATTCCAGAGGTTCCAGGTCAAGGAGAGAATACTGCAAGCAGCCAGAAAGAAACAATTCGAATATTGTGTAAACACAATCAGAATAATACAAGATCTAGCAGCTTCTACATTAAGGGATCGAAGGGCTTGGAACATGATATTCTGGAGGTCAAAGGTGCTAGGATTAAAATGAAAAATCACCTACCCAGAAAAACTGAATATAATGCTCCAAGGCAAAAATTTGGATTTTCAATGAAATAGAGGACTTTCAAGGTTTCTCAGTGAAAAGACCAGAGCTGAATAGAAAATTGGACTTTCAAATACAAGAATCAAGAGAAGCATGAAAAGGTAAACAAGAAAGGGAATTCATAAGGGACTTATTAAAGTTGAACTGTTATGTTTACATTCCTACATGGAAAGATGATGTGTGTAATTCATGAGACCTTTCTTAGTATTAGGGGAGTTGAAGGGCATATAGACAGAGGGCACAGGATGAGTTGAATATGAAGGGATGATATCTAAAAAAACAAAATAAATTAAAGGGTGGGAGAGCAATATATTGAGAGAGGGAGAAAGGGAGAGATAAAATGGGGTTAATTATGTCACATAAGAGTGGCAAGATAGAGCAGTTCTGTTGGAAAGGGAGAGGGGGCAGGTGAGGGGGAATGAGTGAATATTACTCTCATCAGATTCGACCTAAGGAGGGAATAACATACACACTCAATTGGGTATCATACTGCACAGGAAAGTAAGGGGAAGGGGATAAAAAATGGTAGGAGATGATAGAAAGGAGGGCAGATAGGAGGAGGAGGTAATCAAAAACAAACACTTTTGAAAAGGGACATGGTCAAGGGAGAAAATTGAATAAAGGGGGACAGGATAGAATGGAAGGAAATATAGTTGGCCTTTCATGACGTAAGCATTGTGGAAGTGTTTTACATAATGATAAGTTGTGATCTATGTTGAATTGTTTGCTTCCTAAGGAGGGTGTCTGGGAATGGAAGATGGGAGAGAATTTGGAAATCAAAGTTTTAAAAGCAGTTGCTTGAAAAAGGTTGTTTTTTGTATGCATCTGGGAAACAAATTATATAGGGAATGGGGCATAAAAATCTATCCTGCCCCACAAGAATGTAAGGGAAAAGGGAATGGAGGGAGGGCAAGTTGGGTGACAGGAGGCCAGGCTGAGTGGGGAGTGGGGCAATCAGAATATATGCCATCTTGGAATGGGGGGAAGGTAGAAATGTGGAGAAAAATTGTAATTCAAAATCTTGTGGAAATCAATGTTGAAAATTAAATATTAAATAAAAATGGTAAAAAATTAAAAAAAATATTTTTGTACAAATGAAACTAATGCAACCAAGATTAAAGGAAAGCAGAAAGCTCAGAAACAATCTTTATAGCAAGTGGCTATGATAAAGGCCTTATTTCTCAAATATATAGAAACTGAGTCAAATTTATATGAATACAAGTCTTTACCCAGTTGATAAATGGTCAAAGCATATGAACAGGCAGTTTTCAGATGAAGAAATCGAAGTTATCAATAGACATATGAAAAAGTGCTCTAAATCAATTTTGATTAGAAAAATGCAAATTAAAACAACTTTGATGTACCTCATCTCACACCTATCAGATTGGCTAATATGACAGAAAAAAATGAGAAATGTTGAAGAGGTTGTGGGAAAATTGGGACACTGTTAGTGGAATTGTGAACTGATCCAACCATTCTGGAGAGAAATTTGTAACTATGCCCAAAGGGCAAACAAACTGTGCATAACTTTTTATCCAGCAATACCACTACTAGGTCTATATGCTAAAGAGATCAAAAAAAGGGAAAGGGATGAATATGTACAAATATTTTTATAGCAGCCCTTTTTGTGGTGGCAAAATATTGGAAATTGGGGGGGATGCTTATCAATTGGGGAATGGCAGAACAAGTTGTGGTATATGAAAGTAATAAAATACTGTAGTGTAATAAGGAATGATGAACAGGAAGATTTCAGAAAAACCTGGAAAGACTTGTACAAACTGGTGCAAATTGAAATGAGTAGAACCAGGAAAACATTGTACACAGCAACAGTAACACCATATGATGCTCAACTATGAATGACTCAGCTCTTCTCAGGAACACAATGATCCAAGACAGGTACAAAGGACTCATGAAGGAAAGTGCTATTGCCATTGAGATAAAGAACTGATGGACTCTGAATAAAGATCAAAGCATATTTTTTACTTACTTTATAATTTTAGTTTTCTTTTTTTTCTTTTGATCTGTTCCTTCTTTCACAACTCTGACTAAGATGGAAATATGTTTCACATGATAGCACATGTATAACCTATATCAAATTACCTACCATTTTAGGAAGAGGATTTGGAACTCAAAATCTTACAAAAGTGAATGCTAAAAATTGTCTTGATATGTAATTGAGGGAAAAATTACTATTTAAAAATAAAGTAAAAAAAGGTAAAATGAGAGCAGAAGAGTTATGCAGCATTTTTTTTTCTATATCTAGGCAGGGTTTGTGGATGCAAAACAAGTCAAGTATTTTGATGTGTTGTAAAATGAACCCTAATGATATCTTAGAAGGCATTGAAAAAGCCATAGCTTCTGGAAATAAAGACTTGATAGTTCTAATTTACTCTTCTCTCTTCTGATTATACAGTAGTAGATTCAGAGGAGGGCAGCCAGGATTACAAAATGTCTTTAATCCATTTCATGTGAAGATTAGTTAAAAGAATAGGGTAAGCTTAGCTTGCATAAGAAACAACACTGGGTAGGCATGTCTTTAAGTATGTACAGGAATATCATGTAGAAACAAGATTAGGCTTATAGTGTTTTAATCTACAGGAAGAATTGCGAACAGTGGGTAGAAGTTTTGAAGAAGCAAATTTAAGGTTAATAGAAGGAAAAAAATTGTAGCAACTAGAAATACTCAAAAGAAGAGTGGACTACATTGAGAGGTACTACTGTCTTCTTTGTCATTTGGTGGTCTTTAAGTAAAGCCTGGATGAACATTAGATGTATTATAGCAAGGATTCTTTTTCAGATTGTATTGGGCAAATGAACCACTGATGTTCTTTCCAATTTTAAAATACTATGCTTCTTTGACTAAATTGTAACCTTAGAATAGACATTGAACTATTCAAATGGTTAAATATTCAAGTAGAATTACTCTCATGTCCTCTTTCGAATGCTTCCTGACTTACAGTGAATGTCTATGGTAAATGTTTCTCTTTGGAACAGCAACCTTGAGGGTCTTCCCCTTCCAGCTTGATTATTTTTTTTTCCTTTTTTCCAATTAAAGGGGCCATCCCTTGACTCACTTCTTAAAGAGGCCTATTCACTGAATGGGTATTACCTCACTTTAAGTGAGTATAAGAAAAGGCCTGAGCCTACAAGGGCCAGGGTCTCCCATTGCATCCTGGGTTATCTCCAGTCATCCTGATGAATATCAGGCCACTGGATCCAGATGGCTCTGGAGAAGAAAGTGGGGCTAGCAACCTTGCACAGCCCTCCCTCATTCAAATCAAAGTAAATTGTAAGTCATGTCATCATTTCCCTGATGCCATGGTCCTCCTCAGAAATGAAGGACAAACATAAACTGTGAGAAAACCGAGCTGCCTGAAAGGGACCCAGCTAGTTAGGTAACTCAGCTCATCCTCTTCCTCTCCCTCTCCCTCTCCCTTTCCCTATTCTTCTCCTTCTCCTTTCCAAAGATAGGTAAATTTTGATGGCCAGAAGCTGCCCACTTAACTTAGAATTTACTGGCTAAACTTCTTCCTTCCTTCCTTCCTTCCTTCCTTTCTTCCTTTAAAGATCTTTCCCACCCATTAATAGGTATTGTGACCTGCTTGCATCACAGGAAGCCTAAGTCACATGTGTTGGGAGGAGCTTACTGGGAGGATAAGGAAGTTGTTTCACAGGAAATGCAGAGAGAGCCATTATGGCTGTTTATGGCCATTTATGTTAGTTAGAATTTAGGTAAAGAAAGTTGACCTGTGATAGCTGTATTATGAGTTTTGGGGAAGACCCAAGCATGGGGTCAGAGAGGTTTGGGATGGTGAGGCTCCATACTGTGATATTGTGTTTTAAGTTCCTTGCTGTTACGATCAAGTGGGTTTACTAGCTGTTGGAGCAGATTGTTTGGTCATAGAATATGGTTATCTGGTGTCTTATGAAATGTTTTACCTCTTCTACCTTCTATATAGAGAATCTCTCATACTTTGTGATACAGAACTACATAGGCATATTCACAATTATCATTGATGTTGTGTTTATCCCCTTGCTGTTACATTTACCCACTTACACTTAAGGTTGATGGATGCAATCAACAGAATTCATTTTTTCAAGGTGTTCCCTATAGAAAAGAATTAAAATAATCCTGTCCTTCAGATATCACAAATTTCTGTGACAGCATTATAGATGCTTCCTATAACAATGCAAATTACAACTTGGATGCCCGAGGAGATTTCTTTTCAAGTTTCTGTGGAAAAAAATAATCCTCATCTGATGATCAGGCTTTGATAAGGCTTCAGCACACATCTGGGCTGGTGCTCAGATTATAGATATTCATTGAGTCCATACTAGGAGCCTTTCCAATTTGTGAGTCCTGACAAAGCTTGTACTCCACTAGAATAATTTATGAAAAGTTACTACAACATGAGGACGCATCAGAGGAGGTCTGTGGTGAAGGTAAACCATTAAAAATTACACAGAATAATTAAAGGGTACCTAGTACAGCAAAGATCTTCCTCCACCATACATAATATACAGTAAAAGTGACAATATTTTGACTTAGCTAATCTTAAGTCTTAAGCTGAACTTAAAAATTAAATCACTATGAAGAAGAAACACATCAAAGAAGCAGTATGATAAAGTTGAAAAGAGCTCTGAATTTTAAGCGAGAAGAGCGTGGTTCAATTCTTATATCCATCACTTACTACCTGTGTGACTTTTAATGCAATTTAGTGTACAGGACAGATGTCAGGAACTGAAGTCAGGAAGACCTTGGCTCAAATCCAACTTACTAGTTCCATGAGTACATTACTTAACATTTCTTGGCTTCAGTTTCCTCCTCTGTAAAATAAGGGAGGTTGAGGTCCCTACCACCTCCAAAACTATCATTCTATAATCCTAAGTATGGTTCACTTACAAATATCCTATAAATATGAAAAATGGCTATGTAATAATGTGGTTAACTTTGTAATAAGGACACCAGAAGTGGTATATCCATAGATGCTATGGCACATTCAAAGTTGTCCAATTAAGAAGGGGACTCTATGTTGATTCAGAAATTTTTCCACGACTCCATTATGTTTCTAGAGTTCCTCTGACATCTATTAAATATCCCCAGTGTTTACAATCTTCATTTCTAAAGGGTGAGTAGATTTTTGGACACCATCAAAGGATATTTGGAACGAAGTCTTGAACTTCTGAGGAAGCATGGTATGGTGGCCAGTGCTGGAATTGGTGTCAGGACTAGCTGAATTTGAACCTCATCTCAGACAATTACTGCTATATAAACCTGTTATCTAAATAATAATAATGATAATAATTAATAATAATAATAATAATACCAAGTATTTATATAGTACCTACTATTGGTCATGCACTATACTAAGTGCTTTACAAAGATTATCTCATTTGATCCTCCCAACAACTCTGGGAGATAGGTACAATTGTTATCCCCATTTTTCAATTCAGTAAAGTGGTACCCAGTGCTTAGCATATAGTAAGTGTTTAATAAATGTTCATTGATCAAAGTAAACAGGGCTTAAGTGACTTGCCCAAGGCATCAGAGGTTGTAAGTATCTGAGACTGGATTAGAAGTAAGATCTTCCTGAGTCTAGGTTCACGGCTTTATCTACTCTGCCATCTAGCTGCTTCCGTCATATAACTTCTCTGAGCTGAACCTCAGTTTTCTTTTCTCTTATAAAAATGACATGAATATATTTGGAATACCTACATCATAGGATTATGATAAGACCCAAATGAGACACTGTGAGCATAGCACTTGGCGCATTTTGGAGTGATACATTATTTTCTGGTGAATATGGCAGTCAATAAACATACCCATATGTCACCCTCCAGCAAGGTTTTACTTTAAATTAGTGAGGCACATTTGTCTAGAGCTGTTTATCAACTCTCTTTGAAGACCTATATTCCCAAAGGGCTATTTTTTGAAATTGTTTTTGAATATTCCCCAGCTTGAGATGACTGCTGAGATAACATAGTATGGCTAAAATCTGTTTTATTAATTCTTCCTAAACCATATAACAAGAGTCTGTATCAATCTCTATTTTTTGGAAAATGAATTTTATTCTACTGGTGCAAAGTGGGGGAGGAAAAGGAATACATGAATTGTTACCCAAATCATAAAAATAACTATTGATTGCTTACTATAATTTGTGTTTTTGAACATGGAAACATTCCAGAAGAGTTTAACATAACAATAAAGAAATCTGAGTTGTTTTGCTTAAAAAAAATAATCCCCCCCCAAAAAAATACCACCAATCCAGTGAGGAATGAAAAAATAGAAAATTGTGCTTCTATGGCTGTTCCTTTCATTGTCCATAAAGAAACCCAGAACAAGTTGGATTATGATAAATCTGCAGTTGACTGTTTAAAGATAGCTATTCCAAAACAATTTTGAATGGTGTTTCATTCCTTGGTTCACTTGCAAAGACCATTAACCAAAGTCAGGTTTTCCTAAAATGCTTGGGCCAAAACCTCTTGGATCAGGGCATTATTCCAGGTGTTTGAATTGGGCACAGAATAGTCTATATGCAAATACAGCAGAAACCCTGTCATGCGTTATCACATTTTGTTCTCATGACCACCCTATGAGGTAAGTAGGGCAAGTATTAGTAAGCCATGATAAAGGTCAAAGCCAGGCCAAGTTTGATACAGTCTAAATTTTGGTAGAGGAGATTTCAAATGGTTTAGTGAAATGATAAAATTCTACAAACTACTTCTCAGATGAGGACAGGACAACTCCATGAAATTCTAGGAGATTTCTCAAGGTAACCTAATATATGAATCTGTCCAGAGAAGGAACATATCTAGCAGTGTCAATATTTTGATATCGAGCTCAAGATTTCTTTCTGGGCACTGTTCTTATTCTACAGACTTCTTTCTCCACCATGCTCCAACAGCCTTATTACCCTGGAAGCTGCCTTCACCAACATGGCCTGGCAGATCTTTCTTTCCTTTCCATTTTGGGATATCCCTCAGCTTCTTCAGACCCTTCCTCTGATTGGTCATTTCCTCCCAAAATCATATTAAGGAAAGGTCCCAGGTCAGCCATATCCACTTCTATTCACTCTCTGGGCCCAGCTTCTGGTCATTAATTTATTTTCCTCTTGGCTCTACTTCTGACTCACTGGAATTTGCTGCCATGCCCCCGAGGGCATCTTTCTTAATTTTCCCCCTTTCCATTTTCTTTAATGGAAGACATGCTCATAAAATATCCAAGAACCAAAATTGGGGGAGAATGGTGATGAACATTTGAGTGAAGATCCAAAGAAAATAAATAGCAGTTATTCTAGTATCATAGTAGATTATGGACCATATGAACAAAAAAGAAACAGATGAGGATTTCAGAAGGTAGATCAAATATGAATATCAATCAGAACCTGGTACAAAGGTAGCATCTGGGGCCCTGGATCATCTATATATCTGATATTGTGGAATAGATTCACACTTGATTCATTTTTAAATCTTTTTATAATCATCTTCCCCTTCCTAATTTTCCAGTCTTATATCTCACACCATATTCTTCCCCTTGTACTCTTGTGTTTGTCCTTCATTTTTGAAAAGGACCATGACATCAGGGAAATGATGACATGACTTGCAGTTGACTTTGATTTGAGTGAGGGAGGGCTGTGCAAGGTCACCAGTCTCACTTTCTCCTCCAGAGCCATCTGGATCCAGTGAGCTGATATTCATCAGGATGACTAGAATTGATCCAGCATGCAATGGGAGACCCTGGCCTCTAAGATACAGTGACGCTGACCTCTGCTTTCCTCAAACAAGGTACTGGCTATACCCTATGCCTAGAACACACTCTCTCTTCATCTTTGCCTCCTATATTTCCTGGCTTCCTTCAAGCCTTGACTATAATCCCACCTTCTGTAAGAAATCTTTCCTAGTCTTCCTGAATCTTCACACTTTTTCTCTGAGCCTATCCCCAACTTATCCTGTATTCATCTTATTTGTACATAGTTGTCCGCAATTACTCTCCGCATTAGGTTGTGAATTCCATGAGAGCAAGAATTTTTTTTTCTTTTAAATTACTAAGCACTTAGTAGGTGCTTAATAACTAGTAGTTGCCTGCCTGCCTGTTTGCCTGCCTAACTACAAGGAGGCACTTATTTCTGCAGTAAAAATGATGTAATCTTGGGGGAAAGTGACCACTCCTTCTTAGAAATTGTGAAACACAATGATAAGAATGGCAGGTCAAGTTTGACAAACACTTGAGAATTTGGTAGAGTAGATGTCAAAGGGCTCAGTGAAATGAAAGGATTCCACTGACCAAAACTCTACAGGGAAAATCCACTTTGGTTGGACGGCAAGCTCTGAAGGATGAAATTTTGAAAATGAAAAGACAATTTTGTTGGAAAAAAGGAGAGTTGCCTGATTTGAATAAGGAAGGAACTCATTGACCAACATATTATGTAGATATCTGTCTGTCTGTCTATCTATATATCTATATATATAACCTATGTGTATATGTATACGTAGATACACATAGGCATATATGTACATATATTTATATACGTATATGTATAGATATGTGTGTATATGTACACATATATACAGAGAGGAGGGAGAGACAGAGAGAGAGAGAGAGAGAGAGAGGTAGGGCATGTGTGATAGAATCAGTGTAGCTGGTACAGAGCAAAGCATTTAGCTTAAAGGGGCTAATTTTTTGTGGCAAAGTTGGAGAGGCTACAAATTAGTATAATTTACTCTATTAAGAACTATGAACTATTAATGATCAGATACAAAGCATAGTCATAATGATGACTATCTTGATGATGACCTTGAAAATTCTTTAGTGGATCTTTTTGCTTTTTTATTTTTTATGCAGAACATTAAAATGTTATGTTACATATTTATATGTATATATATATAATACTAATTAAATATCTTATATATCTTTTGCTGTTTGATCATCTTTATTGCCAAATCTACCTTTACTTAGGAAGCCATCCTTGTATTAAGGATTTTAAAAAGAACAAAATAAGTAGTTTAACAGAATCAATTAGTGCAATTGTCTCACAGTATATGCAACATTTCATAACCATATTCCCCCATCTCTTCAAAAAGACAAGGGAATTATATTTTCTCACCTCTTCTCTTAGTTCAAGTTTGGTCAGTATAGTATATAGAGTTCAATTCAGTTTTATTTAGTTTGGTTTTCTTTTTTCTGTTTCCATTATTATAGTCCTTGTTTTTCTTATTTTTCTGGTTCTGCTTACTTCACTCTGTATCAGTTAATTAAAGCAGATAACTGAGCTAGGAGGAACATAGGGTAAAGACATTGGTTTTTGAGTGGACCTGGGCTCATTTTATAGTTTTGCTTTTTTGTTGCTGTTGTTGTTTGTTTGTTTTTGTTTTGCAACTTACCTATGTGACCTTGAATAAGTAATCACTCCAGTTCCCATACTTCATTAATGCAAAGAAAATGTTGGACTGAATAGCCTCCAAAGTCTCTTCTGGCTCTTGAATTATAGTTTTAAATTTTCCATGATTCTATGAATTCATTATATTAGCTTTTCATGTAGTACAGTAATAATCTCTTATGTAGTCGGTCCTTAATAAATGTTTAATGACTTACTTTCATACACTAAACACATAACGTGTAAGAAAATCAATGGACTTTTTTGTTTCAAGTTCTTTTTCACCACAAAAGGGAAATTTAAATATGTTGTGGGCACATAGGACTTATTTTCCTGTCTCTCATCTTCTTGGGGTTTATGCCTAGCAGTTGGACATTTGGATCAAATGCATGGATATTTTATTCACATTATTTACAGAATTCTAAATTGTTTTCCAAATGATTAGACCAGTTCATAACTGCACTAGTTTATCACTGTGCTTCTCTGCAGCTTCACCAACAGACACAATTTCTATCTTGTACAATTCTTGAGAAATTTTATGAGTATAAAGTAAAACCTCAGAATTGTTTTGATTTGTATTCCTCTTATTTCTAATTATTAGGATCATTCTTTCATAAGGTTGTTGAGAGTTAGTGATTCTTTTCTTTTTTAAATACCATTCATTTATATCTTTTGAGAACTCCTGTATTTCCCATGTAATAAGATATTTTTGTCAATGAATTCAGAAAAAGGCATAGATGGCATGCTTCTCATATTTGCAGATAGCACAAAGTTTAGAGGGAGAGCAGAAATGTCAAATGACAGTTGAGATCTAAATATATCCTGACAGAATAGAGCTTTAGTCCAATCTAATAAGAAGAAATTTAATGAGGATAAATGTAAAGTCCTACACTAGAGCCGAAAAGACAAAGAAAAAAGAAATCACAGCTATAAGAAGGGAAGAGCATGGCTAGACAGGAGTTTGAAAAATATCCAAGGAACTTGGTCAACTTCAAGATCAATATGAATTTATTTTGATGTAGAAGCAAACAACAGTAACAACAACTAATGTTATTTAAGCAGCCTGAGATTAGGAGAGGTCTAGTCAATCAGTCAGTGAATAAATATTTACTAAGCTCCTTCTTTGAGCCAAATACCTCTATTCTAAGGAGTGGAGATACAAAGAAATGCAAAGTGTAGTTTCTGTTCTCAAGAAGCATACAGTTTAATGAATGAGGCAACACACAGAAAACTATGTAGAAACAAACTATGTACAGGATAAATTGGAGATACTCAACACAAGGAAGGCATTAGCATTAAAAAGGATAAGAGAAGGCTTCCTGTAGAAGGTATGATTTGCATGCAGATTTGAAGAAAGCCAGGAGGCAGAGATAACGGGGATAGAGTTCCAGGAGTATTTTCATATGACTATAAATCATTTTTATTTGTATCTAATGGTAGCCATCTCTAGGGTGGGGGCAGGGATGGAAGAAAAAAGGAAAAAAAAAGAAATTTATGTGATAACTTTTTTATATGTGTAAAAGGAATAGCAAGTTGTCCATAATAGATTTGCAGTTTCATGTGCAATCTTATTTTTATTATACTATGTTATGAAAATGCTTATTTTTTCCATGCATTAAAAAATAAATGTAAAAAAATGAATTCATGAGAAACAAAAAGAAATGGAAAAGAGTGAAGAAATGGAAAAGAGTGAAGAAATGGAATGTCTTGTACAAGGAGCCAGCCATGGGGCCAGTATTGCTGGATCACATAGTACATGGTGAGGAATAACGTGTAGGAAAACTAGAAAGATATAGTGTGGAATATAAAATCAATTTTAACTAAAAGGAAAGATGATGCCTAGTATTGAGAGGTTGTGTACTATGCAGCTACATAATGAGCCTGGCTTCCTAAATGGTGATGATGATGTTCTGCGTTGAAGTCCTCCTTAATTAAACTGAACCTTGCTCTGCTCATAATCTAAAAATAGTTCCTGAGGTAATAGGAAAAGCTTTGATTGCGGCTGATCTCTGTAGTGAACCGCCACCCCCTCTGTGTCTCTCTGTCTGTTTCTCCATCAGTCTCTCTATCTATGTCTTTTTCATCTTCAGATTTTTCAAGGCAAAAGACAAAAAACAGTGTTGATGTACATTGTACATCACAGACATTTATAAATTACTTCAATTTCATGAGATGTCTGCTGTAATGAAGTAAAAGAGTTAAAGTAAAACTAATAATACAGTGACCTCATTTGAAAGTGTGTACATTTATTATCTGTAGCACTCTACCTCTCTATTAAAAAAACAAACAAACAAATAGAAATCTATTTTCTCTCTATCACATCCCCATCTTATGGGAGGGGGCAATTAAAAACAAACTTTTAAAAATATTCAGAGTCAATAAAACTGATGCAACTTTCAAATAGAACAGAAGCCAAAGCACTACAATATACATCCAGTATGGATGCTCTCATATTTTTACAATCTTCATTATTAGGATGTACATATGTGTTAACACCTTGTATCAACCCAGCTAGGTTGATAGCATGCTTATTCCTTTTTGTCTTTCACTGGACTTATTGTGATGCCTTCCATGTAGTAGGAATACAATGAATATTATGAATTAATTAAAAGAAATAATGATTTAAGAATCTAAGTGGAAGTGAACTGAGTGGTCAGGAATTGGAAATAGCGGGTTTAGACCACAATGCATAGGAGCTTTGCAGGAAGGTGAAAGAAAAAAGAGAACAGAGGAGCAAGAAGTGGAAGGTGCTGTTTTATTATTGGGGTGATTTCTAGCAAGGCAGGGGGAGATTAGTACCTTTGGTGACCTAATGCACATCCAGTTCCCTTAAACCTGTTAAATTTGCTGATTAATTTATCTATTACCACTCAATATTCTACCCCTTAAGCCCACTTTTGTGAATAAAGAAACTGTCTATTAAGTCTGAATTCAAACATCAATCACTTTAGTATTTCTCTCTATTAATACTTGGCATTCCCTTCCATACTTTATTGTTTTTTTTCACCTTACAAAAGAACTCAAGATTATTCCTAGTCATTTATTTCTCACTATAATTGAGTTGAGTCTGGATGACCATGTGTCAAAGATTTTGCCATATATGCTCCTATTCAACCATAGGTTGTGCTGATCATTTCTTGGATCCCACAATACCCTAAGATTTTGCAACTCTGTACTTCTGTGACCTTTGACAATTCTCTTTGAGACTATACCACACAGCTTCTCAACCCATTCCTCCTTCATTGTCTTGCTATTTGTTACTCCATCTTTCTTTCTACACACTAATTTAGTTAACATTATCACAACCACAGTAATGGAAGCTTTCACAGAAAGATGAGATGTTGGAGCCCAGGGTTGTAAGAAGAAAAGCGCTTTGTGGTTAGCATGAATATGGTGATTCCCTAGGTAGATAGGGTGTATTGATATATGCTTTCTACTGGGAGTGACTTCAACCAATATAAGACAATACTCAGGGCTGCTTCTGAAGTTGTGGCTTGGTTGAGAGAGATTGGAAGAGATCTTAAAGATCATCCAACTCAACTTCTCTCTTTCTAGCTAAGGAAAATGAGGGCACAGGAGATTGTGACTGTGATCAAAATTCATGTTCCCCAACTCTTGGCTAAGTGTTCCATTTATGAAACATTTATATAGGACTTAATTGTTCCCTGAGTTCCTTTCTCTTAACAACTCCATATAGTAGGAAGTAAAAATATTATCACTTTTTCTTTTAGGGAAATTAGTCTTAGGGATATTATGACCTCCCCAATTCCTTCAGCAGCAAAATGGTGACTAGGGGCCATGTTTCCTGTCTCTTGGTTGATCATTCAATAAAATAATTCATATTTATATATAGCCTTAAAGGTTTTTATCTATGAGACAGGTTACTCAAATATTATTTCTTTGGAGGGAGGAAGGCAGGGCAATTGGGGTTAAATGACTTGTTCAAGGTCACACAGCTAGTATGTCAAGTGTCTGAGGCCGGATTTGAACTCAGGTCTTCCTGACTCCAGGACAGGTGCTCTATTGACTGTGCCACTTAGCTGCCCCTTTGCACAAATATTATTATTCTTATTTTTGTTGGGGAAACTGAGGCATAGAAATTTTTTTTTACTTTTTATTATATATTTTTTTTTTATTTTTAGTTTACAGCACTCGGTTCTACAAAATTTTGAGTTCCAGATTTTCTTCCCTCCCTCCTACCCCTCCTCCCCAAAACAGCATGGAATCCCATATAACTTCCATGTATAACTGCGCATTGAATTAATTTACACACTAGTCAAGTTATGGAGAAGAATCATGACCAATGAAATGAAACATGAGAAAGAAGAAACAGGACCAAAAAAAAAAAACCCAACCCAAAAACAAAAACAAAAGAGAGAAAAAGAAAAAAAAAGTGGAAAAAAAGGCTAGCATGAAGTGTGCCTCAATCTGCATTCATACTTCAGAGTTCTTTCTCTGGAGGTAGATAGCATTCTCCATCATGAGTCCTTTGGAGTTGTCTTTGTACCTTGTGGTGCTGAGACAAGCAAAGTCTATCAGGGTTGGTCCTCACAGAATCCATATATCTGTGGTTGTGTATAATGTTCTCCTGGTTCTGCTCTGCTCACTCCACTATAAATATTTTTGTACATATGGGACCTTTTCCCACTTGTGTGATCTCTTTGGGATACAACCCTAGAAGTGGTATTGCTGGATCAAAGGGTATGCACATTTTTATAGCCCTTTGGGCATAGTTCCAAATTGCTCTCCAAAATGGCTGGATCAGTTCACAACTCCATCAGCAATGTAACAATGTTCCAATTTTCCCACATCCTCTTCAGCATTTATCATTTTCCTGTTTTGTGATTTTAGCCATTCTGACAGGAGAGATGTGGTATCTAAGAGTTGTTTTGATTTGCATTTCTCTAATCAGTAGTGATTTCAGGCATTTTATTGTATGCCTATAGATATCTTTAATTTCTTCCTCTGAAAACTGCCTGTTCATGTCCTTTGACCATTTCTCAATTAGGGAATGACTTGTATTCCTACATATTTGGCTCAGTTCCGGGGCATAGAAATTTTAAATTATCTACCTACAATTATACAATTTGTTTCAAAAACAAGATTTGAGTCCTGGTTCTTTGACTCTTTCCTCTCATCCTATTCAATTTCTTTTCTATCACTATATGATAACTTAGTCTGAGTGTGCTCTTGGAGTACATCTGCCCAGTGAGTAAACCCATGCTATGATTGGCAGCAAAGATTGCACAAACTTCCCAAATATTAATATAAGAAATTCATTTTTATTAATATTTATTTATTTATATCAAATTATTTTTATTAATACTTGAGCACATATGTGAAATATAGACCTTGGAGTATGTACTGACATTTCAAACAATATCTGAATTGTTGAAGACAGGCATTTCACCTTGCAGTTTGAATTTTTCATTATATTATAAATATGGTATTTTTCAGCATGATGTGCAACAGAAGACAGGAAGCTGACTATTTGATTTCATGGGAGCCAGATTTATGCCTGAAATGGCTTCATATATGAAGCAGCACTTCTATTATTGTGACCCAATTAGAAATATACTGAAATTCTCAACAATCATTTGAGGAGTCAGTGAACTCAGGGGTCTGTATTTCATAGCAAAGTTGATTCTCCCAATGATAGTATTTTTCCTTAGGATTTCCATCTAATTTTCTGCGAGTGCTATTTCTTTCCTTCCTTCTTTCTTTCTTTTTTAGACTGCCTTAGGCTAAAACCTGGTAAATTCATTGTCATCCCATTTACAAATTCTCCTCTCTCCCTTCCTGAAAATGTTTGAATTTGCTAATCCATTTAGTCAGCAATTGAATTGAAGTTTTTGCTTACCTTGGGTAAACTGGAAAATGAAGGCCTGTTCCAATTATACTTATCCTTCTACACAAATTCACAAATGCTAGTACACATATTCAGGCAGGCGCACACACACACACATGCACACACATACACACAGATCTCTATGACTTTTGTTACCCTCAATGCTCAGCCACTTGGGACACCCCAAGTGTTCTGCCTCTGTGGTAAAACCAGTCATGCATTTAGGACCTATTTTGGTGTACAAGCAATTAACACTGGATCAGAATTGTATTGCAGTATGAAAGTATAATGGCAACATTCTGGTTTCAGTTAGGGAACCACCTAGCCAGAGCTTATTACAACATAGCTTCAATGGCAAAAATAATTTCCATGCAAGTCCCATAGAGATATGGTAATGACCCTCCCCAATAAGACTGGTATAGCAAATCCATTCTGTGGGAAGTCTTAAGAGAAGATAATGTTGCAGGTGCCAATGTGAACAAATGGCATCCAAATTATATTGCCACTAAAGAGGTGAAATAGAAAGGCTAAATTGTATTAAAGCAATTCCCTTGTTAATGATACTGTGCTACACCTGCTGTGCTAACATTGGCTATTAACATAACCTAGAAATAAGGATTTTAAAAAAGATGACGTACCTGGTAGAATTAACTATCCCAAGTCAAAACATCAATGTTACAGTATGGTGTTAGGTCTGGCACTGAGAATTAGTAGTTAGTGTTTCAGATGCACGTGTTGAAGATCCTAGATTTTGCTTTCCATAGCATACACAAAGAAATCAAATAGCTTGCTATCCAAGGATCATTGTAATATGCAGACTGGGCATACTATTGAGAAAAGAGTCTAATTTTGAGAAGTAAATGAATTCTAACTTCAAACAAACTTTTTTTTGTGAGTGAAAGCTTTATGCATACATACACATGAAGGTTTATACATACACACATATTTATAGTCCTCTATCACAGAAAGAACTCTATAAATAATTATTGCTAATTAGATGTACTTGGATATTGTATCCATGCATGTATATAACATATGGGTGCATATACAAAAAATGCTATGTATTGTTTATATAATATCTATGTCTACCTACTTATGTTTATATATGCAACATATATCTGTATATAAATACAATAATATACAAGTATATACATATGTGTGCATGTATGTGTGTATATACATATTTATTTGTATATGTATATGTATATGTATATTATCTCAGGCATATATAGCCATGTAGCCATATAGATTCTGGGAGTATCTATCCTAAATACCACTAAGTCATCTTGCTCTCAGGATTTTAGGGGAATCCATCCTATCTTATCTAATGGTATTGGCTTAAAAACTCATTTCAATGTTTCTTCCCTGTACCAGTCACTAGTGTTTAATTCAATATATTTACTTGTGTGTCTACATTATAAGTATAACTGCATACATTTGTGTATCTGTATATTTATATTTATTTCTCTATATATGTTCATATATAAAAACATGTATATATATGCATACAAAGATGTGTGTTCCACTACATGTTTATGTACTCATAAACATATACATGTTTATTATACATTTTGCATTACATATACAATGTGTATTTGAAAAATATATAAATTATGTAAACTCTAGGGACCTTTAACCTACTCCCATATACATTGACTAGTTGAGTCCTCACAGGGTGGTTAGCAATATTGCCCTTAGACTTCTGGGGGTACTCTAAGGGGTTCAAGGTGACTTCTCTAAGGCAATTGGCTCAAGCCCCATTCCAATATGTTTATTCCACTATCAAACAATAGTTATCTATCGCAATCTGATCTAGTCACTGTTAGTTAATATTTCCTCAATATACCAATGTTTAGAGCCCCAGAATAATTTAACAAATTAACAAAATTATCTTTTAGAATAGATTTTTTTTAAATAGCAACAACAGATGTACAAACATATTACCCTCCACCCCCAAAACTGGGGCATACTCTCCCCTGTGTCACCTTGGTTTTTGGCTAGAGTGGGTTCACACTTAAAGTAGTTGCTACAAACAATTTGACCAACCACGTTGGTTTCCAAATAAGATCATACTTAAGAGACAAAATCACTTTTTTGAGTTTGCAGAGACCAGACTCTTCTAGGACACGAGATTAACAAGACAGAAGAGTAGAAACTTTCTCCAATCCTCACATCTTCTCAAACCTATTCAAAATGGGAATTATCACAATGGGATAAAGTTATATCAATTGGTTCCACTAAAATGCTAAAAACATTAATAAGGTTAAGAACCTGATGAACTAGCGTATAATGTACTTTGTCAGCACACCTGCCAGCCACTGAAATCTGACTAGGCTAAAAAGCCAACCCAAAGGCTTACAAGAGAATTCAACTATGTCTTTCTTCCATGTGCCTTAGAAAATTAAAAGGCAGAAGATTCTCTGGTTGGAATTGAATCATGGCAGTGCTCTGGGCTACAAAAATACTCATCCAGATAACTGGGCTAAGACACCTCTGCATATGGCATTTCACTAGACCTTAGGAAAAAGGCCAACATAAAGTGGAGGCCAGTTCTTTCTCATGCTAGGAGTCAGTAGGACAGAAAACAAGGCCAGTGAAATATGAATTACTTAGTTTGGGAGAAGACTGAGTTATCTTTGAAGACTAGCTAGAAGGAAATTGCAATCAATTGGAAAGGAATCAGAAAGTAAGTGATAGGGGAATAGAGTGAATAAAAGATTGAAATTAATAAACATAATAAGAGGAAGAAAATTCCAATAAAGATAAAAATGGGGGATGGAGCCAAGATGGCAGCTGGAAAACAGGGACTTACTTAAGTTCTCCCCCAAATCCCTCTGAACACCTGTAAAAAATGGCTCTGAACAAATTCTAGAGCTGCAGAACCCACCAAAACCAGAAGGAAACAGCTCTCCAGCCCAGGAGAGCCTGGATGGTTGCCCGAAAGGGTCTATCGAACAGTGTTGGGAATGGAGCACAGCCCAGCATGGGCCACACCAGAATGGACCAGAATGGGAGTCAGCCAGCTGAAACAGGCCTTAGGGCCATGAATCATTGAGCTATGGCAGTTGCCAGACTTCTTAACCCACAAACACCAAAGAGCAGGTTAGGGGGAAACTGAAGAATCAAGTTCAGAGCAATTGATCACCTGCCCTGGGGGTGGTGGCAGTGGCAGCAGCAGGAAACTGCTGAGGGTCCCTCCAGAGCTCCAGCATCAGCTGTTTTCCAAGTCCCTGGCTCACACGGTGGAAGGAATCTAGCTGAGGATCAGAGTAGGAGTGCAAGGAGTACTTTGCAGGGCACAAAAGCAGGTTCTCTTGCTGTGCCCTGCTTGGATCTGCATTGTGGTCCTGGTTGGCAGCTCTTGGGGGAGGAGGAACACTGCTGGGACAGAGCCTGGGCTGGCAATGGAGTAGAAGTAGCTCTGAAAACAGCAGTACTTGGACCCTAAACCTTGGGACAAAGTACTCTCTACTCTACAATCAGTCGTACACTGACAAAAAGCTCAAGGGTCAAGTAGTTGACTGGCAACATGACTAGGCAATGAAACTGAACTCAGACTCAAACTCAGAATCAAACTCAACCCTAGATTCCTTTTTTTGTTGAAGAAGAACATCAAAACATACAGACATAAGAAGTCAAAGAGCCTACATCGAAAGCCTCCAAGAAAAATATGAATTGGGCTCAGGTCATGGAAGAGCTCAAAAAGGATTTGGAAAAGCAAGTAAGCGAAGTAGAGGAAAAATTGGGAAGAGAAATGAGAGTGATGCAAGAAAACCATGAAAAACAAGCCAATGACTTGCTAAAGAAGACCCAACCAATACTGAAGAAAATAAAACCTTGAAGAATAGACTAACACAAAGGTCAAAAGAGCTCCAAAAAGCCAATGAGGAGAAGAATGTCTTGAAAGGCAGAATTAGCCAAATGGAAAAGGAGGTCCAAAAGACCACTGAAGAAAATACCACCTCAAAAATGAGATTGGAGCAAGTAGAAGCTAGTGACTTTCTGAGAAATCAAGATATTATAAAACAGAACCAAAGGAATGAAAAAATGGAAGACAAGGTGAAATATCTCATTGTAAAAACCACTGACCTAGAAAATAGATCCAGGAGAGATAATTTAAAAGTTATTGGACTACCTGAAACAATGATTTAAAAAAGAGCCTAGATATCACCTTTCAAGAAATTATCAAGGAAAACTGCCCTGATACTCTAGAGCCACAGGGTAAAATAGAAATTGAAAGAATCCACCAATCACCTCCTGAAAAAGATCCCAAAAAGAAAATTCCTAGAAATATTGTCACCAAATTCCAGAGTTTTCAAGTCAGGGGGAAAATACTGCAAGCAGCCAGAAAGAAACAATTTGAATATTGTATAAACCTAATCAGAATACCACAAGATCTAGCAACTTCTGCATTAAGGGATCAAAGGGCTTGGAATATAATATTCCTGAGGTCAAAGGAGCTAGGATTAAAACCAAGAATCACCTACCCAGCAAAAATGAGTATCATGCTCTAAGGCAAAATATGGATTTTTTATAAAATAGAGTACTTTCAAGCTTTCTCAATGAAAAGACCAGAGCGGAATAGAAATCTGACTTTCAAATACAAGAATCAAGAGAAGCATGAAAAGGTAAACAAGAGAAAGAATTCATAAGGGACTTACTAAAATTGAACTTTTTTTTTACATTCCTATATGGAAAGATGATGTATGTAATTCATGAAACCTTTCTTAGTATTAGGGTAGTTGAAGGGAATATAGACAGAGGGCACAGGATGAGTTGAATATGAAGGGATGATATCAAAAAAATGAAATAAATTAAAGGGTGAGAGAGCAATATATTGAGAGAGGGAGAAAGGGAGAGATAAAATGGGGTTAATTATGTCACATAAGAGTGGCAAGAAAAAGCAATTCTGTTGGAAGGGAAGAGGGGGCAGGTTAGGGGGAATGAGTGAATATTACTCTCATTGGATTCCACCTAAGGAGGGAATAACATACACACTCAATTGGGTATCATACGCCACAGAAAAGTAAGGGGGAGGGGATAAAAAAGGATAGACAATGATAGAAAGGAGGGCAGATGGGGGAGGAGGTAATCAAAAAGCAAACACCTTTGAAAAAGAATAGGATTCAAGGGAGAAAATTGAATAAAGGGGGACAGGATAGGATGGAGGGAAACATAGTTAGCCTTTCACAACATGAGCATTGTGGAAGTGTTTCACATAATGATAAGGTGTGATCTATGTTGCATTTCTTGACTTCCTAGGGAGGGTGGATGGGAAGGGAAGAGGGGAGAAAATTTGGAACTCAATGTTTTAAAAGCAGATGCTTAAAAAATAAAAAAAAAATTTGCATGCAATTGGGAAACAAGATATATAGGGAATGGAGCATAGAAATATATCCTGCCCTACCAGAAAGTAAGGGGAAAGGGGATAAGGTTGGGGGTGAGAGAGGGGAGGATTGACTGGGGAACAAGGCAATCAGAATATATGCCATCTTGGAAATGAGGGGGAGGGTAGAAATAGGGAGAAAATTTGTAACTTAAAATCTTGTGGAAATCAATGTTGAAAACTGAAATACTAAATAAAATCACTAAGACATACAAAATAATCAAATGTAACACTAGGGAAGCTATTAATAAAAGGAGAGAATACAGCTTTTGGATCAGGTGATCAAATTTAGGCATCTATGAATAAATATTGTAAGATCAAAAAAAGAATCAATATTTAATGAGTCACAGTATCCTATGGATTCTCAAGAGAACGTGGAAACACAGCAGGATGCTCCTGAATGGTTTGAAAGAAAAATAGAATTGTGAAAGCTAGATGTATGGCCTGCACAACAGAAATAATACGGAGAATACAAAAACTTGAATACACAGTGACAAATCTCACCAAAAAAAACAAAAACAAAAAAGAGAAATACTGATAAAGAATGAAAATATACAGAAGTGAAGGTTGATCTGAAAGGAGAGAAGCAAAGAAGAGTAATAATAAAAGAACATGATGTAAGATAGAATCAAAACATATTAACTGATATGAAAGACAGTATGTAGAGAGAGAACTCAAGGATTCTAGGTTGCCCATAAGGACATGACAAATAAAACAAAATATGAACATTATAATTCAAAAAGTAATATGAGAAAATTATCAAGAACTGTTGTATCAAAAAAATAAGTAGGAGTCAAAGGAATCCATAGATTGCTTTTGTGATGGAGGTTAGGGGTGGGCATGGGATACACTCAAAATTCCAGAGTACTTAAATTCAAAGATTCCAAGGAAAAATAATAAATAGTGTAAACAACCAGGAGGAAGATCTTCAAATAGAACAGGATGAGAAATTTAGATAACATGAGACTGTACTGCACCCATAAGAAACTGCAAGAGGAAGTGTAGTAATGTTTTCTTTCCTTTTTTTTATGAACTGGTGTCCTGCCATTTATTCCATCTTCTACTTGTGTTATTCATTTTTTTTATTTTTTTTAAATTTATTTAATATATTTAGTTTTCAGCATTGATTTTCACAAAAGTTTGAATTACAAAATTTTTCCCTGTTTCTACCTTCCCCCCACTCCAAGATGGCATATATTCTGGTTGCCCGATTCCCCAGTCAGCCCTCCCATCTGTCACCCCACTCCCCTCCCATCCCCCCTTCCCTTTTCTTGTAAGGCAAGATAAATTTCTATGCCCCATTGCCTGTGTATCTTATTTCCTAGTTGCATGAAAAAATGTTCTTTGTTGTTGTTATTTTTGAAAGTGTTTTTAAAACTTTGAGTTACAAATTCTCTCCCCCTTCCCTCCCCACCCACCCTCCCTAAGAAGGCAAGCAATTCAACATAGGCCACATGCATATCATTATGTAAAACCCTTCCACAATACTGATGTTGTGAAAGATTAACTATGTTTTGCTCCTTCCTAACCTATCCCCCTTTATTGAATTTTCTCCCTTGACCCTTTCCCTTTTTGAAAGTGTTTGTTTTTGATTACCTCCACCCCCATCTGCCCTCCCTTCTATCATCCCCCCTTTTTTATCTTCTTCCTGCTTTCCTGTGTGGTAAGATACCCAACTGAGTGTGTATGGTATTCCCTCCTCAGGTCAAATCCAATGAGAGCAAGATTTACTCATTCCCCCTCACCTGCTCCCTCTTCCCTTCCTACAGAACCACTTTTTCTTGCCACTTTTATGCAAGATAATTTATCCCTTTCTGTCTCTCCCTTTCTCCCTCTCTCAATATATTCCTCTCTTATCCCTTAAATTGATTTTATTTTTTTAGATATCATGCCTTCATATTCAACTCACACTGTGCCCTTTGTGTATATATATATATATATACACATACACATACCTACCATAGATACACACATAGACACACATATGTATATATATGTATACACACATATACATATATATGCATATTCCTTTCAGCTACTATGATATTGAGGTCTCATGAATCATACACATCATCTTGCCATGTAGGAATGTAAAGAAAACAGTTCAACTTTGGTAAGTCCCTTATGATTTCTCTTTCTTGTTTACCTTTTCATGCTTTTCATGCTTCTATTGATTCTTGTGTTTGAAAGTCAAATTTTCTATTCAGCTCTTGTCTTTTCACTGAGAAAGCTTGAAAGTCCTCTAATTTATTGAAAGTCCTCTATTTTATTGAAAATCCATATTTTGCCTTGGAGCATGATACTCAGTTTTGCTGGGTAGGTGATTTCTTGGTTTTAATCCTAGCTCCATTGACCTCCAGAATATCGTATTCCAAGCCCTTTGGTCCCTTAATGTGGAAGCTGCCAGATCCTGTGTTATCCTGATTGTTTTTCCACAGTATTCAAATTGTTTCTTTCTGGCTGCTTACAGTATTTTCTCCTTAATCTGGGAGCTCTGGAATTTGGCGAAAATGTTCCTAGGAGTTTTCTTTTTGGGATCTATTTCAGGAGGCGATCTGTGGATTCTTTCAATTTCTATTTTACCCTCTGGCTCTAGAATATGAGGGCAATTCTCCTTGATAATTTCTTGAAAGATGATATCTAGGCTCTTTTTTATCATGGCTTTCAGGTAGTCCAATAATTTTTAAATTTTCTCTCCTGCATCTATTTTCTAGGTCAGTGGTTTTTCCAATGAGATATTTGACATTGTCTTCCATTTTTTCATTCCTTTGGTTCTGTTTTATAATATCTTGATTTCTCAGAAAGTCACTAGCTTCCACTTGCTCCAATCTCATTTTTAAGGTAGTATTTTCTTCAGTGGTCTTTTGGACCTCCTTTTCCATTTGGCTAATTCTGCCTTTCAAGGCATTCTTCTCCTCGTTGCCTTTTTGGATCTCTTTCAACATATTTTTTAAAGTGTTGTTTTCTTCAATATTTTTTTCAGTATTTCTTTTTTTGGTCTCCTTTAGCAAGTCATTGACTTGTTTTTCATGGTTTTCTTGCATCATTCTCATTTTTCTTCCCAATTTTTCTTCTACTTCTCTAACTTGCTTCTCCAAATCCTTTTTGAGCTCTTCCATGGCCTGAGACCAGTTCATGTTTTTCTTGGAGGCTTTTGGTGTAGGCTCTTGGACTTTGTTGACTTCTTCAGGCTGTATGTTTTTGTCTTCTTCATCACCAAAGAAAGATTCCAAAGTCTGCGACTGAATCTGGGTGTGTTTTCACTGCCTGACCATGTTCCCAGCCAACTTATTTGACCCTTGAGTTTTTCGCGGGGTGTGACTGCTTGTAGAGCAAAGAGTTCTTTGTTCCAAGCTTGAGGGGATGCACCATTGATTTCAGAGCTATTTCTATACAGCTAGCTCTGCCACCCCAGCACTCCTTCTTCCTCAAGAACCACCAACCAGGACCTGATGCAAATCTTCAGCAGGTTCTGCACTCCTGTTCTGATCTGCCACTTAATTCCTCCCACCACATGGGCCTGGGGCCGGAAGTAACTGCAGTTGTAGTTCTGTAGCTGTACCTCCCCCGCTGCCCCTGGGGCAGTGACCAAACCAAGAACTCTGTCCCCCGCAGCTTTTCCCCACTAACTTTCTCTGTTCTCTTTGGTGTTTGTGGGTTGAGAAGTCTGGTAACTGCCACAGTTCACTGATTCAGGGTGCTAGGTCCTGTCCTGCCTGGCTCCTGGTCTGGTTGGTCCTGCTGCCACCCATGCTGAGCTCTGCTCTCCTCCACTCCATTCATGATAGACCTCATCCAGTGACCATCCAGGCTGTCCTGGGCTGGATCCCTGCTTCCCTCTGCTATTTTGTGTGTTCTGCAGTTCTAGAATTTGTGGAGAGCCATTTTTTATAGGTTTTTGGAGGGACGTGGTGGGGAGGTCATGCAAGTCCCTGCTCTCCAGCCACCATCTTGGCTCCACCCTCCTGGAGTAATGTTTTCCAAAGAGCAAAGGACCTGAAGATCTAGGTCCAAGTGGATATATTCTGCAAATATAGGACTATACATAAATGGAAAAAAAAACAAAGATGAAAGCTTTACTAAAAATATTTATAGTATTCCTATGTACCTAGACCAAATTATTTGCTTTTCAAATATGCCTGAGAAAAGAAATTCAAGAAAAATACACAAATACAGCAACCAAGGAAGGCAGAGATAATGAAATAATCCCCTCTCCAAAAAAAGGAAATAAAACTGAAAGGCCCCCATAAGATTAATAATAATATGGGCACTGTAAAGGTACTTCTTTCATAAGAAGAGAAAGGGGAAAATAGAAGTCAAATAGAGGGAGAGATGATGAAGAAACAGTCTTGAAACATCATGTGCTGAGCTTCACCCTACCTACAGTTGCATCAATGGTTTCTACTGTTGTTTGGGATGAGGGATAGATGGGAGGCTAAATTATAAAACTAGAAGGCACAGAAGATGGGAGAGATGAAAAAGATAGAAGAGAGCATATGACAAACCCAAATCAGTCAACGATTAGAAATTATGGGAAAATAGCCTTTCAGAAAGGAGAGGTCATATAGGAAAGAGAGAGAAAAGAGAGAGAAATAAGGGGAAGAAAGATAGGAATCTTATGCCTGTGGTGTGAGGAGGTCTCACTGAAGAACATTTGCACAGAGAATGATAGATATTCTATAAAGAGAGAATGTGTACCTTAAAATGGCAACAATCTGCAAGGGTTTGAGACTTAGACTATTCATCTTGCTTCAGGAGAAGGGGGATCAGTGCTCCTAGATACAACTGACACCCAGAAGAGTAACAGGGCAAGGAAGCAGAAAAAAGGAGACGATGATCTTAGGTGAGAACAAATGGAAGTAATGAACAGAAAAATCTGGATGCCGGAAAATTCCTGGGGCAATACTTTTATCACCTGAAACATTTTTTTTTTCTAAGAGTAGTAAAAACAGGAAAAGCAGACAAGGGGCCATGATCTATAGGGAAATAACATAGAAACACTTTAAAAGAGAGAACTAAATATATGTACACAAAAATTTTACCTCTACAGGGTGTATGGTGCCTTTGGAAGAAACAAATACACATAAACATAAATAAAAGTAAAAACAGAATCACTACAAAGGTCATGAATAAACGGAATAAACAAAAACAAACAAGTTAAGGGAAAAGAAAATGAGGCTTTACTTGATCACTTAAGAGGGAAAAAGGGGAAGAATTAGATTGAATTTTTAAAAAAAAGAATCTAAAAAAAAGTAAAATTCCAATATTATGGGGAAAGGTTGACAAATGAGAGAAAGAGATATTTGGGGGAAAATGGAAAAGATTTAGTAGTATTAGGACATCCATAAAATAGTTTAAATCGATAAATCTGAAGGAACAAAGTATTGTCTTAGAGAAAGAAGAGAGAAATATTAATTTATGGGGAAAAATCTAACAAAGTGAGGCATAATTGGAAAAAAATATAAATCTTATTTTAATTTATTTTAGTTTTCAACATTCATTTCCACAAGATTTTGAGTTATAAATTTTCTCCCCATCTCTGTCCTCCCCCCACCCCAAGATAGCATGTATTCTGATTCCCCCTTTCCCCAATCTATTCTCCTTTCTATCACCCAACTCCCCCCCCACCCCATCTCCTTCCACCTTACCTTCTTGTAGGGTCAGATAGATTTCCATACCCCATTGCCTGTGTATCTTATTTTCCAGTTGCATGAAAAATCAATTTTTTAACATTTGTTTTTAGAACTTTGAGTTCCAAATTCTCTCCCTTCTAACCTCCCCATCCATCATCCTTGAGAAAGCAAGCAATTCAATATAGGCCACACATGTATCATATGCTCATTTTCCCAGCCAATTACTTGACTTTTTAGCTCTTTGTCAGACTTTGACTGCTTCCAGAGCAGAGGGTGCTCTATCCCATGCTTCAGGGGTTTTGAACTATTGTTTACAGAGCTACTTCCAGGCACCTGCAAATTTTCAGTTCTTTTGAGGTGGTATGATCTAATGAGAGGTGTTTACTCCTCTCCTGGCCTATACTCTGGTCTGTGAGTGATCTCAAGCACTCCTTTCTGCTATGTAACTACCAGGAGGACTCCCTCTCCACAGCCACCACAAGCTCTGCCACTCCAGTGCTCCTCCTCCCCCAAGGACTGACAACCAGGACTGTGACCTAGATCCAAGCAGGGCAAAGCAAGAGAAATCTGCCTTAGCTCCAGCAAAGTGATCCCTGCACTCCCTCTCTTATCAGTCACTTGATTCCCCCCACCATCTGTGGGCCTGGAGCTCAGGAAGCAGCAGCAGCATCAGCCACTTCCACTTACCTGGGGCTGGACCATGTACTTCTCTCACCCAGGTCCAGCAGTCTCCCCACTGACCTGTTACGTTGTCTTTAGAGTTTATAGATTGAGAAGTCTGGAAACTGCCACAGCTCAGTGATTAAGGGCCATGAGGCCTGCTCCACCCGGTCTGCACTGGCCTGGTCTGTCCTGGCAGAGCCCAGGGTGGGCTGTGCTCTGCTCCCAACACAGTGTGATAGACCTTTCCCAGTGACCATCCAGGCTTTCTTGGGCGGGAGACTTGTTCCACTCTATAGTTTTGTGGGTTCTGTAACTATAGAATTTGTTTAAAGTCATTTTTTACAGGTGTTTGGAGGAATTTGGGGGAGAGCTCAAGCGAGCCATCTTGCCTCTGCCTGCCCCAAAATATAAATCTACCTCTCATACCTTCAAATGTGAATATATTAAACAATCCAATAAATGAAAAAGACTGATAGATTCAGCAAGAAAACAAAACCCCTTGTTCCTGAGAAACATACTTAAATAAAAAGGACACAAGGTAAAAGTGAGAGTCTAAGTGAAAAATTGACTTGAATTAGTTGAATCTGAAAAAACAGGAGTTGAAATGATACTATGAAACAAAGCCCAAAAATGAAATTACTAACAAAAGAAGAGATAAATATGAAACCATATCATGCTGGAAGGAACAATAACAACAAAAATCCATCAATAACAACCACTGTCTATGTTAAGCTTATATGCTCCAAAAGCTTTAGCCTCTAAATTTATAAAGGAAAAAAAACTGAATTGGCTGAAAAGTTGTAGACACAAACATAATAGTGACAAGAAATTTTAATGTCCCTCCCTCCATTTTGTATAGAATTAACAGATCTAAAACAAAATGAGATGTAGAATTAGAATTTAGACTTAAATTTTCTATAGAACGTTTCCAAGATATAAAAATATTCCTATTTATTGATGAAAATCAGAAAAAACAAAGATACCAATTGAGATAATCAACACTTTCAGAAAAACTGCAGGCTAAAAAATAAATCTTAAAAAATCAATAGTATTTCTATATTGTAACAAAATTTGAAAGGACTTAATATAAATTGAAATCTGATTTCAAATAACTACAAAATACATAAATTATCTGCTTATCAATCTACCAAAGCACAGAAATTAATTTTATAGATTCAATTACAAAGGAATAAAGAAATAAAAATACCTGGGGTACTGTTCAGAACTCTTTGTTGGACTCTATCAATATGATAAAATTACATACTACCAATACTAACATATAATTTCAATGCTTGCCAATCAAATCATAAAAATAATAGCAAAATTTACTTTGAAAAATATAATAGCTAAAATATCAAGGAAAACAGTGATGAGAAGCATAAAGAGGGAATACCATTTGCAGACTTTGGACATTATTATAATGCTCCAGTCATCAAAATTCTCTGGCATTGGTTAAAAATAGAGGTAAATCAATGAAACAGAGCAGACAAAGGAGAATTAGGAAAAATGAAATTCAATAACTCAGTATTCAATAAAGTGGAAGAATAAATTATATAGGAAAAGATTCCTTTTTTAAAAAAAAACTTCCAAGGAAACCTAGAAAAAAGTCTTTCAGGAACTGGGCTTGGACTATCCCAAACTATAATCTAAATGAATATATTACTTTTAATGACTAACATGTTTATTAAAGACCACACATTAAAATCATTAGAAGAGAAGGAGATTATATACCATTCAGAGATCTGAGTAGGAGATATATATATATATATATATATATATATATTTTAACCAACCAAGGGACAGAGTCTATAATAGAAGGTAAAATGGATAATTTTAGATGTAACTCTAAAACTTACGAACAAACAAAATTAATGTGCTTAGGATAACATAGGAAGCAGTTGAATGGGAGAAAATATTTGCATGACATTCCTTTGTTAAGGATTTGGTATCTAAGATATATACTGTGTGTATATGTGAGTGTATACAAATGCACATATGTCCATAGACATAGAGTCGTACTTATGAAAATGAACATACACTATGCACACATATATGCATATGTATATATGCTCATCTACACATGCATGTAAATCTGTATATTCATAGATGAGGAAAAAGAGGCTCAGGGAAGTTAACTTTCCCAGAGTCACACAGATAGTTGGGCATTTGAGTCATATTTCAACTCAGGACTTCCTTACTCTAGGTTGAGCACTCTATCCACCAGCTACCTATTAATAGTAATATGAATTTATATTTATATAGTACTTTTAATATATGTGTATGTGCTAATAGTAATATTAGTTCTTCAGTTATAACAAATGGAGAAATTTTGAATGCTTTGGATAAGTTCACTTATCTTGTCAGTATACATTCCAAGCATGTACATATAAATGACGATGTTCATGCATGCATTGCAGGAGCTAGCTTAGTGTTTGGGGGCCTCTGAAGTAAAGTGTGGGAGAAAAGAGTTATTGGACTGCCTACTAAACTAAAGCTCTATGGAGCTGTTGTGCTGACTTCATTCTCGTATGCCTGTGAAACCTAGACAATATAACAGCACCATGTCAGGAAACTGAATCGTTTCCATTTGAAATATCTCAGAAATTTTCTGAAAACCACTTGGCAAGATAAGATTACCAGACATTGAAGTCCTTTCTCAAGTTGAACTGACAAGCATTCAAACCCTACTGCCAGAAGAACAGCCCTGATGGGATGGCCATATTGTTGGAATGCCAAAAGTATCTTAGCATAAAAGTTTTTTGTTTTTTTTTTTGTTTTTTTTTTTTTTTATGGAGAACTCTCACAAGGCAAGAGCTCACATGGAGGTCAATAGAATCAACTGTCCTCAGAGAGAACACTCTGAAGGTTTGTCTGAAGAACTTTGGAATTGATTGTGAGATGTGAAAGATACTGGCACAGGACCATTCAGCATGACATACCTGCATCAAGGAAGGCATTGTGCTTTATGACCATGACAGAATTTCAATACCTCAAAAGAAATGGGAGATGTACAAATTTAGAGACATCCCAATTTCAAATGCTCATACAAACTATTTGTGCCTGACCTATAGTGGAGCCTTCCAGATTTTGTATTGGTCTAATCAGCCACAGTCAGACACATTTTACATCGATTCCAAAACAGTGATTTCATTTTGGTCTTCTTTGAGTATGAAGGACAACAACCAATTCATATTTATAATATTATAATATTAGCTCATATTTATATAATATTATGCATCTATATGTACAATGCATGTGTATATATGGTATATACACATACACAGATACACACATAAACATATTTCATTAGATTCCAGCAATAATATTTTGAGGTATGAAGTACAGGTATTATTATTCCCACTTTTGAAATGAGGAATATTGAGGTCAGATTAGTTAAATAATTTCCCCAAAGCCAAACTGGAATAAATGCAGAGCCAGAATAGGAACACAAATATTTTAACTACAAATAAGTTATTTTCCCCATTATATAACACTATATTTTATAACTCAATTAAAAAAGGGAATAGGAGCTAAAAATTTCTAAAGAAGTCAATACAACTTTAAATGCCAGAAATCTTATTTGAATTATTGTATAAGTTCATTTTATGATGAAACTTCTGAGAGGCTGTCTAAGTCTAGGATTCTATAATTTGATAAAAGTAACAACCTTGTTCCAAGTCTTACATTCCCATATCACTATTGAGAAGAGTATGTACAAATACAATCAGGTCCTCAAAAGGGTGAAGAAGAAGCCAAAATTATGATCAAATTCCCTTAGGAGTGAGTTTATTCAATTCAGTTTAATCGACAGTTGACTACTGTATAAAAGGAATTCAGGATAAATGGTGAAATAAGAGTTTCAGATTTAGTAACTCTGTCATTATTCTATAATTTATAGCCTGAGAAAATTAGGAAACAAGAACCAGGTTAAAAAGAGCATAAACATTGTTATCTGTTGATTCTCTTGACATATTCTTAAGATAAGGCTTTCATTATTAAAGTAAAATTTTTCCCAATTGTGCCAATTCCTCAGATTTTTATTGAGCATTCTGGCTATTGAAACTTTGGGAAATCTGTCTATATGAGAGGTTTTAAATGAAACCAGATCATTCTGATTCTTCCAAAAATCTTAAAATATGCAGTATAATCTAAAGGAATGATAAGTAAAAGAGAGTACAGGAAAGGAAACCCACCAAAGAAATCTTCTCTGAAGAAAACACTGCAAATAATTTCACAAAAAATGTTTCTACTAAAATGGAGAAATATTGTGGGTTAAAAGAATCCTAGGAAAAAATTAATAGAAGAATAGAATAATTCCATAATAACTAAAACTAAAAATAGCCAAAAAAGAGAAATGTTTTAAAATCTTAATAAAAGATGAAACAAAGGAAGAGGTATGAAATTAAGATTGATATCTTATTGAAAAACTCAAAAATACAAATAATGTCTTATAAAAAACTAGAAATTATGGGTGCCTAGAAAAATAGATGTATCAGAATTCAATGTCTCAATAGATTGATAGTTATGACATAATTGGGAGTTAACAGTTTTTTAAAAGACATATAAACTCTACAATTTAATAGTAATGTCTACATATGTAATTTAAAAATAGACTTAGAAAACACAATTTGAACACATATAAGAACCTGGCCTCCCAGAGAAGCATATTGAAGTAAAAGCCTAAATACAATATTTCCAGAAATTATGAAAAGACATATCTGGAAAACTGAAACCAGAGGCAAAAATCAATAGAATCCAGAGAACCCTAGCAGAAAGTCACCATAGGTTTCACTTAGCTAGATATCTGTATGAAAATTTCTAGAGATGATAGATGAAAGAGAAATTATTGCCTTGTACAAGAAAGGACTAGTTGTAAGGTAATCCATTGAGAATTTCCCAGAACTCAGATGAAGAAAAGACAAAACTAAGATACAGAAAAGCAAAGAAAATGATTTACACCTGAGCAATTATTCTACAAAGTTAACCATAATCTTACAGGGGTCAGTGGAATAAACTTTTAATGAAATTGATGACTTAAACACATTGTTTCTGAGGGAAAACAAAATTTCACAGCCTTTGGTGTGCAAACACAATTCACAAAAGAAATTTTAGAAAAGTTGCAGTCTGAATAGCCAGATGGTAATAGGTAATGACCCACCCCTCCATGGAGAAAAAAGAAAATACTAGTTTCCTTTATAAAAAGTCATTGAAAAAATGAGAGGGAAATCCTGGGTCTTATTTAAAAGGGAAAAAGGTACATGAAAAGAGAGACAAAGAAGAGTTAAAAAAAACAAAAACTTGGTATTTCTTAGAAATTGGGCACTGGAGGAAAAGACTATTTATTTATGGAAGTAAAGTAGCTTCTCAAGGATGGTGAGCTCCTTGAGGACAGGACTGTCTTTTGCATTTTTTTTATATCTCCATCACTTAGCACAGAGACTGGCACATAGTAGGTGACTAATACATGTTTATTAATTGATTCATTAACTAGATATTTTTCTTTTTTTTTTTTTTTAATTTATTGGCCCCTGTGTGCCACTCCCCTGTCCCATGATAAGAGGAAAGGTCACAGAGCCTGAAGAAAAGCTCACTCTGTAGACCTTAAATGGAGTCATTCTCTGGTGCTTTTTCTCTACTCTGCTACCCAGTGTGTGGACTCAACCAAGAATATCTCTTGCACTTAGGCGTTAGGGGGATGGAAGTGGGATAGGGAGAGGGACTTATATAAACAACAGTCTCCCCTTTTTCCCCCTCTCATGAAAAGTCCAAGAGAGATCCCCCAAATCTGACAACTGCCAAGTGAGATAATACTAGAGAGAGAACCAGAGGGAAGAGCCACTCTGTTCAGGGTCTACTGATTGGACCATTCTTTCTGACTCAGTGTCTAATCCTTTTTTTTTTTTTTAATGCAATTTATTTATTTAACAAATTTGGTTTTCAGCATTGATTTTCACAACAGTTTGAATTACAAATTTTCTCCCCATTTCTGCCCCCCCCCCACTCCAAGATGGCGTATATTCTGGTTGCCCTGTTCCCCAGTCAGCCCTCCCCTCTATCACCCCCCTCCCCTCTCATCCCCTTTTCCCTTCCTTTCTTGTAGGGCAAGATAAATTTCTACGCCCCATTGCCTGTGTATCTTATTTTTTAGTTGCATACAAAAAGGTTTTTGTTTTTGAACATCTGATTTTAAAACTTTGAGTTCCAAATTCCCTTCCCTCATCCCTTCCCACCCACCCTCCCTAAGAAGTTGAGCAATTCAACCTAGGCCACACATGTATTATTATGTATAACCCTTCCACAATATTCATGTTGTGAAAGGCTAACTACATTTTGCTCCTTCCCAACCCATCCCGCTTTATTGAATTTTCTTCCTTGACCCTGTCCCCTTTCCAAAGTGTTTGTTTTGATTACCTCCACCCCCATCTGCCCTCCACTCCATCATCCCCCTGCCTTTTATTTTTTTTTTTATCTTCCTCCCTCTTCTTTCCTGTGGGGTAAGATACACAACTGAGTATGTATGGTATTCCCCCTCAGGCCAAATCTGATGAGAGCAAGGTTCACTCATTCCCCCCTCACCTGCCCACTCCCCTCCTCTCCTAGAACTGCTTCCTCTTGCCACCTTTATGGGAGATAATCCACCCCATTCTATCTCTCCCTGTCTCCCTCTCTCAGTAAGTTACTCTCTCATCCCTTAATTTCATTTTATTTCTTTTAGCTATCTTCCCTTCATCCTCAACTCACCCTGTGTCTGCTCTCTTTCTTTTACATATACATATATATATATATATACACATACATACACATACATACATATACACATAGATACATGCATACATACACATTCACTTATATATATACATAAACATATATATATATGCATATTCCCTTCAACTACCCTAATACTGAGGTCTCATGAATCGTACTCATCATCTTTTCATGTAGGAATGTAAACAAAACAGTTCAACTTTAGTAAGTCCCTTGCAATTTCCGTTTCTTGATTACCTTTTCATGCTTCTCTTGATTCTTGTGTTTGAAAGTCAAATTTTCTATTCAGTTCTGGTCTTTTCACTGAGAAAGCTTGAAAGTCCTCCATTTTATTGAAAGTCCATATTTTGCCTTGGAACATGATACTCAGTTTTGCTGGGTAGGTGATTCTAGGTTTTAATCCTAGCTCCATTGACCTCCGGAATATCGCATTCCAAGCCCTTCGATCTCTTAATGTAGAAGCTGCCAGGTCTTGGGTTATTCTGATTGGGTTTCCACAATATTCAAATTGTTTCTTTCTGGCTGCTTGCAGTATTTTCTCCTTGATCTGGGAGCTCTGGAATTTGGCAACAATATTCCTAGGCGATTTCTTTTTGGGATCTATTTGCGGAGGCGATCGATGGATTCTTTCAATTTCTATTTTGCCCTGTGGCTCTAGAATATCAGGGCAGTTCTCCTTGATAATTTCCTGAAAGATGGTATCTAGGCTCTTTTTTTGATCATGGCTTTCAGGTAGTCCAATAAATTTTAAATTATCTCTCCTGGATCTATTTTCCAGGTCAGTGGTTTTTCCAATATTGTCTTCCATTTTTTCATTCCTCTGGTTCTGTTTTATAATATCCTGATTTCTCATAAAGTCACTAGCTTCCACTTGCTCCAATCTAATTTTTAAAGTAGTATTTTCTTCAGTGGTCTTTTGGACCTCCTTTTCCATTTGGCTAATTCTGCCTTTCAAGGAATTCTTCTCCTCATTGGCTTTTTGGAGCTCTTTTGCCATTTGAGTTAGTCTATTTTGTAAGGTGTTGTTTTCTTCCGTGTATTTTTCAGTATTTTTTTGGGTCTCCTTTAGCAAGTCATTGACTTGTTTTTCATGGTTTTCTTGCATCCTTCTTATTTCTCTTCCCAATTTTTCCTCTACTTCTCTAACTTGCTTTTCCAAATCCTTTTTGAGTTCTTCTATGGCCTGGGGCCACTTCATGTTTTTCTTGGAGGCTTTGGTTGTAGGCTCTATGACTTTGCTGTCTTCTTTAGGCTGTATGTTTTGGTCTTCTTTGTCACCAAAGAAAGAATCCAAAGTCTGAGACTGAATCTGGGTGCGTTTTCGGGTCCTGGCCATATTCCCAACCAACTAACTTGACCCTTGAGTTTTTCAGTGGGGTATGACTGCTTGTAGATTACAGAGTTCTATGTTCTACGTTTGGGGGGGAGGTGCCAGCTCTGTCAGAGCCGCACTCCTCCTTCCCCAAGGACCCCCAGTCCAGACTGGGCTCAGATCTTCGGCAGGCTGTGCACCCCTGCTGTGATCCGCCACTTATTTCCCCCCACCAGGTGGGCCTGGGGCCGGAAGTAACAACAGCTGTAGCTGCCCCACCTCCGCTGCCCCCGGGGCTGGAAGCCGAACCGCGAACTCCTTCCACTCCCGCAGCTTTTCCCACTGACCTTCTCTGCAGTCTTTGGTGTTTGTGGGTCGAGGGGTCTGGTAACTGCTCCCGTATTCAGGGCGCTAGGGCCCCCTCCGCCCGGCTTCCGGTCCGGATCGTCCGCGCCGCTCAGGCTGGGCTCTGCTCCACTCCGTTCCCAGCTCCCAGCTCCCAGCTCCCAGCTCCGTGTGGAATAGAGCTCACCCAGAGAC